>NW_027272459.1:0-565975 GCF_040938485.1 Diadema antillarum
ACTAGTTTTGGAACTACATTGCATTAAAGATCGAAAGTGGGATTTTTTTTTTTTTGTAACACCTAGAACTTTCGACAAAGCTTAACATTTGCTAATATTTCACATTTTTTCTTACCTGCGCCTAAAATTGTATTATGATGGCCTGTAGGCCCACGGTAAGACAGCAAACTTGAATTTGTTGAGCTTCTTGGCTATTTCATTCTTTTCAATCTCAGATCATTATATTTTGTTCAGTTTGTAATTGTATAGGTTCATAGGTTCCATGACATTTGCTCCTGCAACAATTGTTCACTTGAAATTCTGCATGCTAAACCAAACATAAATTCTACAAAGGAGCATTACTCTATAAAACCCTACTCCTATCACAATCCTAACCTTGATCCCAAGTCCTTGGAGAAAATAATACACCAGAGCAATTGTTACAAGGTCACAGGAACAAATGTTGTATTACCGTTATAACACACTATAAAATATGACGGAATTAAATTCACATTTTATGAATGCACACTATCCACTGATGATGAAGTGTGATGACTCTTTAAAAAAAAAATGATGTTTTTGTCACATATGTTTTTTAATCCATAGTACAGCGCTATACTTGAGACTTTTTTTTTCTATTAAAGATATCAAATTTGTCTACATTGAACATCAGTGTAGATATGCACACACTAGTTGTTCTATGTAAATATGAATTCGGAAAAAAAAAATACTGCCATGGTGTGCAATTCACATGAAGTATGCAGTGTTTCAAATCAAATCTCATTTGACACTTGACAAATACATTGATCACGCATAAGAAAAGAATGGGTTGATGGAAGAGTGAAAGAGAGACGGGGAAAGGAAGCGGAAATATTGGCAGTAGGCGATCTATAGAGCCAGACGAAGAATCATAAACAATATAGAACTTTACAATTCAGTTGTGGAAAGAAAGCTTTGTACACAGATGATACTTGGTAATGTGATAATTGAAAATGAAAGTATTATTTCAAGTCAAATGAGAATGTTCTGTTATTCAAGAAAAAAATAGAGAGGAAATAATAAAGTAATAGAATCTGATGTTAAAATGACAAAACAAAACAAAACATACTTTACATGCTCACATTGATATTATTCAACATTTGCTGTGATCTTGCAGGCTTGGAAACAGCAGTACAGGTACATTGTAATCAAGGGCAGGCAGGGCAACAGTCGAAAGGATGCAATGGCCACAAAACAACAGATTCTTTTGTGAAGGAAGATGAGAGCTTATAGTTATATATGCATGACCTTACCAATGCCTACCAGTGCATGTTGTAATGTTTCTTTTGTGACCCTGCATGACTGCAAATTATGTAACACTTTGAGTACCGTGCTTGAGAAGGAAGACCATTTGAGAAGCTATTCATCTTTGCTGCTTGTTAAAAAAAAAATGTGCATGAATTCAACAGTATGAGTGCAGTACAAGCAAGGATTTGAGAATTTTATAATCAGCCTTGTTTTGTACAAATAAATAAAAATGTAAAAGATTAACACATATAATAGGGCTAAGGCATGGAAAAGATTAAGATATGAAGTCCAAGTTTGGTTCAATAGATCATCACAGTATACATAACATAGCTAGAGGGAGAGAGAGATATACACTGTATATACAGTAATTATATAAAAAGAAAATTACAAAAAAGAAAAAGAAAAAGAACTTGACGGTTGGCCTTTATCGTGCAGGTACAGGTGGCAGAGGATTTTTCTCTTGAATTAGGGTAAGGATTCCCATGGCAAAAATGGCAATGTCATCGAAACAAAAACAATTACTTTTTATTTTTGAAAGTACACACAAAAGGTAGGCCCTACAATCATAAACAAGGCCAATCTAGCTAGCACTACATTTCATTACCGGTTTCATGATATCAACCATTCAACCAAACCATCCATATCTACAGGTCAAATAACTGACCACTGGATATCAAACAATTTATTAATTTCCATGGTAATGCCCATAAACAGACTTGCCCCTTTGACTTTTGCTTGTTTGTTTTTATTAAGAAAAAAAGGTAACATTTATTGGACAGAAATAACTTTTAAGTAAGAACGCAGATCTATACATAAAATCAGCAACAACAACAGCAACAACAAAACATTTAACAGTTAAAATGAAATGCATATAATGACCTTCATGTAGTTCACATCGAATGATCTGCTACATAATTTGATTTCTTGCCGAACGAACTTTATTGCCGAACGAACGATAGTCGTAACCGGCGATAGTCATTATGGTACTCACTCTCATTTTCCTCCTCTTCTCAGCGGCTGGTTGTTGTTGCCACTCATCTTCAACTCGGACGATTCGCCATGCTGCAGTGGCAGTTTAATTACAGGCAAAGCATCGGGCTTCAGCCTTCTGAAATTGGTTACGCAGCCCCTCTTCGAATGCATCCTCGGGACCGGGGAAGTGGGCGCTGCACACGTACACCAAACTTGAGCTGCTGGGCCCGTCCCAATCGGCCCTTGTCAGTTTTACTCGTGTGGTCCAGATTCTTCGTAGATTTTGATCGTTGGGAAAGGTGTGAATGCTTCGTTTACAGGGTGTAGCTAAGATCTCTTCAAACTATATTTTTGCAATCAAACGTTTAACAACCCGACGTCTTGCGAATAATCAACACACAACAGCGGGGTACACATACGCGATACGTGGGTAGGTATGGGCCGTGTGCGTATTAACGTGTAGCAGTGTCGTCTGCTACGAAAGCTTCGGTTCTTGAGATGACGTATTCGGTCACGTGACTCACATTTGTCGAAATTTCACTTTTTTAAGGGGCGGAGCTTAGGAACTTGGACATATACAAAATCAGGGCAGCAAAATTGGATTTTCTCTCTTACAGGTGCTTTTTACAAACAACTGGTGAAAGATTATCAAAGAATTAACACATCTTAGCCCTCTCAGAGCTCAAATTCGTGGATTTCACAGCCCCTTTAACGGACTTAGTCATATTTGTATAAAATATTTTTCGGCATTCACATCATGTTGGTGTGGCATATAATTACAATTGAAATCACCTAATATAATACAACTCATCGGTTCCGAGAGAGCAGAGTCCAAATTCTTGTCTAATTCGTCAAAGAAATCAAGGTGAGAATTCGGAGGTCTGTAAAATTCCCCAACAAGGATGGAAGGCTTATTTGGATAATGCAATTCAAACCAAAGGCATTCTAAAGTACATGAATTCAAATCGTCTTTTATTTTATAGCTGAATAGTACTGGGAGCCCGCGTGAGACTGCGCGACCTGTTCAGTCTCCTCATTCGACCAATGAGGCTTCATCGTTCCAGTCACGCCCACGTCCCATCATCGTCAAGTTCACCAGCTACCGGGAGAAAAGAGAGATCATCGAAAATCGCAAAAAGTTGAAAGGAAGCGGAATCGTTATCGTGGAGGATCTGACGTTGAAAAACCAAAAACTTCTGTCGCAGACCCGCAACACCCACAAGGTGATATCAGCGTGGTCATCTGATGGCCGTGTAATCGCCCTTCTTGGTGCATCTGGGGGAAAGAACATCACAAAACTGATTACATGTGAAGAAGACCTGAAGAAATTAAACACAAAATGATTGTCATTAAATACATGTCAAACGACCTGCATCTATGAATTTGTGACCAGCAAACAAGTACAGCTGTAAAGTATATGATTGTATCTCAATCCAGCTCTCCGTTTATGTTTATTATTTTGTATTGATTTACAGGCTTACTTCGTTTTATATAAATTTTGGTACCTGCATTTTGTAAATTCTTAGTCATTATGTTCCAGTGTCATATATGTGTTTTGTGTGCAATAATGTGCATGTAATGTCGTGTAAGCATAGATTTCTCGGACGTCTCAATGATATTGATTTCAATACTCTGAATGAATTTTTATCACCACCTGAATCTGGAATTAACAATGATATACTTCAAACAAATTTTACACCGGAGGAGTTCAATGATTTTGTAGAAAATGAATATTTCAATGAAGATTTGAGTAAATATTTGTCTTGTATTCATATTAATGTGAGAAGTTTATGTCGCAATTTTGATGCTTTATCGCTTTTTCTCTCTTCCTTGTCTATGCTAATCAAAGTTGTTGGTATAAGTGAAACATGGCTAAATGATAATTCACCTTTATCACTGTGCAATATTAACAATTATGAGTTCGTTGGTAACAGTCGCAAAACTAAACGCGGAGGAGGTGTTGGGTTTTATGTACATAAAGATATCTCTTTTAATCGCCGATGCGATCTTGATATCAACACTGATTTTTTTGAGAGTATATTTATAGAAATAACAAATTGCAATACTTCTACTTTGATATGTGTTGTGTATAGACCACCCAATAAGTCAGTTAATGAATTTTGTGAGTCTTTGAATGATATTTTAGATATTGTTAAAAAGGAAAAGAAATGTTTTTATCTAATGGGCGATTTTAATATTGATTTGCTTAAAATAGGGTGTGTGCAATATGTAAATGAATTTTTGGATTTGCTATTATTGAATTCTATGTTACCTTTGGTTCATTATCCCACACGTGTCACTGACTCTTCCGCTTCATTACTTGACAACATTTTCACTAATGATTCTTGTCAGATCTATTCTGGAATTATTTTAACTGATATATCAGATCATTTCCCGGTATATTGTATTTGTAAAAGCGTAATTTCATTGTTTAAAAGTCAACAAAGACAAATGAAGAGAGATACAAATGAAAATAATATTGTATATTTTTTACGGTCACTGGAATCGACGTCATGGGAATATGATAAAAATGATGGTAATATTAGTTTTGATAATTTTTTTGATTTAATTACTGACAAATATAATGAATCATTTCCGTTGATTTCAGTTTGTGGTAAACGAAGGAAAAATGATAATGTATGGTGTACAAATGATATTCGTAAATTAATAAGGAAAAAATGTAAAATGTATAAATTGTATAAAAAGAATCCAAATGATTACCGTAAAACTCTTTATAAGAAATATCGAAATAAAGTGACTAATATGATAAAATTAGCTAAAAAGAAATATTATGAGAAAAAGTTAGCTGATAGTACTGGGAATATTAAAAAGACATGGGATGTGATAAATAATGCCTTAGGGAAAAAGTGCAATAAGAAAACAACCATTAAATCTATTAAGTGTAATAATGAAACAATTATAAATGAGAAAGAGATTTGTAATTTGTTAAATACATATTTTGTTAATATTGGTTGCGATATTAATTCATCTTTTGATGTTTCAGATGAGTATGATTATCTTCAATATGTTACAAAAGTTGAGCCAACTGCATTTTTTAAACCAATTACTTGTAAAGAAATAATTGATGTTGTAACCAGTTTTAAGAATGATGTCAGTGCTGGATACGATAATATTGATATGCGAATTGTGAAAAGAGCTGTTCATTTGATATGTAAACCTTTATGTGCAATATTTAATCAGTGCATGGAATCTGGTATTTTTCCAGATAAACTGAAGATCGCAAGAGTTGTACCAGTTTTTAAAAGTGGTTCCCCTGATTTAATGACAAATTATCGCCCAATATCAGTTTTATCCGTTTTCTCCAAAGTTTTTGAAAAATGTATTTCCACTAGGCTTATTCAATTTCTGACAAAGTGCAATATTATTAAGAAAAATCAGTATGGATTTAGACCGGGGCACTCCACATCTTCTGCATTGATTGATTTCATTCATAAGGTGATCTGTGCAATAGACAACGGGAAAATTTTACTGGGCTTATTTTTAGACCTGAGCAAAGCATTTGACACGCTTGATCATAATATTCTTTTAGCTAAATTAGATCAGTATGGTATTCGTGGAGTTATTTTAAATCTTTTTAAAAGTTATTTGAGTAACCGTAAGCAGTTTGTATCAATTGATAAGAATGTTTCTGAATATAAAAACATAAGATGTGGAGTGCCCCAGGGATCGATCCTTGGGCCTATTTTATTTCTTTTATATATAAATGATTTGCCGAATGTTTCTAATATTTTACAATGCATTTTATTTGCCGATGACACAAGTATATTTTTGTCTCATGATTATATGGATTCTTTACAAGAGGTTTTTAATAAGGAATTGCAATATGTTACAAGTTGGCTGCGAATGAACAAATTATTAATCAATATATCAAAAACTAATTTTATGATATTTACAAAGAAAAAAATTAACATTGATACTGTATCTATTAATATGTGTGGTTCTCAAATCATGCAAGTTTCCTCACTGAAATTTCTTGGAGTTTTTGTAGACAATAAGTTGAATTGGTCAAATCATATTAATTATATATTGTAATAAATTATCAAAAAATATTGGTGTAATGTACAAACTTAGTTTTCTCCCGAATTCTGTTTTGAAATCAATTTATAGTGCTATAATTTTACCTTATTTGTATTATGGAATAATTGTTTGGGGTAATGCTCATGAATGTCATATTCAAAGACTATTACTACTTCAAAAACGTGCAATACGAATCATTGCCCATGCCTCTTATCTTGCCCATACCCCACCACTCTTTTTATCCCTGAAAATATTGCAATTGGATGATATGTATAAATACCAAGTGGGGATTTTTTATGTATTTATGTAAGAACTTTATATTACCAAAAACTCTTTTGGACTTTTTCACATACAATAATCAAATTCATAATTACAATACGCGAACCGCGAGTGATTTTCACCTACCTCTATCTCGTACATCTTTTTATCAACGATCTATTCTTTACAGTGGTCCTATTCTGTGGAATTCTCTCCCCTTTGAAATACGCAATGCTAACTCATTGAATATATTTAAGTCTGGTTATAAAAAAATTCTCTTCAATAATTACAACCAAATTCATTTAAGTTAGAGTATCAGTTTTTACCCTTTACGTTTTGAGACATCAGGTGTTTGCTATTGTCCTTGTGTGTTGATTGTTATGTCTTAGTCTTGTCTTGTTCTTATGTTTTACTTGCTTCGAACACATTGGTAACAGAAATTTAACGTATGTTTTTAGGTCAGCCGAAAATAAGGGACATTTCCTTTCTGGCTGCTGCCTACCACAGCAATTCCTTTTACACTGTTTAACTGATATTTTGTAATTGTATTTTAATGTTGTTGTATGTGTTTGTTTGTTTTTATATCTTCTTTGCTTGGTGAAATAAAGAAACTTAAACTTGAACTTGAATCTTTTGGAAATATATACAGCCACACCACCACCATGTCTTGTACGGTCTTTACGTAATAGAACATAATCATCGATATGCAATTCAGATTCATCAATCATGGAATCACAAAATGTCTCATTCAAACCAATATCATCAAGTGATGTATGTCTCAGAAGTAATCTAAGTTCATCAATTTTAGAAATTAAACTACGAATATTCAAATGGGCAAATCTTAAACCCCTCTTTCTGAGCGGAGGAACTGAACCATTTATCAAATGATTGATTTTACTTTTGATTAGTTTATGTGGTCGCTCCTGAAGAGTATTTTGTGCTTTGTCAGTGTTAACCTTCTCATTGCAATTCAAATTTTCGGTACCAACTTTCAAAGCACTGTTAGAAATTGGTTGTGATTTTGACTTCGATAAACGAGAACCCGCACAATGTTCACCGAAGTTAGAGCGAGAGGTTAACAGCATGTTGCCGTCACGAGACGTAGATGCTCGTGCCACCCCTGCTGAGCTTTTGTCAGTGGAAGCCACGGGTTGGTGGGGGTCGATTTCAGCCTGAAATTCGGTGTTGAGGATCCCACCACTTCAGCATACGATCTCTGTTGAGTAGATGCAGTGGGTTGCTCTCTGGGTCGGTCGATGAAATTTCGCATATTCGAGGCAAGAACAGCTTGCCCAGCCTTGTTGATGTGGACCCCATCTCGCCCAAGATGCCTATCACCGATGTTGCTGTTGTCAATGAAACCCCAGCTCCGGTTCACGGGCAGCGGTTCATAGGCGCTCATTCACCCCATCGACGAGGCGCCTCTGATGAGCTGATACCCATCTGCGATGCACAATACTAGATAAGGCAACTTCATATCCTTTAGTTGAAATCCCGTCTACCAAGGCTATGATGTCATCTGCGGTGGATGTACTTCCATTGCCACCCGAAACGTTGTTTGACCCGATATGTAGAATGACGTCTCCTTTCGCCTTTACACCCTCGGTAACCTTCTTAGCGGAGATATCTGCCACCTTCGCACCCGGGTGTGGATGGCAGACCACTTTGCGCCTTCGGCTCAGAAGACGGCCATCGATGTGCTTTATTATAGAGTCCCCTACGATGACAACATCTGGTAGCTCAGTGACCCGGCGTTGTCTATTGTCTTCCGGGCACTCACTTACCTGGCCGCTATTTGGTATGGACGCCGAGGTAGAAGCCTCAGGAAGCACAGGGACATCCAAGCGTCTTGGTGATGACTTTCTCGGTACTGCTTTATTTGTTCGCTTGTCGACAATTCGTTAGAAGACTTACTAGTTTTTTGGATTCAGCACCCCCAAATTGACAAAGTTAGCCAAAAAAAAAAAAAAAAAAAATATATATATAGTTTTTTTTCACAAAAATCTCAAGGGATTACATAGTAGCCTCTACTGATGATATCACAATATGTGTGTACGACGAGGCAAGGGTTGTGCACAGTGGTTGTGCACCTTCCACTGCGCTGCTTGGGTGGGTGCTCGCACTGTGTAGGCAAGGCAAAGCACAGCGCATACACACGTCGGTGTACATCCAGGTAGGTGTTTCAAAAAACATTTCCCACTTTTGATCATTAATAGTTCAAAAACTATTCATCCGATAAAACTGTCATTGATACGAGTAATAACTGAATAGTGTACAATTTTGTTGGAGGTGATTTGAATGTGAAAGCATAAATCAGTTTCATTCAATCTAAGATTGATTTTGAAGTAAGGTTTCAGATTTTGGTCAAATTTTAACCCTCTGTACAAAAATTGAACTTTGCATAGGAACCAATGATGTGTATGTGAGTGTGTGCTGACAATGGCCCTGAACAATGGACATGCCTGAACCACCTGTTGACTAGGCGTCAGTCTCGCGCTCCCAGGCACATGAATGCTTAATCAATAATTCATGTGGATTGCCCTGGGCACTGCTAGTCTGAATTCATGCACGGTAAAGGGTAAAATGCATGCACATGGAAAAAGTAAGCACATGTTTCCATGTGCTTGCAAACACCACATTTCATTCCAGCTGGCAATATTTTCAAATTTTGCTTCACATATCACTAAATTTGGGATATAAATAAGCATAAATGATCTAAAGTTCTTCATTTTAATACAACTGTCTACGAATAGTATGACAAATTAGTCACTTTTTTATATTAAAAAAGAGATCATTTTTGGTAAAGAGTTCAGCAGCATTTTTCATTGGGGCGATTTGTTTCACAGTAGATTCATTTAAGGCTCCATATACACAAGTGTATACTCTAATTGATTTTCTTTGCTTCCTGTCACCATGTTTACAACAGAACAGAAGGTATTCATTATAATTATGTTTTTCAGAAGTAGGGAGAGCACTGTAGCGACTCAACGACAGTATCGGGAGGCGTTTGACTTTACACAGATACTACCAGAGGCTGAATAAAGACTAGTTGTGATAGTGGAATTTCTCATGAATAAATGATGAAGCATTCAAACCCTGGCCATTGTTCTGGACCATTGTCAGGGTGTTAACCACACACTCCCATACACACCCATTGACCCCTGTGCAAAGTGAAAGTTTTGTACAGAGGGTTGAAAATAGAGCAAAATCTGGAACCTAACTGTGAAATTAATCATGGATTTCATGAAACTGATTTATGCTTTCATATTTAAACCACCTCCAACAAAATTGTACACTATTCAGCTATCACTCATATCAATGACAGTGTTATCTGATATATAGTTTTTGAATTAAGAATCAAAAGTGGGAAATGTTTTTTAAAACACCTAGTACTTGCAATAGAGGGCAGTTTAAATGCTATGAAGTGGTCCACTTGGATGCTTAAAGGGCAGCTGGGATGCTATGAAGCCCTGTGCTGCACAGGCCGTTGTTAAATTTAGGCCCCCGACTTCAGCTACTAGTAATCAGAAACAAGGATTCATCAAGTGAGGTATATAATGTGCAATATGTGTTATAATTCATGGATTATGATACTGATATAGTTTGTATATTTTTAAAAAATGAAATGTGTAACAGAATATGTTGTTCATATATTTTGCTGAGGTGGGTCGATTCTTGATAGGCCTATAGTTTTGAGTACATTTTTTTTTGTATGTTCACCATACAAGGATAATAGTTTGTGTTTCATTGAATATTTAGTTCCTTGTAATTTTTTGAGCATCCATTTGATGTTATGTAATGTGATTTGTAGTTTATATGTTGCCAAGATGTGTCCATGGTGAATATGTGACAAAAACCAAATTTCCATATCGTGTTTTTATACATAATGTGGACAAATAGAGAAATGAAATGAAATACTGCTAACTCTGCACAAACACAGAAGTGGGATACAGTTTCTCCTGCTTTGTGTGAGTCTGATCAAGCAATGTTTACTGTATTTCCACTCATTTTTTTTTTTTTTTTTTTTTGGGGGGGGGGGGGGGGGGGGGGGGTAGGGACCACCATTTGCCTGTTCCAGTCACGGTGTAACATTCAAATTCAACCTCTGACCAGGAACCTTACATAATCACACCTCAAACATAAATTTTCTGCTCCTACTCGGTGCTTCATATTGCACTATTGTCATGCTGGCAAATATATGCAGACTCTGTCGTTTTCACCTTGAAAAGTAATGTGAGCCTTAGACAACTAAAATCATGAGGAATACAATTAGGATAGGTTTTCGATAAAAGTAGAAAATGCACTTCATTCTTGTTATTCACAGACAATGGTATATCATTTTTAAGATTCCTACATTCATTGAAAAGTGGTTGATGCCAAAAACAGGTAAAAAAATAAAGGTAACAATAAAAAAAGGCCAAATAAGCAGCATACATGTACTAGTATTTACGCTCAAGAAAGGCAAATCTTGAATGACCAACCATATGAAACATATGGAGATGTCATAATTAGAGTTATATAGTAAGATCCAATATTTTCATATTTAAATAGGAGCTGTGGGCATAAGCATTTAATAGAACACACACCAGACAGTACCAAATGAAAATACATCAATGCTCTGAGGCTACCGGTTACGATAACAGAGAATTTTTGTATTATAATAATGGGAAGGAAATATAAGTGCTAAACACTTCCTTTATTAGAGATCTCTTTTACAGTTGGGTCACATAAAATGAAAGGAGACATTCTAATAATACTCTACCATCTCCAAGAGAGTTTGAGACAAGAAATCGCCTCATCGTGACTCGACAAGGAAATTTACAAACAGGTAATTTGTATGATCAGCAGTCTTTAATACAGTAAGCTGTGTTCTGAAGTGATAGTACATTATTTTGATTTCCCATAAATAAATGCAGATCAATACACTTTTTTCCATACCTAAGTTTCTATATTTGCTTCATATTGGTATACAATCAAGTTTTGCACCTATACTGGCACACAGATATCATTTCTTTACTACATGTATTTAATTTATTCATTGATAGCAGCACCTTCAGACTTCATTCACACTGACTCCTCATCAGTACATTTGACTAGAACAAACAAATACATCATCTATTCATGATGGTCATGAGATAACACACACAAAATACATCTGCACGACATGACATATCATAGCATTATTAGTACAGCTTTACAAACAGTATCTGTAGTAGCAGAATGCCAGTCACAGAGGAGAATTCAAAATGTTTTGGTTTCCACTTCTTCAGATGGCTGTTGATCTTTAATCTTGCCCAATGTGTCAACAAATCAATATACATGTACAGCAGTCTCTATTTAATTATTTCACTACCCATACACCACTTCAGTGTTATCATATACACACCATAGCATGTCAAGTTTCACAATATTAAAGGACAAGCTCACCTTAATATACATGTGGATTTAGAGAATACAGCAATATTAGCAGAACACATCAGTGAAAGTTTGAGGAAAATCAGATAATCCATTCAAGTTATGAATTTTTAAAGTTTCAGTGCCACCATCGCTGGATGAGAAGTCTACTACAACTTGTGATGTCACATGTATAGAATGATATGAAGAAAATTCAACATATTTTCACTTTTCTGGCATAATAAAAGAGAACTGACTTGCCCCTTTCAGAAGGCAGGGGAAATAATATTACCCATAACTTTAATACACCAGTAACAGATCCAGGTAATGTGTACTATTATTCCAAAAATTGTTTTTTTTTTTTAATTCTCTGCATATTTTTCTCATATCGTTCTATGCATGCGACATCAAACTGTAGTAGTCTTATCATCCAGCTTGTCTGATTTTCCTCAAACTTTCACTGATGTATTCTACTGATATTGCTGCATTCGCTCAACCCACATGTATATGAAGATGAACTTGTCCTTTAATTTTTTGTAATGGTTTCAAGGAAAAAGGTATACAAACTTCATGAAATTATTATGTTTGAATACTATACTCTGTCAAAGACCAACTGTAAAGGATAAAAACCTCCATTATAATCACAGGGATTTGATTTCCTTATCAGAAGGGCTATTTTCTAACCACTCTTGGATAGATTTTGCCAATTGCAGTCTAAACATTTGCTGTTGGGGAGTATGACATGGTGCAGGGGGTCATATCGAGCGTCATCAGCTTCTACTCATGCACTTACCATCCCTTCAGTGCAAGTATTAAGTGTCACCTTCCCATGTGCCGTCTATACTCTCTTTGCCTGTGTTTGCTTGAGATGCAGGGGGAAAGTCATATGACTTGCCAGCTGAAGATTTTTTTCTTTTCTAAGCTCTCATCTTTTTCTCTTTAATTCATGTGCATGCAATAGTGTCCGCAGCATAATTTTGTGAACAATCCACATGTACCCCCAACACTAGGTATGTAAACAAAGCCTTTATCAAGCCACATGCGCTGTACTGAACATACGTCATGTGCAACCGGATTTCTTTTGTTGGTATGCAGCCCCTTGTTGCAGCAAACTTTACTGTCCCCATATAGTTAATGGCAACTGTGAGTTTATTTCTCCAAGAACAGCCTGAATAAAGGTTAGAGTCTCTGTGCAGCTAGCTTATTCTTTGTTTTTCTCAAGAGCTGGCAAGAGATATGTAGTGATTAATGTGTCACTGTGTGACTTGTGTAGTTTTGGTAGTGTGTTTGATGCTGGTGCAAGAATTTTGTACATAAATGCGTCTCCTTGTAGTGATGGGTGAATCGATGGCACACTGCAGAACTGATATGTTTAAACTTAAGCTATGTACTCTCTCCTCACATCACAGATTCTTCATAATTAATGATATTTACACCCATTTTAAAGAGTTTCTGCAAGAAGAACTGATGAGGTTTGTCTGTAAAATTTCTTCCTGTTAACTGAAATACGTACATGATTATCCAGTGTACTGTCAAACATGATATATTTGCGGCATGGAATTTTCGCGAATTGGAGCCGACGGCTTCCATTGGAATTGTTTGCTTAGTTTGTGCATCAATTAAGCAGAGTTATTCGTTTGAAGCAGTACCCGATTACTTGGAGACTATTGTATCTACCAGAAATGAAATGCAATATTAACCCGCTCAATTTTTATTTATTTTCCCTAAACTTTGTCACATCCACTACACAACAACTTCCATGCATGAAAAGCTACAGAAACCTGAAAAAAAAATATCACTTCAGTTATCAATTTGTAAATATGTACCTGTATACTTACATAGGCATTGTTTTAACAATATTGGTCCAAAAATTTGACGTTCAGCAAAACAAACATTGTACTCCACTCCTCTTTTATGGTTTCTTCTGTTTTCTGTTTGCTTTAACACAATCTGGCTACAGTAACAACCTCCTCTAATTCTACACAGATCCTATGACTTTTATGGCACTGCAAAACAAATATTCCATAAAATCAGTAGGCCCTACCTGTGGCCATCTTACCATTCCGTTACTCATTGCGCTTCATTGCTTTACATTCAACTACACCTATATATTTCATGCACACTACTGTACTTGTCATTCTCGGTACAATGATGTAACGATAAGAGACCTGGGGGTCTCGCACTCATCTCAGTATCACAAGTTCACCTTCCACATATTCTTGCAGATTTTTACTCAAGGACATAACATAGCAAACTTGGAGAGCTTTGGGGAACCTTCAGGAGCATAGTGACCACTTGCATATTCTATCACATTGGCAATAATATCTATTAAGTTTGCAGAAAAGTTGAGCATGCATTTTCAAAAAGAAGATCAATATGTGAAAACTGGCCCCCAATTCTTGCTATCACATATAACTGTGAAAACTCAAATGGCAGCAGTGCTATTCAACTTCCATAACAATAAGTCAACATTGCTGTGTGGGTGCACAGCGTGAGCTCTATTTTATCATACACAAAAAACATGTAGCAATATCTCAATCTCGAAACTAAAATAGTTTTGTAGATTTTTTTTTAATGGCAACTGTTACATACTGAGAAAAGAAATATCAACTGTAAGCTCTGAAAATGAGGTCGTAGGTTCGAATCCTGCTCGAGTATGTATGTCCATGATTTGTTATCATGACTACTACTATAAAAACATTGGTTGCAATGCATTTCTATTGTGAAATGAAATTTCAGTCATGAAAATAAGGGGGAAATTTGATGTGATTACTGCCAAGAAGCTCTGTCCTTGCCTGCTGCAACAGTACCTATGCATTTGTGCTTACAAGAAGTGCACAAGTGTGACCGTGCTTGACCTCCGCATATTGCATGCGGTAGTGTAAGATCACCTGATTCATATTCACGTAGTGTACGGCCAGCGTACAGACCTGACTGCTTGTGACTAAATGTTTACAGTTAAATGCGATAGAGAGAATTTGGTCCAAGCCCCAAGAGGGCCACCGCTGGATCTACCATACACAAATTTGAAAGAACACTCACTAATGCACACTTTATTTACTCCGAGTCCTCATGGTTTCAAAGAAGATTAAAAAAAAATAATAATTCTCTAATTTGGGGGCTATGAGAACTCCGAGGAGGGGGGGGCATGGTGCCCACTTGTAGTACATGCGTATTTGTATCATCCTAGCAAAAAATACCTGCTAAGTTTGGTGAAAATTTGACCATGCGTTTTCAAGAAGAGAAAAATGTGAAAACTGGACTCCTTCTTGGTCCCTGGATTCACCATGCACAAACTTAAAGTACAGCCAAAAATGAATTTACTCATATCACTAAGTAAACTCTATTACTTCAGGTTTGAGAGAAGAATATTTTCATAGATTAAGTGTGTGTGCATTTTATTTTTTTTTTTTTGGGGGGGGGGTGGGGGTGGGGATAGTGCTCATTAGAACAAAAAAACTAAGATCTTTTCACCCTAAGGATACTAAAACCCCCTGAAGACTCAAGAGGCTTTCAAGAAGGAAGCTGAAAATGTACAAAGTTTATGCACAACACAGGATGCATGCTGGACAATGAATGATTGCAATAGCTCACCTGACCCTCTGGCTTATCACATCATCCTTTCTTTTATTTCCATGGCAATAATTCATTGTAAACTTCCAAAGTACATGAAATGAAAGTGAAAGCATACAGAAAATATTCATAAATATTATCTGAATGAAAAAATGGCAACTTTATGTAATCAGAATCTAGTTCCATACAAAAACAAAAACACAGTAATACTTTGCTGTTAATATCACACCAGCAAGAGGCAGGTTGGTGATACCAGGATATTCATGACACTCTTCATTGATTTGTGCATTATTCTTATAGCTTATTGGTGCCCCTTTTTCCAAGACATTGAATGAAGTAACCGTTACGTTCATGCTGTTTGACTTCCGAGAACCATGAGTTAGGAGAGGGACAGTACAACTTGCTCTACTGCAAGAAAAAAAAAAAGACAGAAGTACAAAACTCATAACTCATAAGATATTAGTGGAAAAATGAGCAAAAAAGATGGGTCCTAACTTTAACACATTTCATTTGCCAAGATGAATACTAGATATACTGGACTTAGTTTTTTACCCTATAATAAAGTAAACAGCATAGGAACGAAGAAAGTATCTAGGTACACCTACCCAATTTGTATGAACTGTACATAATGCTCACTATATAGCCATCCACCGAGTAACCCTTCCTGGGGGAGGTCTTAAGGGAAATCAACTACAAGGCACATGGCCCTACATCATTTTCTTTTACTGAGTACATATTAGCGGGATTCCCACATATGTGTGAATTAGCGGGATGCAAATCTCGAGATTTGCATTGCTATCAAAATCGTGAGGACTTTTGCCCTTGTGTATACAAAAACTCCACCAATTATCGCCATCACAATTGCAATGCACATCCCAAGAAATCTTGTGCTTACTGTGTGAACACCGGACCAAATAATCTCGAGATTTTATACCCCATCATTCAAAGTGTACATCATAACAACGTGCGCACCACACCACTATGAAAAGCAAGAACATAGGACAAGAGAAAGGCATGTAGTGAAGCACACTGTGTGTGACAAGTAGTGGGATATTTCTGTCCATGTGAACACTTGCAAATAATCTTTAAATTTGGATTACAATCATTATCCTAATATTTCTGTCTCAGTGAATGCTTGCAAAAAAAATCTTGAGATATGGATTGTGATTGTTATCCTGCTATTTTGTATGTGCAATTGCAGCTATGAATCATTGATTAATGATTGATTTAACATGGCTGCCAAAGAAGCAATAAACGCTTGTAAGTAAGAAACTAAGGGTTGACAGCTTAAGTTCCCTCCAAAGGACAAATCAACCAGACAGAGTACATTTTTCCACTCGTTTCACCATCATTTGGAAGCCAGGCCAGCATGCATGTTACTTCGCATTTTTTTTTTCTTCTAAAAATGATTACTGTGTTCAATGCAGACAGGACAATTATTGTGCCATTCTTGCGTTTATTCATACATGTAGCTCCTAAACTACTGCTATGTATCAATGCTGTTTTTGTATGTTTTTTTATAAGATTTATGACAGGAAGTCATTACTACAATGTAGGCTTATTCAATTCTTTCAAATGCTCTGTTCCTGTAAATACATCTGGTATCACTTTCAGAGTCATTGATGCAATTAGCCCAAGACAAAGGGACACTTACTTATGCAATTGTAAGTATCAATGACACATATGAAGCAGATGATTTATTGATGTATGACAGAAATTATTCCATGTTGCTCCACAGTGACATATGCCCTCTCCCCTCTACATGCCATTGTGCAGAAAATTACTACACTCCAGTTTACATAGTTCTTTCTGCACTGAATAAACAGACTCTTCAAATCATTCTACATTTCTACAAACAAGAAAGACAATCAATTCTATAAATCTCCTTCCACAAAGCATCATAATCTCCCATATCATATCCCTACATACTTTCCATAAAAAATAATATGATACATTACATAGTAGCATACCTAAAACAGCAACTTGCTTGAGCGAGTGTCATCACAAGGAGGTACAGTCAACTCCGCACAAGTAAATCTTGACAGGAGTAGGAAAAACACGTCGACTCAGGCGATAATTGACTGCTGCGTAAACAGAGGAATACACACATAGGGCAACGAGTGTATATTGGGGCCTTTTAGTTTCATCAACCTTAATAGGTGATTATTCGACATATGTGTTGTTGACTTGAGCGGAGTTGACTGTATTCAACATCACAGAAAACATTTTTGCAGGCAAGAATGCTGGAGGCATTTCTATAGTCGACAACAAAGATTCCAACACACTAGTAAGCTAATGATACCATTTGGAAAATAAGGTCAGCAACTGGTCAGCCAATCTTTGCTAGTTTACATAGCACACTGACATGCCACACCTGTTTTACAACATACATGTGCATTGTAAAAGTATGATAAAGGATTGGAGAAGGTAATCTACCACCAACACAGGTGGAAACACAAGCTGTTGCTGTTTTTTTTTTTTTCACAGGACAGAGAATAAAACTACTTGAAGCCAAATCTCTGCTGACAACCTGGAAACAGGGAGGTGTTTGAGAAGGAGAAACAGCTATTGCTCTCCTTGAAGTCATGCGCGGCACAGCCAATAAGTTATGAGCAACATTACAGGTGGTACCCATGTGCTTTGAGAAAAGAGAGCATCAGTAATTAGGACTAGTGCTCTCACATCAAGAGATTTCCCCTTCTGCAGTTTACTCTCTTTCGATGCAGTGGCAACAATGAATAGGTATGCCATAAACTGAAGCAGTGAATCAAAATGCAATCTAAAATTGGCTATATTAACAGCAAAAAAGTTTAAAAGCACACTGGAACATGCTTTAGAAGAGTACTTTATTTGAAAGATCACAATATCCCAGATCAAAATATAGAAAACTAACATGCGGAAATGTGCACATCATGGGTAACTACAGCTGTATTACGTTTTTCAGACGACCTAATTATCACTTTATTTTGATTTTTGCATTAAGAGGAAACTAGAACCACATGTTTACAACTTTGAAGTCTTTCCTAAGCTGTTCTAAACCAATTTGAGCATTTCATTGAAATTTTACGGTGAAATATTGCTTGTAATTCAATGAAATGTGAAATGCATTTTTCGTCTCTAAAATTTGCCTTGAATCCACAGCGGTGTCGAACAAGGCTCCAAAGTAAAGGAATATTAGATATCCCATTGTAATGCTTTGAATCCCAAAATGTGTTTCCATGAATTATGAAGAGTTGCCACTCCATCTATGTAACTACCTCCCTGCTGGAATGGTCCCCTTTTAAAGAATCTATAATGCATCAATTCTTTGACAAATCTTGCAAAATCTTCAGTGACAGGCACAAGACAGTGCTGTTTTTGCTCCTACACCAGGGAGTACAATGATACTACCACTTCAATATACCAGCCACATTTGCTATTTCTCTTCAAGCTGCATCTTCACAAAGAAGGCTCAAGGGTAGAAACTTTACAGTCTAAAGGTTGTTTTGGTATTCACAGTGAGATATATGCATGTCTGTCTGCAAACCACTACTGGTTTACCACTGACTTCCTGTCAGAAATAAAAATCCCTGTATGAGCTGGATGGTTATAAGGCATTGAAAGCATTCCATCCAGGTTTATAGAAAGAAGAGGCATCAGACCCATGCAGGTAGGTTAACAGTCTGATGCATGGTTCATGTCTGGAAAGCAAATGCACGGGCACCTATGTAGGAGGAATGGGCAAATCTTACGGGACTTTCCTTTCTTCAGGATGTATGACCACACGTGAAAGCCAGTGTAAACTTTATCTGATGATGTAGCCTTCTGCCTTGCTATGTTGCTCATACTGTTATCTTGACAACGCCTTGCAAATTCGCAGATGTTGGAGCAGTCCCTGACCTTGGAGTCCTCTTTGTTTGCCTGGTTCATGAAAGAGAAAGACACAGAAGCAGAGACAGAGACAAAGTAGAAGAAAGAGAGGGAGAGAGTGAAGGACAGAGAGCAGAAGATAGACATAAAAAGAGAGAAAGATAACATTTGATTCAATGCTTTATATGGAAAAACAAGTACAGTATGTCTGACATCCATGAAAATTAAAAATGTTTTGAATACCGAATAATGGTGGATATCACCTTACCTGCAAAATGAAATACTTTCTTTAATTCTTTATTCCATTTTCTTTGATGTCAAGAAGTAAAATTATATATGATTAGGAAGATCAGTAATGATCATCTTATCTGCAAGTGATAAACTCTTACCTGTGCCTTCATACTGCATCATCCTTCAATGCTGCCCTCAATCTCACAAAATAAAGGAGAAAGCAAAGGAAGGGCCCAAGTGACATGTCCTACATCAACCCAGACCCCATCCACTACTGCCCTATAAAGCTGCCTGACAGCAGTCATGCTTGCTCTTCCTTTTGCAGATACCTACTGAAGTTGAAGCTAAAGGGGAAGGGGGAAGGGTCCTCACAGGTAAGAATTTATCACTAACAGATAAGATGATCATTACTGATCTTCCTAATCTGCCTAATAATAAACGCTTGCCTGACAAGTATGGCTTCACATTGCAGAACAGAAAAAGACCACTACGGGTTGTAATGGAAACAGGGTGGTGGCCTGAAACTTCATAAAATGAGCTTAAACCTCCCATTCATTGACTTTTTAACAGTCCAATTTTGCTGTAAATCAAGACAAGAAGTTACACTGAACACAAATTTTTCTGTTTTTCAGTCAAAAAAAATTGTTCTAGAAAGGTTGCAAAATGTGTCCATTATCCCTCACTCACGGCCTCAGAATTTGTCTAGAATTCAGCGACTCACTTGATGATGTCACTCTGTGTAGGACACATTCCACTGGCGTAAACACGCCAGCTGTTGCATATGAACTTGCATGCATTTCCAGTCATGGTGAATAAACTTGTGCAAGCAATCTGATACTTTGTTATTGGCGCAAAATGGCTGAAGACGATCTTGACGAGGGTTTCTTTGAAGTCAATGATGAAGAAGAGAGTGATCTTGAACCAGGAGTGATGACAGCAACAAAGATGATGCGAGTTTTTTGGGAGTTATAGTGGATGCGGAAGACAGTGTGCAAGGGGCAGATAGAAATAGGTGGTGGTGCCGTAGCCCGGCCGTATCAGCATTAACCTGCTCCCTGGCAGGCAAGGCGGGGTTTGTTTGATAGATACTTTATTTACTGCAAATCAATATATACATTAATTACATAATCATGAACATGGGAAACATACGAAGTATATTTGAAACAGAGTCGTTTGACTTGCATAAACAACGATATAAAAGGAAATTAGATATGATATTACAGTATGCATGTCTATGCAGCTGGGATTACAATAACAATATTATATTTAAGAAGCGAAAATGCAGAGGGCCGCCATTGTAAGCATTGCTTGAAAAGATGGCTGCCCCGAGGAAAAGGTAGGGATGTATTAAATTCGTAACAATACAAATTCTGCTGCGAAGATAGCAGGGGAAAATAAACTCTGATGTGTGATGGTGGTGAATGTGCGTGCAAGTGCTTGAAAGTGCAAAGGGGCAGATAGGCTAGAATTTAGAATAATAAAATTGGTTTGCTGGAAGAGGGAACGACATGACATACGATGTTGCTATCAGGAGACCAACATGAGCCATATAAATTATTCGTGCTTAATTTGTATTTGAAGTTTACTGTAGTAAAATATGCTTCTTTAAGTTTGCTTTGAATGAAAACAAGGAGGCACACTGTTTCAACTCCTCAGGAAGAGTGTTCCATGTATCTGGACCGTGATGTCTAATCGACTTTTGAGCAAGTAAAAACTTTGGATTACTTAAATGAAAATCATGGGAACGACGGGTAGGGTATGGGTGAATATGGTCATTGGTTGCTAGGGCATTATGGAAAAATGGTAATAAATTTCGAATGTGTTTATACATAAATATGGCAGTTAGGTATAAATGTATATCATGGGCCTTTAGAGTTTTTAGGCGATAAAACATGGGATCAGTGTGAGCCAAAAAATTTGAATGTGTGCATATACGAAGAGCCTTTTTCTGAAGAAGGAAAATTGTGTTCAATTTGGTTTTGCTACAGTTGCCCCATACAATATTACAGTACATTACATATGGTAGAAATAAGGTGTTGTATAACATCATTAAAGTTTGATCATTAATTAAGTACTTTATTTTCCTTAAAACACCAGTTGCTTTAGATATTGCTGTTATGATATTCTGGACATGAGTATTCCAAGTTAGATTGCTATCTAGGGTCACTCCTAGGAACTTGGTTGAATGTTTCTCAGCAATGTTTATATCATCAATAGAAATACTTTGAGGAAGGGTGGGTTGGGATTGAAGCATATGAAAATGTATAAAACATGTTTTATCAATATTCAATGAAAGCTTATTACTTCTAAACCATTTCGAAATGTTACTTAATTCCATATTTAATGTATCAACCAGTGTTACAATATCCTTGTGGGAATAAAAAAACGTTGGTGTCGTCTGAAAATAAGATGAAGTTTAAACGAGGAGAGGAATTAATAATATCATTAATATAAATCAAAAAAAGTAGGGGCCCGAGGATAGATCCCTGAGGGACACCACATGACACGTTCAAATATGATGAGTGACTGGATTTAAATGCAACATATTGTTTTCGATGACTTAGATAACTTCTAAACCACGACAAAGTAATCCCTCTCACGCCATAATTATGGAATTTTTCAAGTAAAATGTCATGATCAATAGTGTCGAATGCTTTACTAAGATCCATAAAGACTCCAATTATGTGCTCCTTTTTAATAAGCGCATCAATAATATTATCAATAGACCAATCTCGTCGGTTGAGACCGACGAGATGGGTCAGCTTGAGTGGATGCACTGGACAAATACGTGTTTATGTACTTTTGTATGCATGTACACGTTGTAGATATCTCAAATGCTGCAGAACAAAATTACATCAAAATCACAGGATATTTGTACTTAAAGGTCCTGTTTACCACTGGGAGTAGTGATTTTTAAAATGTTCAAGATATCACATTTTATGCATATGTGTAGGTCAGTTGTATCACAAAACATCCTACCACATAAAATTTTTGCAATAAAACCTAAACTATAAGGAGATATCAGTATTTTTCTCAATAAATCATAACTGTAGACGGTTTAGTCTAGAAACATCTTAATTATAACTATTGTTCACATTTTGTGTATTTAACAATACTTAACATCGATTATACGTATTCAAATTTTACAGTGGTTGTTTCTATCCCTAACTCACATTTTAGAACTATTTTAAAGCACTAATGATGGCTTTATGTTTCATCTGCAAATGGTAAATTATGCCTTTAATAGCTTATTTCCAATCACTCACATGAATTTGAAAGATATCGGTTGTGTGAAAGCGCTGCTTAAAACAAACTCGATCTTCACGACAGATCGCAGCATACGCTGCCTGCACAATCCAGAAATAAAGTTAGCGATCTATTATGTGAGCGGGAGCTAAAAATCAATGTGCAATGATTGTAGTTCAAGCTAAAACAACTTGGTAATTGAGAAATGTGTGTGTGTGTGTGTGTCTGTTTGTAGTCTTGTATGATCTAGGAACTGCATTTCTCATCCGACTTCATTCAACTTGCCATAAAATCATTTGAACATCAATTTATTTGCTCTCGGTTATTTGACCGATTCCTTGCATAATAGGCCTATAGACAGCTAACTTCAGTTTCACATTGTGCATGCAACATAATGGCGCAATTGCTCGCGAAGATCAAGTTCTTTTGAGGGAAAATTGAGCGATTACATGAAACTCACATGAATGTCGACGCTCCCCAACGACTGATTCTCTTCAGATTTATGGAGTGATTTAAAAATAAGCAACAAAGTATATCCTGTGATTTTGGTGAAATTCGGGTTTCTGGAATTCGAGATATCTACATGGATAGTTCTTGCAATGCATTGTTTGCAATTCCTATTTACATCCCCCAAGCTGTAGATCTAGCACGCTATACATACACACAGATTTGCACACACTATCTCTATACTACTGACTGCCAAGTGAGTGATGATATGTGACCTGCTAAAACAAAAGGATCCTTATGTCGAGGGAGGTCGATTTTCTGAAAATAACATGACATTATCCCTTTACTCTTCTGCTTTAATTTCATATGTGTGTATATAACATGACTTATAAAAGTACACAGTTGCTGAGATATTGATGATTTTATGATGCCATGTTGAGTGGTCTAGGAAATAAGAGTTTCGAGAAAACCACTTTCAAAGTTTTCTTTCCAACGCAATCATGATCAATGGGAGGTAAGACAGTTTTCACCTCTTGACAACAGAAGATCTGCTCACAGCAACATCTGTGATGTTCATTCAAGCTTAGCACCAGCGGTCTACGCACGAGCGATCAGTAACCACGATGCAACGCACTGACCAATAGGATCACTCCGTCGTTGTTAGGGGCGGAGTCTATCTGCAGCACGAAATCCAAATCTTCGGACACATTTCTGTTCCATTGAAAGTCGGAAAATCATGGCCCAGAAAAACGCTAATTTCTTGCCTTTCCTTTGTCATTTAGTTTCAAATTTTGGCAGATGATAGACAAAACATTAGATGACAACATAATGACAACAACAGAAATTCGATTGGTTTTGACCGATTTTGATAATCTGACTTCAAACTTGATTTTCTCGGCTCAGCCGTCAGCGACTTTTGGATCCTTTCACATACGTGTATTTCGTGCAGAGTGAGGGATCAATTCACCATTCTAATGAAGTTTTTGACAACCTGGTGCAGGATATTATTGATATCAAAAGTAGATACGATGCACCCTTTTGTTTGTTGGGTGATTTTAATGTCAGGACGGGTTTGCTTGATGATTTTTTAGATGTAGAGGATGTGTTGACAGATCAGACTGGATTAGGCTTTTGTAATGATGTTTCTGATATGCAAGTAACTACTGATGGCCTAGATATTCTAACTTCTCGTTATAATGCTGATGTCCATGTAAATAATAATGGAAAGTCTGTTATTGATGTGTGCCAAAGTTTTGATCTCAGAATTGTTAATGGAAGGATAGGGGAAGATCAGTCTGTCGGAAAATACACATGCTTCAACAAAAATGGTGGTTGTAGCACTATTGACTATGTTATTGTATCTCGCCAGTTATTTTCTAGCATTACACATTTCAGTATTGATGTATTTGATAAATGTTTGTCAGATGTTCATTGCCCTGTCAGTGTGACCTTGCAATCGCAAAATTCTAAATCTGCTGATGTTGACACTGTTTCTCACAATTCTCAGAACACTGCAGTAAACAATGCCGATTTAGATTCACAGCCTAATGAAAGTCAACGTTATTTGATATTCCAGTGGGACAGTGACAGCGCTGCAAAATTTAAACAGAAAATCAAGGACTCGGCTGAGCCAATGTGTGAAAATGTGGAATGTTTAGATGGGAATGCAAATCAAGATAGTATTGATTTTTGTTACTCACAATTATGCGATATGTTCGTCAATGTTGCACAAGATGTTGGCATTTGTAAAGTTTTTCGAAGCTGCTAATATGTTAGGTGAAGAACAGGCTGGCTTTCGTTCTAATTATTCTACAATTGATAATATTATTGTTTTGAAGACTCTAATTGATGTTTATCTGCAAAATATAAAATGCTTATACTGTGCATTTATTGATTACAAGAAAGCATTGATCTAATTGATAGATCATCTTTATGGTACAAAATGTTGAAGATGGGACTTAGGGGTAAACTGTTTACTGTCATTAAGAACATTTATGAAAGTGCAAAGTCATGTGTGGCGGTCAGGGGGGAGATGTCAGAGTTTTTACTTGTAACACTGGTGTACGACAGGGTGAAAACCTTTCCCTACTTTTATTTGCCATTAATCTGAATGATTTTCAAGAATACATTAGAAAATCATATGGTGGACTGAAATATTTGGAAAGTGAGATTTCTGACCACCTGGATTCTGATGTCAAAAGAGCTTTAAATTTGTCTTGTTTGCTTTACGCAGATGATACAATAATTTTAGCAGAAACTCCGGAGGAGTTGCAAAAAGCTCTTGATGCTGTGGATAGTTATTGTCAGACATGGCGCTTGACTGTTAATGCTAGCACGACTAAAATTGTTATTTTCTCCCGTGGGAAGGTTAGAAGAATTCCCGAATTTGTTTATGCTGGTGATCCACTTGAGGTTGTAGATGACTTTGTGTACCTTGGAGTTAAATTTAATTATAATGGTAGTTTTAAAAAGGCACTTTCTAAACAAGTTACACAAGCTAGAAAAGCACTTTATAGCATGTTGGTCAAGGCTAAAAAGTTACAGCTCTCTGTGGACACACAGTGCCATCTATTTGATCATCTTGTTTTACCTGTTTTACTGTACAGTTGTGAAGTCTGGGGTTATGAGTGCATAGACCAAATTGAAGTTTTCCATAGGAAATTCTTAAGAAAAGTTTGCTTGTGAACAAATGTACTCCTGATTGTATGGTTTATGGTGAAACTGGACGTGGAGTAATTTTGACCATATTAAATGTCAAATGATTGGATTCTGGTTGAGATTAGTTAAGGGAAAAGAAACCAAACACTCATGTACAATTTTCAAATTTCAAATCACAATGGTTATTATTTATCGCAAATATTTTTGATTATGCAGGGCTAGGGAATGTGTGGTTAGCACAAGGGGGTGGATTTAGTGCTGCATGGATTTCACACACTTCAAAAGTTAGACTTTTTGATTTGTTTAGTCAAGTGTGGAGAACAGCCACATGGTCAAATAGAATTTGTACAAATTATAGAATGTTTAAGGATAATTTGATGTTTGAGAAGTATTTACAGGTCTTGTGTAAAGAAAGATTATATTACATGATGTAAATTCAGATGTCGATCTAATGGATTACCTGTTAGTAAGGGCAGGTTTGATGCAAGTCTGACAGATGAATTGCATTGTACTGTATGTTCATCTGCACCTATATAGGGGATGAATTTCACTATATTTTTGTTTGTCCCTTTTTCTATAAAGAGAGAGGCTATTGTATTTACCAAGTAGCTTGATGGCCAGTAGACCAAGTGCATTACATATGGCCAAACTATTCAATTCAGCTAATGCTTGCCATTTGAAAAAACTAGCCAAATTTGTCAGAATGATTATGTTTCAGTTTTCTTCAAAACCAAAGAAGAAAGACAGTAGTTTTGTAGAAAGTAAAGTAGATGTGAATGTGTGTACACGTAGTGGTAGAGTAGTTAAACGTCCTTTATGCCTTGTTTTGTAAACATGTTTATTTATATCTGTTATTTTCACATGTACATGTACATTATCACTTATATTTTTGTATTCATATATTGTAAATATGTTTGTACTCTCATACCCCGAGAGGGGGTCGATAGAGTCAACAAAATCTTACAATCTTACAAATCTTCAATTTAGCGTGTACATGGTACCTGTTCTGTACTAAGAAATACAAAATTTATTGTCAAAAATAAACCAATCTAGGCCTATGTGTCTCTTTTTGTTGGGCAGGAAATGGTAGGAAGGGTCAGTCCCGAGTATCACTTTCCTATGCAAAACTAATCAGCACCAATCCATAACAATTTCAGCTAAAATGCCCTTAACACATTTCAGCCTCACTGAATCAGATCTAGTGGAATTTCTCATCCTAATCTATTCCTAATTGATGTTTGGCTTGCAGATTTTGTTTTATTCCCAAAAAATTCATGTTTGTTTTTTTTGCACAGGTCTCACTTGCTTACTTACTTACTGTCCGTTATGCCACAGGCACGTAGGGCAGCAACAAAAGTCCGCCATTTGGCTCTGTCAATGGCCAGGCGCTGTAGTGTCCCCCAGGTGTGGTTCAGGTCCCTAATCTCTCTCTCCACAGTTCTTCTCCATGTGTTTTTTGGGGTCTCCCCCTCTTCCTCCGCCCTTCTGGAGTCCAGTAGAGTGCTGTCTTGGTAATGTTCTCCTGTTCTTTCCTGAGCACATGACCAATCCATCTCCAGCACCTTCTTTGGATGATCGTGTCCATGCATTCCAACTGGCATTTGTCATAAAGCTCTTCATTTGATATTGTATTTGGCCAAAATATGTGATAAATCTTAATAAATCTCCTGCATGTGCTGGTGAGTATAAGACACTAGAGCCAAATCGTCTGCAAAGTCTAGGTCCTCAAGTGTTGAAAGAGTGTCCACCTAATACCTCTTTCTGATATGCAGTTGTCTGCCTCATTATCCAATCAATGGCCAGGTTGAAGAGTAGTGCAGACATACGTAACGCACCCTTGTCTCATCCCAGTCTTCATCTCGAAGCTGAAGTCGCTATTTCCAACCTTGCAAGTGAAATTGTTATAAAAGCTCTTGATAATAGCCACTACTTGTTGAGGAATGCCGTAATTTCGTAGAATTTTCCATAAGCTGTCTCGGTGCAAACTGTCAAAAGCTTTTTCAAAGTCAACAAAGTTAATGTACAGCTGCCTTTGCCATTCTGTGCAATGTTCAATTATGTTGCGCAAGACAAAAATCTGGTCAACGCACCCTCTTCCTCATCGGAAACCTGCTTGCTCTGGCCTCAGTTGCTCATCAACAGCCCTTGTCAGCCTCTGAATGATGACTTTTGCTAGAATTTTATACTCAAAACAGACAAAAGTGTAATTCCCCGCCAGTTGCTACACTTCCGTAATGAACCTCTCTTAAGGAGTTTGATGATGATCCCTTGTGACCAATCATCCGGGACTTTCTTTCCTTCCCATATGTCAGTGAAGAGTGGATGCAGTACGTCAGTGGCCAATTCTGGGTCTGCTTTAATTGACTCAGCATTGAGGTTATCTAATCCTGGTGCCTTTCCATTCTTCAACGACTTGATTGCCTAAATGATCTCAGCCCGAGTTGGTGGATTTATGTCGATATCTAGATCACAAACTGCTTCTTGTATAGCAGCTTCAGTAAATGGAGTTGGCCTGTTAACTCTTTATGTGCCATGGTGGAAACCCCGCATGTGCCACATCATTTTGAGACACCAAAGTAGTCATGCATTGAGAGAACATTGTTTTTCAAATCTATATAACCTTTATAGATTTATGTTAAATTGTAGGTGAAGTGAGCAAAGTTGTAGAGAAAATGCCAAGCTTTGCATTGATGTAAATTTTGTGAGAAATCTATGACTACTTTTCTTTCAAACACCTAATATAGTTACATTACCGTAAATGCATGACTTTTGCACACAAATCAGTGACAGATACTTGGAATTTGCATGCAAATCCAGCAATGAAACACTGCTTGTTAGTCAATCACCTCATAAAATGCAAGCTATAGACGAGAGGAACGGAATCACGAGAAACGCTATCATTGTACTGTGGCATTTGGCGATTTATCGATCTGTTTGGGCGGGTTTGTGCGTTTGAGCGGAGTATGCGAAGTTGGCACGCTGTCGACTGAGTCGGACGTGCGAACGTGGCACATAAAGAGTTAAGGACTTCTTCAAAGTGTTCAGCCCATCTGGCATCCTACTCTGCTTCAGTAGTAAGAAGCTTTCCATCCTTGTCCTCTATCAGTAATTCCGAGGATTTACTATACTTGCCGCTAATCACTCTGGTCAACTTGTATACTCTCCCTTGTTCACCAGCCTTTGCAACCTCTTCTGCCTGACTAGCTAAATTGTCAATAAAGGCTCGTTTATCAGCTCTTGGCTTTCTTTTAACTAGTCTGTTTACTTCCTTATATCTCATTCCAGATCTTTCTTTTAACCTGTCTGATTTTGCAGCCATGCATTGTCTTTTCACTTCTCTACGCTTCTCTATAGTTTGCCATGTGCTTTCAGTCATCCACTCCTTTCTCTCCCTCTTTGGAGTTCCAAGACATGTTTCACTTGCCTTCTGGTAGGCTGTCTTGACCCTTTCCCACTCTTTGTTGGTCTTATCTTGTTCCTCCTGTGTTTCTTCAAGATATGCTAGGACCTGAAATGTGTTCCTAAGCTCTAACACAAATGTGCCTCTCATTCTGGGGTCCTTAAGTTTATCAATGTCATATCTTGGTTGCTTTACTTTGTTAACTCATGTTTTCCGAGGCTTGACTTGAAACACTGCTAACACTAGATGGTTGTTCCTAGCAGCATCCGCCCCTCTCATGACTCTAACATCTTGAAGCAATCGTCTCCACATACCATTAAACATGATGTGATCAATCTGTTTTCTATACCTGCCATTTGGTGAGTACCATGTCAGCTTGTGAATGTCTTTGTGCTGGAAGAGTGTCCCCCCAATAACTAGGTTGTTGAGAGAGCAGAATTCCACAAGGCATTCTCTATTTTCATTCATCACCCCACATCCATACATCCCCATAGCCCTGTAATAGCCTGAGTTGTTGTTTCCAACCTTGGCATTCAGGTCCCCCATCACAATCTTCATATCATGTCCAGGAGCACTATCAAGCTCATGTTGCAGTTGCTCATAAAAGGCATCTTTGGTTTCCTCAACAATGTTGTTAGTCGGGGCATAACACTGGATGATAGTTGTGTTAATTTGTTTTCCCCATCATCTTGCTATTCACAGGCTTCCACTCAAGAAGACATCCCTTAACTCCTTTTTCCAGAATGATGGTGACTCCCTCTGAGTGATGTCCATCATCCCTCCCCGAGTAAAGGAGGGTCTCACCTGTGTTGGTTTGTAGACTTCCTGACCCTGTCCACCTGCTTTCACTTATACCTAGAATTTGTATACTGTATCTTCGCATTTCTGCAGTGACTTGATTTAATTTCCCTGTTTCATACATGGTTCTTACATTCCAGAATCCTACTCATGTTCTACATTTGGCATTCATGACCTCCACATTCCTGTCCGTAGCTTCCTTTTGGCTTTGACCACCGTCAATCATCCAGGTACCATTTGGTACACCAGGAGGCAAATTGCGCCTGGTTTTTGTTTTGACTTTTGTTGCTGTTTCCGTAACAGATTTCTTTTTACACGACAGGGTTGTTAACCCTGTGCCCAACCCCCAACCTGGAGGGCCAGGGACCGCAAGTCATCTGGTCTTCTTGACCTGTTTGGCTTGGGTGGCCCTACCAGGAGAATAATCTCCGGCTGGCATAGCTCTAGGGGTCACTGAGACACGCAAGCCAACCCGACCACGACAAGGTTGTGATCCTTCAGGAGGTCTCGCAGCTGCCTTCTAAAACACAGCGTGGTTCAAATCAACTGCTGCTGTGTGCACACACAGCATGCAGTTAATTTGAATAGTGCTGCTACATAGTCTGTGTAATGTAGGGCGCACAGAAATTGATTTCAATGGAGCTGTGTTTTGGAAGGCAGAGCCTCTGCGAGACCAGGGCAAAAAACAAAAAACAAAGCATGATTTTTTTTTAATTAATTCATAAAATTGGTAAGCCAAACATGAAAGAGGAATAGGCTAGGTTTTGATGTTCCTCAGGAGCTGATTCAGTGAGGCTAAAATGCCCTTTTATGGGCATTTTCAGCTGAAAATTATACAGATTGGTGCTGATTAGTTTTGCATAGCAAAGTGATATGGGAAGATCTCTCTCCTTGGGGCTGACAACGTTACATCTACGTAAGGAAATACACAATGTTTAAAAAACCATACATTGTAAAGAGAAAGAAGCCTTGCATCTATGACATCAAACTTATGATGCATTCCAGTGAACTTCACCTATGCCTGTTGGTACAGCGTGAACCTCTCTGTCCCCAACCGGCATCATCCCGGGCTTAGCACGCCTACTGTATACCCCCCCCCCCCCCTCCAGTGGTGTTGCCACAACCGAATACCAAACACCTCCGCCCCTTCTTGCATTTTGTCCAGATGTTTCTGGTTTTGACAAATCTATCATTCCAATCATTAGATACAGTAGATGGCAATAGTTTTTGGCTGCCGGTACTACCTCATCCACAGACCTATGTCATACAAAAGAGAGCCGAAATAAACGGAATAAACATTTAATTGTAACTGCCTTGCACTCACAATATAGCCTTTTAATTGCATCACATTATGCCACAGATAGCCTATGGGTATAAAAACTTATATGTTGACATTGTTCATGCTCTCAGCTTTCTATTGATACACAATTTGCCATACTTAGATATTTCAACAGGTAGTAGGTTTAAAGAGCTTAGTTGTGGGGATGTGAAGCACAGAGGGCCACAAATTTGAAAGAGGCTTGATGCGCTACCACATCTTTAGAATCATATGAAAAGAAGGAACTTGGGGGAGCCAAAGGGTAGCCTGTTGGATTTGGTCTATGATGGTCCTATGAAACAAAAAAGCCCAAAGAGAGCTGGTTTAACTGAAGTACCACTTCAAGGCTAGCAAAGGCACCATACCCAGAAGGAAGACCTCTGGAGGAATTGATCAGAAGCACCATTTTATCATAGAGGCTGCCTGATTTTTGACCAAGGAGGAGGAGCTGGGGACAAGGCGAGTGCCTGCTTTTTTCCAGCAGTAAAACTGGGATAAGCAGAACGAGAGCATGAATTTAGCTGCAACATGGACCAGACCCGACAGGTAAAAGTAACACTGACTGGAGCATCTCCTACCCACACAAGGAGGTTGATGCCTTCAGTGCAGAAACATGAAAGGTAGTGCACCAGGGGACATGAAAAGGTTCCACCTGAGGATGAATAAAAGATCCACAAGTACACTGATAAGAGGGGCAATCACTGCAGAAAGAGGTACCGTTAGTTACCCCTGGGCAACAAGTCTGCAATCACAAATCACTCATCCGGAAAGTGAGAGGATAAGTGCAAAGTGGAAATTACATGATGCCAGACTAAGAGGTCAAGGGTCAGCTGACAGAGTACAATTGCAGGGTATTATAGGAGCCCAAAAATTGCTGAAAGAAGGACCTCCCTTCCCTGCTTGGTAGGAAATTCTGCTGGAAGACAGATGCCTGAGCCTGGGATGCCAGACTAGATAAAAACATCACAGTACTGTAAGGACTAACAGGTGGGTGTGATTTCTAATTTTGTGTGCGTGGAAGAAAAACGGTATTTATACCTTTCATGCAAACAAGAGGTGCATGAAACACAGATGAGAAATAAGAATATTTCAAATAATTCCTCCAACAATCAAACAACTAATTACATACTACTACTACCAGTTGGCATTTCTACTGAGGCATTTTCCAAATTAAAGGGGGGGGGGGGGCATGCAGTTCCAGTAGTGGACACCTCCCTCGGTAGTGCGTCGCCAACAGCGTAGGTGCTGCACAAGTAACGGTGTAGTAACATCACTGCCTCCTGTACAGCAGCAATGAGATAAGTTGCTAAGCTCTCCTCAACGGGGGAGGCATATGCGCAAAGCTCCACCTGAGACTGGGCCTTGAATGTCTAGGTGGGGGGGGGGGGGGCGGGCAGGTGTCTAAGTTGTAAAGTACTAAAGAGCCTGGGCCAAGAGGAGGGCAGCCTGCCACACTTGAGCATCCTTCGTGGGCTGCTGGAGTAGCTGCCAAGGAGTAGCAGAGAGGCAATCACGATGAATGCATGCCAGCACTGCGTCTGGATTTATTGTGAAGGTTCGCGCAAGCTGGTGGGGGGACCCCTGGACTAAGGCATGCGCAGGGTAGCTCGACCTCAACCTTAGTCCCCCTGTTCGGGCGGAGAAGGGAGGACCACACGGGTCCGATCCATCTCTTGCCAGGGCAAGTGAAGGAGAGGAAGCTGGGAGGATGGGGCCGGCGCTCACAACCCCAGTGGCAGGGATAAGAACAATGTGGGGGAGCATGGCAACGGATGGTGTGGAGTGGGCTGCTGAATTGGGAGCGGGAGGGGCCCCAAGTGCTGCTGGCGCATACCAACTACTTGTTGAAATTAGATATATATGGCAAATTATATATCAATAGAAAGCTAAGAGCATGAGCAATGTCAATATATAAGTTTTGATACCCGAAGGCTATCCCTGAAATAATCAGACGCAATTAAAAAGCTATGTATATTTTGTTGCTTTTCAGAGCGATACACAGTTATGATTTGGGCTCTCTTTTTGTGTGATGTAGGTACGAGTACGCCATACCAGCGCGGCCAAGCATCCAAAGCTCAGCCAGTGTATCATTATATGGCATCAGCTCAGCTGCAATCGAATATTTTGCAGAAGTAATGGAGTACTTTGCTGAAGTGATCCCGAACAATATCAAAATTTGTAAATTATTGCCACCTACTGTATCTCCTGATTGCAATGATGGATTTCTCAAAACCAGATACGAGGACAAAATGCAAGAAGGGGCAAGGTGTTTGGTATTCGGTTGCGGCAACACCACGGGGGGGGGGGGGGGGTGTACAGTGTGCACGCTAAGCCGGGGATGATGCCAGTTGGGGACAGAGAGGTTCACGTCGTACCAACGGGCATGGGGGAACTTCACTGGAAGGCGTTGTTTGATGTGTAGATGCAAGGTTTGTTTCTCTTTACGATGTATGGTTTTTAAATCATGGTGTATATCACTATGTAGACATCAATAACAAATGGATTAGGCTTAAATGTTACACTGGAGCTGATTCAATGAGGCTGAAATGCCCTTTTCATGATGATGATGATGATGATGACAGGGATGCCAAGTTCAAAATTTTTTATGAGTGAGATTAGCCCAAAGAGGTTCTTAGAACCTCTTTGGATTAGCCTGACTCAACGTCTCAGTGCGCTCATGTGCGCACGAGCGAGGGTGTGGGAGCTTTTTCAATTTTTAGGTGCATACATTGACTATTTTTTTACCTATTTTGAAAGACAAAAGGGAAATATACCTTCAATTGCAACTATCACTTTAATCCTTTGAGCTATGCTCATTATTAATAGGCCCAAGTTGCATACTTCACCCAATGCGTGAGAAAAATGGGTGCTATGCGTGAGATTGTGAGACGGACCCTAAATGCTTGAGTCTCACGCAGAATGCGTGAGACTTGGTAGCTCTGTGATGATGATGATGAAACAGCATTTATATAGCGCCATTTATCTGTAGAAACATTCAAAGGCGCCCAGCTCCCACAAAGTGTCACACATCATTCACAAAGTTGCTGGAAAAGATAAGTCTTCAGTTCAGACTTGAAGGTATTGAGGTTGTTGCAATTCTGAAGCTGGACTGGTAGAGAGATCCACAGACGTGGTGCAACAGAAGAGAAGGCTCTATCCCCATACATTTTTAGGCGGGTATTGGGAACATGGAGAGTCAGTCCTGTACAACGTAGTCCTGGTCGTCGCTGACATACACTGATAAGTACAGACATGTAGCCAGGAGACAAGTTATGGAGAGCCTTATAAGTAAGCAGTAAGATCTTATACTGCACTCTGCGTTGCACAGGCAGCCAATGAAGCTCACGAAGTATTGGAGAGATATAGTCAAACTTCTTGGTGCCGGTAAGAAGGTGTGCAGCAGCATTCTGTACAGCCTGGAGGCATTTGATTGATGATGATGGCAGGCTAGCAAGGAGACAGTTGCAGAAATCAAGTCTAGATGATATCAGAGCATGAATGATACTTTTTGCAGCACCTCGGGTAAGACAGTGTCTGATCTCAGCAATCCGGCGGAGTTGGTAGTATGCTGACTGGCAAACATATGATATGTGTTTCTCCATACTCATTGTTCTGTCAAAGACTACATGCATTTTGAGTAAAAACTTTTATGGATCGGTGCTGATAAGTAGCCCTAGTTAAGCATAGCAATAAAGTGATATGAGCAAAGATTTGTCTCTACTCTGGACTGACAATGTTAACATCTACCATCATTAGATAAGAAGCCCAATGAGAAGAGACTGATACCATCTGTCTATTTACTATTAAAGATGACAATTAATTTTGTATTTCAACCATAATAGCCTACTAGTACAGTACAGGTAACATGTAAACACTATATGACAACAGTATCAGTCACTGGACGGTCAGTAGTCTTCAGATAGTCTGTGGAAATCGCTGTGTATATACAGCTTGGGGAATCTGAATAGGAATTGCAAACAATACATGGCAGACACTATCCATGTAGCTATCTCAAATTCCAGAAACAAGAATTTCACCAAAATCACAGGATATACTTAGTTGCTTATTTTAAATCACTCACGTAAATTGGGGAGCATCAATATTCACGTTAGTTTCATGTTGTCACTTAATTTTCCCTTAACCCTATATCTGTCACATACACCATAGCCAGACTGCTCAGACATTTTGTAGTGCGCAGACATGTGATTGTTGATGACCATTTCTGATTATTATTATTGACATTAATGTGTCATGTTATGAACATTTAAAAGCTTATGGTCTAAACTTTCATATTACATAATAATCTGAGTGAGGGCGCCCTTAAATTTTGAGTAGGACGCCCTCTTATGTCACATAATTATCATTGCACACTTACTTCTACATGTTACCACCTCATTTTTTCACACAACATGCATCACAAAAAGGTCTCATAGATGTTGTAGAGAAGTTATTCAGCTTTCAGATGATATGATTTGTTCATCAATAGCATCAGTACTTTTCATTTTATGAACAAAAGTCTGTGGCAATTACAACCTAGATTTCACACATTTTGAGTAATTTCTGATTTTGTGAATGATGTTGGCCTGAAAGTAGATAAAGGGTGTTTGTATTTTGTCAAGCTGAAAATACAAATTGAATTGTGCTTTTTATTTTAAATTTAGATTAATCTTGTCCTATGACATTGCGTAATGATAAGATAATCTAAGGATAAACATTGTTATTGAAAATATTCAGACTTCGGAGTGTCCATTCCAGTTGATCATATGCTAGTCTACGACTTTCTGCACTCTCCTCATTGAAACAGAATTAACTATCACAGCAGTCATTTTCTTTATGATAAACCTGCATTGAACTGAAGTTTCGCATAGTGATGGTTTCCTATCGTCGGGTGCCCGTGCATTGGCCGCTAACGCAATACAAATTGTATTGCGTTAGCGGCCAATGCACGGGCACCCGACGCTATGTAATAAAAATAAACAGTCAAACATACCCCAACATCAAGACTTACAGCTTCAGGCGGCCAGCAGGAGGTTACTGTAACCCTATTGCTCCTTACACCAAAGATCAGTGTATGATCTTTGTTTACACTTGCCCCACTGGCCCCGGCTAACTAGAGACCCATTGCACTGTTGTTAGTGCTGAGTAAACAGTTACAACTGCTGCACTGAATGTGCAGTGTTCATCTATTCTACAGATCATTTATGAGGCCAATATTACTGGAACTATACCCCTTCACAGAATTCAAAGATGTTGAAATCCCTATCCTGAATGTTTTCACTTCATATTTTACTATTTTGACATAGATAAAATAGGTGAAAATTGACCCATGTGTACGATCTTTTCATCGCACATGGCGATCTCTATTACAGTCCCACATATACAGATTCGTGTATGTTCTCCACACAAGAAACCTATGGCAAAACAGTGCATGATACATTGCAGTCTGAATGCAAATAAGCATGGGCGGGGCCACCACAATTTCTTGGACTTTGAGAAGGCTTTCTTGATTGGTTGAAGGTGGGAAGCTTTTTTCACAATGGATATCGTTTCCTTACAATGTTAGCCAATCACAAATGAGTTTATAGAGTGGTAGTGTCATAGCCTTTGAAGTAATCTGTCAATCAAAATAGGGCCGATTAAATTCGCCGGAGCATTTACATGGCAGGCTTTGGACCGATTAAATTGGCCTGTGACACGGATAGGGTTAAAACAACTTGTTCTTCACGAGCGGTTGCGGCATACTTGCGTTGCATGCACAATATGAAACTTAAGTTAGCTGTCTATTAATAGGCCTATTACGCAAGGAATCTGTCAAATAACCGAGAAAAAAAAAAACACACAAAAAAAAACAAAAACAAAACATTGATGTTCAAATGATTTATAGTAAATTGAACAAAGTCAGATGAGAAACGCAGTTCCTAGATTGCACAAGCTACAAACAGACAGACAAGCAAACATACACATACAAACATTTCTCAATAATTGACTTCTTTAAGCTTGTTACAATCGTTGCACATTGATTTTTAGCTCCCGCAGTAAGTCCTTGTTCGCAAAAATATTAGACAGCTAATTTAAGTTCTAGATTGTGCAGGCAGTGTACACCATGATGTCGCGTTTGTTTTGAGCGGCGCTTTTCCACAACCGATTTTGTTCAAATCCATGTAATTAAATTGGAAATAACCTATTAAGTATATCCTGTGATTTTGGTGCAATTGTATTGTGCCGCACTTGGGATATCTAGATGGATACAAAAGTACGTAAGCACCAGTTTGTCCAGTGCATCAACTCAAGCTGACCAATCTTGTCAGCCTCAATCCCCTGGCCTGCCAGGGAAGAGGTTAATGCTGATACGGCTGGGCTGCGGCACCACCACCTGCTTCCGTTGCTTGCACACCGTCGTCCGCGTCCCCTAAACTCCCCAAAATCTCGATCATCTTTGCCGCTGTCATCACTCCTGGTTTCAAGATCACTCCTGTCTTCATCCTACTCGACTTCAAAACTCAGGTCGAGATTGTCTTGGACCATTTTGCATCAATAGCAAATTAACAGACTGCTTGTACAACTTCATCCACCGTGACTGAAAATGCATGCAAACTCATGCAATGGCTGGTGTGTCTACGCCAGCGGAATTTATGCTTTGTGCACAAAGTGAAGTCATACAGTGAGTAGCTGAATTCTAGGTGAATTGTAAGGCCATGAGTGAGTGGACAATTTACACATTTTGCAACATTTCTGGAACAATTTTTTTTAAAATGTTAGACTAAAAAACAGAAAAATTTGTATTCAGTATAACTTCTTGTCTTGATATAAAACAAAATTGGCCTGGTAAAAAGTCAATGAATAGGAGGTTTAACAAAAAGCTTAAAACAGTCCAGCCATGAATTCCTGGATTCAGGATGGGAAAACCAACTCTGCCCCCAAGCTGCTGGATCCAGGGTGGCTGCAGTAGGAGAAGAGACTCCTTGTACCAGCCCTCAACTCACAGGAGAAAGGAGAAACTTCTTCGGAGTCAGTGGAGATGGAAATGGGGGACATTTAGTAATGGAGGTAGTGCCACTGAATGCCTACCAGACCCAGCTTGGATTGAAGTAGGTGGGTCTGGGGACTTGGGTTTTAAATATCCTTTTTGAAAATATGAAAACCAAAAGATAAATCCAAAGGCCTATCAAAATGTCATGGAAGGTTGTGGCCACTCAATGGCAGATACGACTGCCGCTTGTATTTGCATGACAACCATTAGAGGAGATGCCCCTGACTGCCTACCAGGATGGGGTTGCTTTTGTTTTCTTTCCATAATAAGAAAGCCAAAGAGCCAATTTGAGTACTAAAGGCAATAACAAGCATTTGAATACCGTTTGGGACTCATGGTAAGTTGCAGCTACTCCATGGCAATTACAACTACCACACATACCATATTTGTGGGTAAACTGGGCCTAACGGGTAAACTCGGCCCCTTGTAAAAGGGTCATATATGGGCCGAGTTTACCCACAAATACAGTATATGCATAACAACACTGGAGGTACTACTGATACTGCAAAAGTGGAAATCTTTTGGGTGTTGAAATTTTCACGCATTTCATGCAACCAGAATCTAGCGCGAAAATAAAAGCATGTGAATATTTTTGCTTGCCATATGTTCCAGTAGTTGACGTCTTGATTCCATGGAATGAAAAATACGCAAAACTCTTCTTACCAGGCCAAGCGCGAAAAATTAGTCGCACGAAAATATCTACTTTTACAGTAGCCTGAAAGAAGTATGATGTACACCGTGTAGGAGGGTTTGAGGGCTAAAATGTGGGGTTTCTCATGAAGTGGAAGCCAATTGCAGGGACCAAAGAAGGTCTACGGAAAGTGATAGAAAAACTTTTAATACCGATTGAACTGTACAGCTTGTCAAAGGCCATTACAACAGTCATCTGAAATTTGCAAACGTAGAAATGCATTTATGGGACTAAGTAGTAACTACAGAGGGGACACACTGGAATTCTCGGTATCGCCAATGCGCAGTGCATGCTGAAGAGCTCTGTCACAGATGCACTGTGGGATTCCTCGAAGCCCTAAATTGTTCGCTTCCGGTTGTCTCACGCGATTCGCAGTTCCTATACGATTCATTGGAGTTATTTATCCGCTTTTCTGTTGTTACCCCTTTTTTTCTTGGCTATAATGTAGCTTAAAGGGGACCTCCGGATGATTTTCAGACTTTTACATTTGAACAACTATAAATTAGCTAAACTGAGTACAGAGTTTCAGAATTTATAGTGATTGGGATGAGGAATGAGAATGTTTTCAAAATCTATAACAAATTGCAATGAACAAGGATGGTGACATGGCAGCCTCACCATAAGAATGTATAAGTTGGGACTCGAGGAAGCAGAACAAAAGAAGAAGGCATGTATGGATTTTTCACAGGTGAACTTGTTGAGCAAGTGGTATTGTAATGGAATTACACTGCTACATTTCTGAAATATATGAGGCTCTGATGTCATCAACACTGTTCAGTGTAATTTGTTTAAGATTTTTAATTTATTGGTTTCTCTGCTCAAGGATCACAATAAATTCCACGAATCTATACATGGAACTGTCGATTTATGTACTACATGATGTGAAATTATGAAAATCGTCCAGAATGCCCCTTTAAAGGAGTTGAAAGTTTCTAAGTTTTACTGCTTTGCGGTCACTAGAGTCATCGTTCACTACTGCAAGGCTTGACTGTGCTGGTCACATGATGGAAAGCAAAGAATCTTCAACACAAGGCAAGAGCCAAAATGTGTCTCGCCCATTCGCGTTGAAGAAATTAATGTTTTTCCTAGCTCCCGGAAGTTCATTGACCCCACTTCTGAGCTTGACATTGTGGTGACTTTCAACTCCCCAAGGGACATTTACCAGCCAAGTTTAGTCACAAACAGACTTATGGATCAAAAGTTTTGAGCCATAATCAAAACGTGCCGTAAAAACTTAACATTGGGCACTAAAAGTTTGTTGACCCCTGTCTGTGACCTTTGACCTTGTGGTGACCTTCAACTTCCCAAGGGACATCTACCATTCAAGTTTGGTCACAAACGGACATATACATCGAAAGTTATGAGCCATAATCGAAACACGTCGTAAAAACTTAAAGGGATTGTACAGTACTGGTTGAGGTGGGGATTCATGTTTTGAACATTCCTAAGTGAGATAATGAGAAACCTCTCATGAAATACGAAAGAGCATGTAATTTTAAGAAGGATTCAACGTTTATTTTATGAAAATTGGTTTTCGAATGGCTGAGATATCCCAAAAAGTGATGATAAAAGGCGACAGGTCACGCCTTTTATTAGGATCTCTTTGTTTCAGCTTGTTTTTGGATATCTCAGCCATTTCAAAACCGATTTCCATCAAAGAAACTTTTGATACCCCTTAGAATTGCATGCTCTGACATCTCATAGAGTGGTTTCTGACCCTTTAATATTGGGCACTAAAAGTTTGTTGACCCCTGTCTGTGACCTTTGACCTTGTGGTGACCTTCAACTTCCCAAGGGACATCTACCATCCAAGTTTGGTCACAAACGGACATATACATTGAAAGTTATGAGCCATAAAAAACTTAACATTGGGCCCTAAAGTTCATTGACCCTGCCTGTGACCTTTGACCTTCAGGTGACCTTCATGTGTAACTTTGCATAACCACTCTTCCCTCCAAGTTTGATTGAAATTGAAGTCCTCAGTAGAGAGTTATTCAAGTTTTTGTAGCGTTACGGACGGACGACGGAAAGACGGATGGACAGACAGACGCCGCAGGCGATCCCTTAGTCTCCCGCACAAAAAAATACCTCTGGATAAAGACAGAGCTTGATCTGAGTGCATGTGCAGCCAAAACCGGGGCAAGTTTGTCCTATGAGCTATCCCATAATGCATCTAAAATGCTGCTCTGTGCACAACACCTAGGTATTGGCGATACCGAGAATTGCTGATTTAAAACATAAATTTCTAATTAAAATTTGTTATTTAGGGAACTCCAAAACCAGTCCCAGGACTATAACAAGGGCCCAGAAGATTACAAAAAGAAACAATCTCACTCAAAATGGTGATGGGGCTTGGAAAAGGTAAAAGCAATAAAAGAGCTCTATAACACACACAACATGGAGGGGCAGTCGCAAAAGGAAAGAGGAAACATGGCTAGTGTCGGGTAGCTTTTATAGGGCAGTAGTGAGTGGGGTCTGGCTTTGATGTAGGACACATCACTGGGGTCATCTGTACTTTCTCCTTCTTTGGTTTGTGAGACTGAGGGCAGCATTAAAGGATAATGCAATATAAAGGCACAGGTAAGAGTTTATTATGAGGCAGATTAAAACACAAATAATTTGATCAATTACAAAACAAGGATTTCAAAAAATATTCTAAGTTTCTTTATGATGGGAGCTGATTAACACTGTCACAGAATTCCTAAACTCCATATTATGTGCACAGATTACACTGGATTGAAGGTAAAATTCTCTCATCATTTGAAAATCCACCAAGTTTGAAAGAAATACTGCATGTTATCAGGCAGCTCCAGTCAGGAAAAGCTCAAAGCCCCAAAATGCTCAGCCTCCCTCCCCCATTCAAATTAAGGTCTTTCTCCACAACTGTGTTAGGGGTCGTTCACAATTATCAACATTTTCACAAGTGTACAAACCATACACTTTTCAAGACCCCCCCCCCCCTATTAAAGTGTACGAAGAAAAATGTTGATTTTTTTTTTGCATTATTTTCACTGTGTTCAGTTCTTGCTTGTTGGTCTGCCCTTTTTTCAGTTTGTGTCGACATTTTTCGGAATTGGAAAGCGTACGCCGGGTGTTGACCCCCTCCCCCCAGCGTACGGTTTGTACGCTTGTGAAAATGTTGATAATTGTGAACGGCCCCTTACAAGAGTACTAGTATGGAGAAAGAATCAGCATTGGTGTTTCTCTGCATCGGCTGTCTCTGCTTCTTACATTACAATTAGACTGAGTTTGATATTGAGAGTCCATTGAATGATGACAGTGACAGTGACACTGACAGAGGTGATTTTGGGTAGGTTGAAGAAGCACGGGCGAGGTGACGGAGCGTGTAGATTTTCTTGCTCAGCTGCTTTTGTGTTTGTTTTTGATATTTGCGCACATCAATTTACTACACGAGCAGCTAGGAGAACTAGCTCTTATAGCAATTTAGTGCAGTGCATGCAGTCTAGCTAGTCGCCAGCAGCAGCAGCAGCAGAAGCCATTAACCCGTTGAGGACGGACCGATTTTGCTACAACATGCATTTCCCAAAGACACCTGCCCGTGTATACTCAGGACTCGTCCTCAACGGGTTAAAGGTAGGGAATCCCATTTGCATGCCCTAAATGAAGAGTTGTATAAATACAGTGGTATGTTGAAGAGAGTATCATTTTAGAAACTCCCATAAAGTATTGAAAGTGGAAGGTAACATTTAGTACACTTTTTTGACCGTTAGATTTTGAATTGAATTTTTTTCGGGGCTCACCGTAAATTCCAGTACATTACTAGGCTACCTTTGCAGACCCATGTACTGCATGTGTGTCCATCATGTATATTTTGTGAAGAAAGTTCATCAAAACTTACAAACATTTCTATATACATTCTTGCCACACACTCTATATGTTATTACATCAGCTCTTATACTTTTAGATTTGTGTTTATAGATAAAAAATACAGAAGACTGCAACAAAAAAGCTTAAGTGTGGCTGACACACAGAACTACTGAGTAGTTGAGTTTTGTGCATTATTCAAATTGTAGATAACTGTTGACTTCCAAATTTCTCAGCAGTGGCCTAAACAAGTCCCCCGAGGTTCATATTTAATGTTTTGCTGCATTTTGGGAGGTCTGTAAAAGGTATCCCCTACCTTTAAAGCACTTGTAGTGAGTACACGTACATCTCACGAAAGTATCGCAACTGTTTATGTACAGTACAGACACACTAAGCTAAGGTAAGTTATCAATATCCGGGATCCGAAAGTGCGATAGCTAAATTCTTCAACTCTCAAGGTTCAGAGGGTGTTTTTTTTTCCCCCCAACAAGACCCAGCAACCCCCCCCCCCCCCACCCCGGGAATATTTTGGGCACATTTTTATGTAGGAAACTAGGAGTAGTCTACATCTAGATCTAACTTTAGAGGTCCACAGATCTAATGAAGATGGACGTGCAAAACTTCTACAGGACAACCAAATATGTTGGGACCTAGTTCACAGGCTTAGGCCCTACATATAAACAGGGCTTTGTTTAGGTCCCACACAACATTTGATGCGTAAAGCTGATGCAATTCTGTAATGTTTTCTATCCTCATGGGCAGACATCTGTGTAAATATGTGACACAGGGTCACAGAGAGCAGTGGCTAGAGTGAATAAAAAAACAAACCCAGGTCACATTGATGTAGGTATGTACTCTGATAGGAAATTATCCATTCCACTTCGGACCCATAATTTACTTTTAACTAGAAATGTCGCTATAGCACTGGTATGCCTCCGCCATTTTGCATGGTTCTCCCCAATAGGTCCATAGTACATGTACATCTTGGCAATGTGTGACTACAGTTTCACATGACTGGCAAAATATTAAAATGATATCTTTGTCACAAATGTGTTGAGTGTTCACTTTTCTTGAACTAGGTTTCCTTGGATGAATGGCTATATTGTTTAAGACAGCAGGTATTTGGGGATTTGGGGATTGTTACTTGATCTTTGAGCCTTTTATAAGTTTGTGCATTCACTATTTTCCAAAGTATGGAGAAAAGTGTAATTTCAACATTAAATAGTATTTTTAGCATTTTGACCTGGCCCTTGACACTTGACCTTTGACCCCATGACTCTAAAATTCCCAAGAGAATCACTGTCAGGCAGTACATGCATAAATACATACTAAGTTTCATGATGATACCTTGTGCCACTTCCAAGATATGGATCAAGGAAGAATTGAAATTTAGACTGTTCACTTGACCTTTGACCTCATGGCTCAAAATTTATTAGGCAATACATGTATACAGTCACAAAGTTACAAGAAAATACCTTCAGGCTTTGCATAGATATTAGGAAAATACTGAAATTTTGAATTGACCTTGGCTTTTGACCTTTGATCTCATGGCTCAAAACTTTATCTAGAGAATCTTTATCAGGCAATGCATGTATACACTGAGTTTCCAGAAAATACCTTCAGGCATTCCATAGATATGAGGGAAATATTGCAATTTTGAGGAGTTGACCATGACTTTTGACCCCATGACCTAAAAATTCCCAAGATAATCACTGTCAGGTACTACTAGGTGTTACAAAAAACATTTCCCACTTTTGATCCTGAAAACTATACATCAGAGAAAACTGTCATTGTTATGAGTATATAGCTGAATAGTGTATAATTTAGTTGGAGGTGATTTGAATATGAAAGCATGAATCAGTATCATTAAATCCATGATTAATTTTAAAGATAAGTTCCAGATTTTGGTCAAATTTGAACCATCTGTACAAAATTGAACTTTATACAGCAACCAATGATGTGTATGTGAGTGTGTTCTTACAATGACCTTGAACAATAGACATAAACACCACGAATACCACCTTTTCAAAGCTCTGCTGACTAGGCTTCTGGACTCTTCTTGCTCCAAGGCACATGAAATCTTTATTAATGATCCATGATGGATTGCCCTGGGTACTGCTAGTCTGAATTCATGGTAAAGGGTACAATGCATCCACATGAAAAAAGTAAGCATGTCATGTTTTCATGTGCTTGCATACACTACATTTCAGGATGAATAAAGACCAGCTGTGATAGTGGAATTCTCATGAATATGGACCGTAAAGTTCCGTGTATAAGACGCACCCCTACTTTCGGACCTAAAATAAAAAAAAAAACAAAAGAGACCTGTGGGTCTAGCGCTCACCTGAGTATCGCAAGTTCACCTTTCACGCAGTCACTAATCTAAAGTACACAAAGCTCTACCTAAATTTGACCAGGCATTCTCACGTAGAAGATGAACATGTACAATTAGGGCCCAAATTCGGACCCCCCACTAATAACATCAATTTTAGCTCTATCACTTCTGGTTCTAGAGAAGAACCTTTTTTTAAGATTCCTTAATTTGGGGGGATGGGGGGGATGGCCAGGAGCATGGTGCCCATTTTAACAAATTGAGATTCTAACCCCCTAGGGATGCTACCTGCCAAGTTTGGTGAACATCCATCATGAGGTTTTCAAGAAGAAGATGAAAATGTACAATTTAGGTCCCAATTTGGACCTCTCCCCCCTGCCTGCAAGGGGGGCACCCCTGGATCTGCTATCAAACAAACTTGAAACTACACTCATTAATGTACTAACTCATAGTATTAACTTAGCTCTATTACTTCTGATTCTAGAGAAGATATTTAAAGATTCCTTAATTTTGGGAGGTTTGGGTCCCTTGGGGCCCTCCAGGTGGGACACGGTGCCCATTTGAACAAATTGAGATCCTACACCCCTAGGGATGCTACCTGCCAAGCTTGGTGAAAATGGGTCATGAGGTTCTCAAGAAAAAGATGAAAATGTACAATTTAGGCCCCCATTAGGACCCCTCCCCCACCCCCCCTCCCCTGGGTCCCAAGGGGGCACCCTGATTCCGCCATGAACAAACTTGAAACTACAGTCATCAATGTATTAACTCATAGTATTAACTTAGCTCTATCACTTCTGGTTCTAGAGAAGATTTTTAAAGATACCTTAATTTTGGGGGGCATGGGCCCCCTGGGACCCCTGGGTGGGGCATGGTGCCAATTTTAATAAATTGAGATTCTAACCCCCTAGGGACGCTACCTGCCAAGTTTGGTGAAAATCCATTATGAGGTTTTCAATGAGATGATGAAAATGTACAATTTAGGCCCCATTTGGACCTCCCCATCCCCCCCCAAGGGGGGCACCCCTGGATCTGCCATGAACAAACTTGGAACTACAGTCATTAATGTACTAACTCATAGTATTAACTTAGCTCTATCACTTCTGGTTCTAGAGAAGAAGATTTTTAAAGATTCCTTAATTTTGGGGGGTTTAGGGCCCCCTGGGGGCCCCTTGGATGGGACATGGTGCCCATTTTAAGAAATTGAGATCCTAACCCCGTAGCGATGCTACCTGCCAAGTTTAGTGAAAATCGGTCTTGGGGGTTTTCAAGAAGAAGATGAAAATGTAAAAAGTTTATGCACGACGGACGACGGACGAAGAGCGACCGCAATAGCTCACTTGAGCCTTTGGCTCAGGTGAGCTAAAAAGCATGCAAATTTCCACAAAAATATTGTGTGTGTCATACATATTATTTCAGCTCAAAATTTCCCTAGAATGCAGCATGTTGTCGCTCTATTTTTAGTTTCCTTTTAAACTTTCTTTTCAAGGTATTCATTGGACATCGGCAAAAAATGGAAGACGCAAAATGCGAGACATGTATTGGTACTCACTTGCTATTGTTTCGCTTTTCAATCATGGTATCATCAAAGATCGTACTCATGAGTGTACGGTACGATCTTTGCTTTCAAACATACTCCTGTAGACGTGTCTCGCATATTGGCGCGTGTCAGAAGCAAAATGTACATTATGAAAAATAAGAAAAACATTAACAACTGTAGCAGAGGGATCGTACGCCGAGACGTACGGTGCGTACGGTGCTTAACTCACTGTTGTTATGCCCAAGGGATTACCAATAACACATGTGTCTCTTGTACCATGCTCGTGTACAGCGCTAGCCTCTTGCAAAAGGCAGCTCGCTATAATTTCAGCACACACACACAGAGAGCAATGGACTTGCACACGCAGCGCGCAACGGGCAAGCTCGCTCCGATCCAATCGCTGTGTGCATGCGAGTCCATCGCGAGAGCCTCTGCCTTTGCAAAAGGCTATAAGACCAAACGAACGCCATGGATATGAATACATGCTTGACACATCGTTCACATCACGGTGACATAGGGTCGGTGGTAGTATTCCTACTCCGTATTTTACAGCTTTTGTCTACGGCCAGATTGATACTAGTGCATTGACAAGTTTTACGGTATCGGTAATTTAGTAATGATAACTGTACATTGTGTATTTACAGCTACTAGGTTGGCTGTTGGTAGCTTGGTAGATTGATCGGTAGATTTTAATAATACATCGCGTATTTACAGCTGCTGTCTATGGCCAGATTGTACATCGTTTACTACACTAGGCCAATGTCAGTTTATCCTGTATTTACAGCTGTTGTGTGTGTCCAGATTGATACACCGGTCATTTATCGCTAAGTTTTAGATCTAATGATTGCTTACCCTCTGGATGTCGATGGGCGTACATGGCCCCAAGTTGACCTTATAAAATTGGGTGTACGTGACAGATTCTTTTCCCTGATTTGTCTGTACTCGTGTATAAGACGCACCCCCGATTTTTCATATTTTCCGATGAAAAAAAAAAGGTGCACTTATACATGGAACTTTACGGTAATAGGATATTTCAAACCCTGGCCATTGTTCAGGACCATTGTCTGGGTTTTAACCACACACTCCCATACACACCAATTGACCCCTGTGCAGAGTTAAAGTTTTGTACAGAAGGTTGAAAATAGAGCAAAATCTGAACCCCAACTTAAAAATAAATCTTGAATTTAATGAAACTGAATTATGCTTTCATTTTTAAATTACCTCCAACAAAATTGCACACTATTCAGCCGTTGCTCATATCAATGTCAGTGTTATCTGATATATAGCTTTTGAACTCTTAAGGATCAAAAGTGGGAAATGGTTTTTGTAACGCCTAGTACATGCACATGTACTAAGTTCCATGATGATACCTTGAACCATTTCCGAGATATGGAGAAAAAAGTGAAATTTTAGCATTTTCACTTGACCTTTGACTTCACAGCTAAAAACTTTTTTTTGGAGAATCTTAATCAGGCAATAATACACTAAGTTTCAAGGAAGTATTTCAGGGCACTGCATAGATATGGGGGAAATAGTGACATTTTGAGCATTTGACCTTGACCTTTGACCTTTAACATGTGCACCCAAAAGTTGACAGGCACACATTTGCCCAATCATACATATACATGCCAAGTTTCATTAGGATACCTCAAATGGTTTTTTAGTTACACTGTCCACAAAATTTATTACGGATGGAAGGACGAATGGATGGATGGAAGGATGGACAGACGAACAACCCGAAAACATAATGCCTCTGCCGACACTTTGTGGCGGAGGCATAAAAATTCCATGCAACCGTCAGACGTGGTCCATCCACAAACAATTTAATTGACAAATTTCAACAGAATAGTTGATTCTACCACTCCAAAGCATCTCATATCTAATTAACTCAAGCTGGGGCTCCCGACAATCAACCCGTATGCCAGTGAGCTTACGCACGACGGATGATGCATGACACACAACAGATGACACAAGACGGACACTGGATGATGAATAATTGCAATAACTCACTTGAGCCTTTGGCTCAGGTGAGCTAAAAATGGCTTTGCGTCTGAGCTCCTCCCACTGAACGATGGGAGCTGTGTCTTGGCACCTTTGCTCCTCAGCCCTACATATTGCCACCATGCCACCCTCTTTTAGGCTACGGTCACAACTCAGAGCGGCGACGGACCGATTTGTTGCCTGATCGGTCGCCCCTCAAATTTTGGCACCGCCCAGCAGTTTTTGGAAATGTCGAGCATGCTGTCAAGCCCCAGCGATGCCCGAGCGACGCTCTGTCAATTTCCTGTCAGTCACTGGTCGATTTTAGGTTAAAAATTTGTGAAATATGAGGATTTCTCCACACAGAGACTGAGCAGTCACCGAGCGATGCCCCATTGGCAACTGGACGATCTCCCACCAGCCACCACCGATTTTTAAGAAATCGCTCAGCGACCGACGGGTGATCGATAGGTCATCTACTGGTGTCCCGTAGGCGTACCGGCAGCCACCCACTGGTCTCTGCCCGAAATTTTCCACGAGCTACCTGGGTTTATTGATATATACCTATGTGATTTTTGATGTGTTTATTGATTTATTACTTGATTAATCAATTAAGATAAAACTCGAGGCAACAGATTTAAGAGTTAAATTACCAACTACCAAACCTCAGTTATCAGGAGTGAAACCACAGATAACTAGAAATTAGGAAATCAAACATAACAGAGGAAAACCAAAGATGGAACAAAAATTAGAATAGTTTAGAATTTTCCAAAATATCTTTGTTTGGTTCTATATTTTACAGTATTTTTCTACTCCTATTTAATTTCATATTCTCATCTCTCCATCTCTTCTCATTCATTACTTCTTCATTCAATAGGCCTTTAATAATGATATAAGATAACCAAAGCATAAATTACTAAGTCTACATATCGACACTAACTTTTAGCTTTCATCTCTTTTGCCAAAAGGTTTCATGTCCTTCATGATGGTTGCCGAGATGTTGAGATGCTGAGATGTTGGTGGAGTTTCCTTGTCTCTATCCCTCCCTCTGCTTTTTCCACATTGCCCTAGCTTGTCTTACCCATCTATGCCTTGGTCCCTTCAGTGCTTCTGTCATTATTTTTTTTATCTTTATCACTTTCGCTCGATGGCGACCGCTCGATCTATTCCCTTGGTTTTCTCCTGTGCTTTTGTCATTTTTGTCTCTATCATTTCTGTTCCCTAAAGCGCTCGGTGGTTGTCGCTCGGACACAGAGTGTATTTTGGGTGGCGAGTGAAAACTGGTCAGTCGCCGCTGAAATTTTAACTCCGCGTTAAAACTTCAGCGGTGACCGACTGATACCCTAAAAACCAGTAGTTCCTGGTCAGTCACTTGTCGGTCACCGGTCGTTGTCCCACCAAAATTGGTAAAAAACGTGCTGACCGGTCACCAAGCAGGCTGATTTTGGGGGTTGTGACCGTAGCCTTTCAGCACTGATGTCAGAATTACAATCCATTGAAGATGGGAGTCATCTTTGTAATTTGTGGTGTCTGGTAATGAGAACCAAAGTGCTTGAAGTCTTGTGAGAGGTCTTATCATTTTAGATGACTGCACCCTCACAGCTCTAAGAGCTTGCCAGCGAAAGCTTTCAGACAGACCATCCGCCATAAAACAGGTGATACTTCCTTTGGAGATACACAACATTCAATCAAGATCATGATTTCTTAAAGAAACGGGGTCTTCCTTGGAAAGCAGGTCTGCTGGGTATCAGTGGAACTGAATGGAATGTCTGTTAAATAATGCTGTCACTGTGAATAAAATAAATTGAAATAAAAAATACAAGTCAGAGAACATTTAAAGATAATATAAAGTTTTGGTACCTCAAAAGTTTCCCCGAGTTTCCTTGTCTTAGTTTGTGTTTCAGGTTAAAGTACCTTTCATATAACTAACACTGTGAGACTTACTCGCCCCAAAGTGCTCTCATGTCTTAGAAATCATGCAATAATGGTTTCGTACCAGAGCAGAGTGGGCTCTGAAAAATTCGAACGAGCCGTTAGTTTGACTCGACGCGGTACTGCGAGAATCAATATACACATATTGTACGAAACCATTAGGCCAAAAAAAAAAAAATTGTTGCATTGGCGTAACATGAGATTTTCAAATAGGGTCGGTCGGGCGGATTTTTTTTTTATTTTTTTTTTGCTACCTGCATTTTACGTGTAAAACTCGTGCTCAGCTCAGTAAACAGTTACAACTGCTGCACCCGAATGTGCTGTGTTCATCTATTCTACAAATCATTTATGAGGCCGATATTACTGGAATTATACCCCTTCACAGAATTTAAAGATGTTGAAATCCCTATCCTGAATGTTTTCACTTCATATTTTACTATTTTGACTTAGATAAGATAGATGCAAATTGACCCATATGTACGATCTTTTCATCGCACACGGCGATCTCTACTACAGTCCCACATATACAGATTCGTGTAAGTTCTCCACACAAGAAACCTATGGCAAAACTGTGCACAATACATCGCAGTCTGAATGCTACGTATACACTGAATAAATCTTGTTAGAGTACGTGTCCGTGTTGGAAACAGATGACGTACTGATCAAGGAAGGCTTATGCGAGGCGCTAGATCTCTCCCTCGTACATCCGATATCCCCAGAGCCGTTTCCACTTCCGGGTTTGTGCGATCGCGATCGCAATCAACAAGATATTTGATATCGATAGCAAAAAAAAATAATAAAAAAACATGGGGTCGGCGGAATTTTTAGGGTCGGGCGGGTTACGCCAATGCAACAAATTTTTTTTTTTTGGCCTTATTGCATGATTACTAAGACATGAGAGCACTTTGGGGCGAGTAAAGCCCGCCGCACACTATACGACTCACGACCTTACGACTGACAGACTTTGGATCCGAAATAAATCACGATATCCTCAGAATAAACACCGCTTGTTTATTTCAGATCCAAAGTCTGTCAGTCGTAAGGTCGTGAGTCGTATAGTGTGCGGCGGGCTTTAGTCTCACAGTGTTAGTTATATGAAAGGTACTTTCACCTGAAACACAAACTAAGACAAGGAAACTCAGGGAAACTTTTGAGGTACCAAAACTTTATATTATCTTTAATAGAGATGCTTACAATCAACTACTGCATAATTTAGGCCAAATCAGAATCAACATGTGCATAGTCATAGTTTTAAAGTGTCAAACATTTGTTGCATACCTGCAGAGCATGTGCCTGAAATAAAAGAGTAATAAAAGTAAAACAACAATCACATCTTTCACCATAGATAGGCATTTCTGAAAGAATACAAAAAATAGAATTGGTCAAAATAGAACTCCTCTCACCGTGGCGTATCAGCAGGACTACCAGGCTTCCTGGGAACTTCCTTATCTTTGACAAAATTTCTGCATGAGGCAAGTTTTGACTCCAGAGCCTGCAAGAGAACAAGAAGTCAAGCAAATACTGTCAAACAAAGTGAAAAATTAGAACTTTTTGTACTTGTACTCAAATTCTCACTAGTACAAAACTATATAACAATATCCTAAAGAGAACATATTATCCACTTTAATACAAAAGGGTGATGGACGCCAGAGGATGAATGATCATAATACCTCCCTCAAGCCTTTGGCTCAGGAAAGCTAACAAGGCAAGTCCTGGAAATGTCACTATGGTGACTGGCTTGTCACCATCATATTGCATCATTCTGTGTTGTACATCTTGACAGTGTCAGACCACAATTTCACATGACTGGTAAAAAATTGAAATGATATGTTTGAAAGTTTTGTGGTATAACCCCTAGTGTGTTTTATTAGTGTTTATAAATTCCTTGAACCAGATTTTATTTGGATGGCTAAAATGTTGCAGAGAGCGAGTATTCAGAAATTTGAGCATTTTCAATAAACCTTTGACCCTTGCCCTTTGACCCTACAGCCCAAATCCGTCTTCAAATTATCACTAGCTTGTAATATCTAATTTTCATGACAATTCTTTGAGCTATTTTCAAAACATTGGAAATATAATACTGACATTTTAACTTCATCATTTGTGACCTTGCATCTTTTACGGGAGGACTCAAACTAATGAAACAGGTCAACCTAGTGAATCTTGAGTTTTCTGTATTGTTTGAATGAGAAATTTTTCTTTTACATCATTCTAAAGTTTGGGATCATAAAACGAATGGAAAATTGTGATTTTTGAAGTTTTTCTAGAACATGTTTTCGTAGAATGTTGTGATTGAGTGTGTCTCAAAGTCCCTTTTTCTAATTTCTTCAAAGCCCTTTGCACACTCTTCCTTTTCAACTCTGATAAAGTTTGAAAGGATAATACGTACTACTGCTTTGAAATTTGGCATAAGTCATGGACAGAACATGTTAATACAGCATGTTCAACTTCAGCTTAACCTGATAATCCCTTCATTGTTGTTGATGTGAAGTTTTACATCCTGTTTTTTGTGCCATTCATGGCACAGAGCGCGTCTTGTTAAAGATTAAACACTGAATAAAGACCCGATACTTCAGAGCCTCTTTTCTCAGTACACACTTTTCTAGTGTGTGCATTCTTTCCAATATTAAGATACATGTACATTGTAGGTAGGAGAGTCCATTTATATCGAGTTATAAAAACATCATTTTAAAGTTAAAGTTAATTTTAAAGCTCTTTCAGAATCTGCCCTTTACTAAAAATCCATGTCTGGTGACTTTTTGTTGGTTTTGTGACGCAGTATCAAATTTAACCGTCGACCCCATGGCCAAATCTTTCCTTAAAGAATCATTGTGCAGTTATGTATACTATGCTTAATTGTTAAAGCGTATGTACTAAGTAATTTTCAGGGTATCGAGAAATGGTGTAATTTCAGCATTAAATACCAAATTTTTAAATCTTCACCTGACCTTTAACCCCATGAAATTGACTTATGCCCTTGAGCATATGCACCCCCAGGTTGATAGGCACAACTTTGTCTACTCACACATTTCTATGCCAAGTTTCACTTGGATACCTCAAACAAATTAATTACAGACAGACTAACAGATGGACAGACAACCCCAAAACAAAAAGCAACAAGCAACACTTCATGGCAGAGATATAAAATTTAAACATATGGAATCAAATACAAGCATCTAACATTTACAATTAAGTTGTACTAACCTTCAGTGTAATTGCATGGTATCACAAACATAAATACATAATTTCATATACATGCATGGTTTCAAAATGTATTTTACTGAATCAGTCTTCATTAGCAAGGCAGAATTTTTTTCAATTGCAATTTACATGATTCAAGGTTTGATGTGTTTTTTTTTTTGTTGTTTAATATTGGTTCAGTGGCTGGCGAACAAGGAATATAGCTCATTAGTTTTGTTCTGGACTCCAACTACATCAATTCAGTTGTAGCGCAGAGTTAAAATAAAATTTACCCTAAATGTAGACTGTGTGTATGTATATATACAGTCAACCTCGCCTAAGTTGACCTCTCACAAGTCGAAAACTCGGCCAAGTCGAAGCTCCAGAAAAGTCCCGATTTTCTCTCTACTTATTTCTTTAAAATAATATTTCACGAGTCAAAGTTTAACAAGTCGAATTTCGCCTATGTCGAAGATAATTTCGAGTCCAGATTTGTGTAAATACACGTTATTTCCCTCGCACAAGTCAAAGTTTTTTTTTCCCCATACGTCATTCAAACATGGAAGTGAGCGTTCTTTCATTCTTTAGTGAACAAACGAAGGAAAAAACACACTACTTTTGTAATAAAATACTCCCAAGGGTCGAATACAAGTTAATCCTAATATCCCTTGTATCCTTGATGTCCAGCTGAGAAGAACATAAATCACATGTACCAGGTTAGAGGCGAGCCATGTGCGGGCGGCGCAGCAGGGTTTGTGGGAAAAAGGGAAGAAGAAAAAAATCCTCACAATCTGGTAAAAGCCAGCAATCTCACTGAGTGGCGAATGTTTGCGAGCGTAGCGTGTTAAAAATTTCTTTGCGACAACAAAAACTGTTTCCGACAATAAAAACAGTCTGCGAGTTTGACTGCATTTGTTTACGAATTTGCTTGCAAATTAATAGTATTCGCTACGCTCGCAAACATTCGCAGCTCAGTGAGATTTCACGGAGCACGCAAACGATTTGCGAAGGACACGAATGGCAAAATCCAACATTCGGAAGTTTTTATCCGAATGTGTTCGGACAATGAAGCAAAAACACAAACAAACAAAACAAAAACACGCATTTTTGCGCAGTTTGTGCTAAGTTCTCATGATGTATGTGTAAATGTCGTATGTACTTTTGCTAAAATACAGCCAGTTACGAAAACGAAAAACACACTTCGGAAATTCAACCACGCAAATTTTTCAATAATCATTGGAGAATAATGTTTCCAAGGAGATTGATAGTTGTCTTGAGTTGAAGATTTTCTCTTTCCTGTATTTCTCCTTTCTTTCCCTTTCATTTCCCCGTTGTGTATGTGTGTGCAGACCGTTAGTTTGTTTGTTTGTTTTTTTTCTGATGACCTAGGCTACCCCACAATTAACAAGCATATTTTTTTGTGGATTCCCCCTACACATTATCATAAGTTTCAAATGTAATTTCCGCCTGCATTTGAGTAATTTAAAGTGTATTTTGGGATCTTTTTTATATATAAAAAAATTTGTTTTCATATACGGTTACAGCTCGTTATTCCGAAGGTTCGTTATTCCGAAAATTCGTTTTTCCGCATTTCATTTTCGGATTAACAAATCTTCGGAACAACGAACCTTTGGAATAACACCACAAATGTTCGGATTAACGAACCCTTTTTCATTTTTGGATTAACGAACCTCTAGGTATAGGGAATTTGTGTGTTTCGGATTAACGAACCTTCGGAATAACGAACCTTCGAAATATCGAACCTTCGGAATAACGAACAGCACCCTTCATATACAGTGTATAGTTGTTTGATAGGTGGATGTTCTACTGTAGTATGCTATGATTTTGTCTCGCAGAAAACATAGAGCGTTAAAAAGGTCATAGATCAAACATGCGCCAAACGTTCGTGAGAATGTTTCAAAAGGTACATGAACAGGTATTGCAGTTATGTCGTAAAATGATCGGAAGAACTTCGCGGATTTCGCGAAACATACACTAGACATTTTCCAAAGATTCGGTGTCTGTTTGGGTGTCACGAAGATTTTGCGAACATCGCGCAAGTCTGGCGAAAGTCTCGCACATATATGACGAGACTTTATAGACATTTCGAGACCAAATCACGACCAAATCATGATTCATTGTCAGGAAAAAGTTCACACAAAAAAAATTCAGATAGTTTTGAAATTCTTGCTGAAGTAACGACATCCCCAAACAATTGACGACGCCTCCGAACTCAAGCGTTCGTTTGGCGATTTTTGCAGACTAAAATGCGAATGTTAGATTTTGCCATTTGCGATGTGACCACATAAAACACGCACATTACACGTAACGCATTTCGATTATCGCAGTCCAGTAATTGAGCTTCACGATTTTTTAAAACTCAAACAAAACAAAAACACTAACTACTACAATTATTGCTACCGCCAATGTAATTTAATGGCCAATAAAAACATAAAAAGACACTGCGTTATCAAAATTCATCGGGAAATATCACGAAACATGCGCGAGATATTCTTCGAAGCTTCGCGGTCTGTTCGGGGTTTCACGAAGATTTTGCGAACATCGCGCACGTCTGGCGAAGGTCTTGCGCTATGACGAGACATAAAAGACATTTTTGAAAAGAAATCATGACCAAATCATGACCAAATCATGACTCACAGTGCGGATAAGGTTTCACACAAAAAATTCTTATTGTTTTGAAATTCTTGCCGAAGTAAAAACGACATCCCCAAACAAATGATGATGCCCCCGAACTCCCGCTTTCGTTTGGCGATCTTTGGCAGACATTATGTGCAACGCATTTCGATTATAGCAGTCCAATAATTGAGCTTCAGGATTCTTTTTTAAATCTTAAACAAAACAAACAAATTACAACATATTACTACCGTCTACTGTAATTTCACGCCCAATAAAAACATAAAAAGACACTGCATTATGAAAATTCGTCAGGAAATACAAGTCGAAAAAAAAATTGACTTTCCCGGAAGTCGAATTTCGCGTAAGTCGAAGTGTTTTCGTCGGTCCCAATAGATTCGACTTAGGCGAGGTTCACTGTATATATATATATATATATATATATATATATATATACATGTATAATTATGTATAATATGTATATACACTGTATATATGAACTCAGTTAATGTGGAAATAACACTACAACAATTTCACAATACAGCAACGATAAAAAGGAGACAGAAAGAGAATCGAACATATTTTCATTTTCTAGCACAGTTAAAGGGTACTGTAAAAGTGGAAATTTTCATGCATTTCGCACAACTAGAATCTGGTGGGAAAATAAAAGCATGCAAATATCTTTATATTAAAAAGACGTGAAATTCACCTCACCAAGCCGAGCCCAAAAAATTACTCACATGAAAATATCTATTACTATGTCCAGTACTTCATTTCTTGCTTTTGTCATAAGCAGGGCAAATAATGTTACCCTTTGCATATGTCAGTAACAAGATAGACACAAAGCGATGTCTTGTCTGCATATCATTAATGTGTACATTGTTTGGTAACTTGACACAGCTTCTGAACAATCAAACGTTGTGAAGGTCTGATGAAGCTGACCACTTGACCTTTGATGTTGTCAGACCGGACCCACGTTAAAATTTGACTGGCACCTTCAGGTAATTTACCTAGGAGATGGTTCCTATTTCACAGTCATAGTTCAAACTGTAGAAAGTTATTGACAGTACACCCCAATATTGAGTATAATGTTCTTCAATATCAGTTCATTTGTCGGACTTCACCAATATTTGAAATTGACCGGCATCTTCACGTGATGTAACAGTAGTATGAGTTTCTTGGCCGTACTTCAAAGCTCTGGAAAGCTACTGAGAGTACACCACGTTATCGCGAGTGCAGTGCTTATAAGGGACATTCATTGACTGTTGCCCTTGTTGAAATTCCCCAATACCTGAACCTGACTGGCACCTTCAGGTGATTTACCTGTAGTATGAGTTTCCTGGTTGTAGCTCAAACTCTGGAAAGTTATTGCGAGTTAACCACAATAACGTAAGTACAGGGCTTATCAGGGAAAGCTCATTGAATTTTAACCTTGTCAGAGTTAACTAAAATTCTAACCTGACCAGCATTTTTAGGTGATTGTACCTGTGGTGTGAGTTTGGTGGTCATAGCTTGAAAGCTGGGGAAAGTTATCGAGAGTACACAATACGAGTACAGTGCTTATCAGGTAAAGTCCACTGACCTTGTGACCTTGTCCGACTACATCCACATTCAAACTTGACTGGCATCTGTAGGTAATGTACCTGTGTTGAATTTGGTCATAGCTCAAAGCTGTGGAAAGTTATTAAGAGTTACACCACACTACTATGAGTACAGAGCTTATCAGGTCAAGCTCATTGAAATGACCTTTGACCTTGTCAGACTTCACCAATAATCAAACCTGAATGGCATCTTTAGGTCATGTACCTGTGGTGTGAATTTCTGTGGTCAAAGCTCAAAGTTGTAGAAAGTTATTGAGGATAAACCACAATACTATGAGTACAGTACTTATCACATATTACAAAAGTACATTTGACCTTGTCAGACTTGACCAATATTCAAACTTTACCAGCATCTTTTGGTGATGTACTTGTGGTGTGAGTTTGGTAGTCATAGCTTAAGCTGTGGAAAGTTATTGAGAGTACACCACAATAATTTGAGTACAGTGCTCATCGGAGAAAGTTAGTTGACCTTTTGACCTTTCACCCTGTCTGAAAAATGATGCTTATGTCTCTTCTGTTACGCAAGTGAGATGAAAATGGAATGTTGTGGAATTCCCTCTATATTTTCTTCATATCATTCCACTGCGGTTGTAGTCTTCTTGTCCGGTAATAACACCCCCATCTCACTAGGAAGGCATGTCTTCGCCAATCTGTGAAAAATTCACAGATTGTGCCACAATTGCCTTCTGGCCTGTACGGATATTGCACTATGGCTTCTCTACACTCAACCTGCACTGAAGATGATGACAGTATGATGCTGCCATGTTGATGCTGCTTTTCCAGGCCGACGAGGGGACGTTGGTTCTGCGATCAAACCAATCATATTGTGACATCTGTACCCTGATCAAGACCTTGTTACTACGATGGGATTAACTGTGATATATGTTAATGATGGGTTCATGCACAAGCTATCAGGGTATGCATTGGGTTATATGATTGAATTTCTTCAGCCAGATGTCAGTGTCAAATCAACATGGATGTACACAACATGGTTTTCTTCCTAGATCCTTAGCATTCCAGAACACCAGTTCGAACCTGGTGTGAAATTGCACTCTCACTTTTAGAATAGTCATCCATTCAGTTGAAAGGGTAAAATGCATGCATACTGAAGAACCAAGCAAAGTACAAATTGTCTCTGACAATGAGTCAATTTCATAAATATTTGCAATGACTGTAACTTACACTACTTGCATTGAATAGCGATGGTAAATGAAAAACAAACAATTTCGTTAAACAAAAAGGATCCATACTGCATGTACATGGAGAAAGGAATTACTCCATGCTTTCCTTCATTCCCACTTCCCTGGTCTAGTGCATCAATGTCTTTCGTTCGTGGTTGGTTTGCAATAATAATAATAATATGAATTTATATCGTGCTTAATCCACTCTATAGAGTGCTCAAAGCGCATACATACTATTATTACCTCGGTGTCTGGATACATTATTTCCCGCAAGCACTGACAGTGCTCACTCTCCACTCCCTGGGGAGCATTCCAGCCAGTCGCCATTTTACAGGCACGCACATGCTGATCAACCAACATAAGCTTTCTCATCCTACCGGGTACCCATTTATACTCCTGGGAGGAGAGCAGCAATGCGGATAAAGTGCCTTGCTGAAGGGCAAACGTATAGGGCTTTTTGGGGCTCACACCAATTCTGGTGTTTAACACTGTAAAGTAGAAAGATTAAACCAGAACTTGCCATTCAAAGTTTGAGATTTATTTCAATGACTATTTTGAGGGGAGGTATGATGTGAGATCAGGCTTGCATATGCACCAACAATATTCAAAGCAACACTGTGCTCACAGTCACTACGGAACCTATCTCAAACTTCGAACGTTAAGTTCTTGTTTAATCTTTGTATTTTATTTCATAACTCTCCTTATGGCATAATATGAGAGTTCAAAGACATTGCCGGTACACTGACATGCAAAAAGATGTGTGTCAACTGACACCATCAGAGGAAAATTAGAAGCACTATAATTACCTACAAGTATGGCTGTTCATCTGGTTGGTTCAAACCAGCAGAGACTAGAAATGTCGCTATGGCGACTGATGCCTCCGCCATAATGCATGATTCTCCCAATAGTTGTAAAGTACAATGTCTTCACAATGTGTGATGACAGTTTCACATAACTGGCAAAATATTGATATGACAGGTTTGTCAGAAATGTCTTGAATGTTCACTTTCCTCAAACTGGGTTTGCTAGAATTGTCTAAGAGTGCAGGTACACATATTTGGGGAATTGAGGATTATTACTTGACTTCTGACCGACCCTGTTATAAATTTATGCATTGAGTAATTTTGAAGGTATGAAGAAAGAGTGTAATTACAGTACAAAATAGATTTTTTTTTTTTCATTTAAACCTGACCTTTGACCCTTAACCTTTGACATTCTGGCTGAAAATTTCCCAGAGAATCTCCATTAGGTAATACATGTATATATTAAGTTTTAAAACTAATAATGCAAGCATTGCAAATACTAGTATATGAGGGAAACAGTAAAATTTTGAGGAGTTGACCTTGACCTTTGACCCCTGACGCGTGACCCCTAAACTCCCTAGATAATCCCTACCAGTCAGTACATGCATATGTACCAAGTTCCATGAAGATACATTCAACCATTCGCAAGAAAAGTGAAATTGCAACATTTTCCCCTAACCTTTGACCTTATGACATGAAACTCTCTCTGGAGAATCTTTACGCAGTAGTACATATCTACACTAAGTTTCAAAAATATACCTTCGGGCATTGCATAGATATGGGGGAAATAGCAACATTTTTAGCATTTGACCTTGACCTTTTGACCTTTGACCTCTTGCCAATGTCACTTAAATCTCCTCAACTAATTGCCGCATCATACATCATACTTGGCCCAAGTTTTGTGAAAGCTGCTTCATCCAGGTTTGAGTTATCACGTAAACAAATAAATTTTAGGATTTAACCTTGATCTTTGACCTCTGACCTCAGTCCAATTTCACTCAAAAACAAATCGAATAAATGTCCCATCATACATCATCCTCGGACAAAGTTTGGTGAAATTTGCTCCATCCAGTCTTGAGTTATCACGTAAACGGATACAATTTCATGATTTGACCTTGACCTTTGACCTTTGGCCGATTTCACCCCAAATCTAATCAAGTAATTGCCCTATCATACTTTACACTTGGACCAAGTTTGGTAAAATTCCAGTCAATAGTTCTCAAGTTATCGCGTAAACGAATGCGGACGGACGTACGGACATACGGACGGACGGACAACCCGAAAACATAATGCCTCCGGCACCACTTCATGACTTGGGCATAAAAATTGTCTGTACTCTATAAAGAAAAGTCTTGCAAGTACTGAATACTTACGCCGAATATTTCGTGAGGTTTTTATTTTCGCGACTTTCGCGAGTCAGGTGCTATTCGCGAAATTAAAGACACACGAAAAAATATTGACTCAGATCCCAACCTGAATGTGATGTATGCGTTTACACTTCTCCATTAAGTACGGGACTCCACGATCGCGAATTTAACCACTCGCGAAATCGGGAATTCCGATTCTCAAAAATTTAGACTCGCAAAATATATGGCGTATCCATCGTGTACTACATCTACTGGCCTTCCATGCCCCCCAGAACAGCCATATCAAATTTTTGTTCTTTAAGAAGTTTCTGATAATACCTGCAAAAAAAATTTTCTCGAGCTCAGCCAGCTTCGGTAGGATCTCCTCAACAGGGACCTCACTTCTCTTTTATGGTAGAGGTGGCTGAAGCTCTCACTCATTGAGTGAGGTCTGTATGTGTCTGTATCAATTCCAGCTGCAGATATAGTGGTTCATAGCCATCTTAAAATAGTTAGTCGCGTCACTTGCTTTTGTGCTTTACGGTAGCTAATGAAGAGTCGCTTTTCATTTCCTCTTAGCTGTTCGGTACGTTGGATATACTGGTGTAGGTACCGGATCACACACAAAACACCTGTCAGCTGAATATGCTCTCAGTTTAATATGTTTGCAAAAACTTTTATTTCTTGGCTGATGTTTCTTCAGAGGTGTGTCAAAAGAAATAACAACAGAACTCTCTTTCAAAATCATGTGGTCAAGTGACAAAAGAGACAAAGATTGCATTCTTTGTGCAGTTACCAGCACCATCAACAAGACCACTTTTAGTGTTAGTTGCATAAAGTGTAGAGAATTTGCTGGTGACATTTTCCTGAGGTAATTTAACACCACTTTCAGATCCCGAATGCAAACTAGCTACAGGGGATTGAAGCTGAAAATCCCCTTTGAAAAACTGGCATATCAAGGGATGTGATCCAACTGTGTGAGAACAATCTAACTCCACCAAAGTAGATAGAGCGCTCCTTGCTGTATCATAACAACTGTAGCTCGCTACTTGTTGGTGAAACAACTCTGTGAAGAAATAAAAAATCAGGTTTGTGTTGGTGTGTGGGAAGTTGACCTGTTTGCATTTGCAGAAGTCTTCCATTTTTTGGTGTAGACTCCATACCATTTCTTGGTTGGAGCTCTCCAAGATGCTGAAATAATGTCGGCCGTCTTGTCACTCAGGCTTGTGTTTATGTACCGTCTCTGCAAATCCTGCAACACAATAATTCTAGATGGTCATTAAGTGGATGTGGGGTATCGGAGAGTATTGGACAGTATTGGAGAAAGGCTGGAAGGCATAAAACTTCAGTGTCCCCCAATTTGGCAGAGAAGAATTGACTGATTCTGCTTCTGGCTCTGCAGACCATGAGATTTATCAAGGAACTTGTGCATTCAATCTCAATGTAAAGAGATCAATTTCAGAAGTACCAAAATGATCCACAACTCTCTGTCAAGCATCCATTCTGATTTGTCATGGAAATTCTGGACATGGCATCTCCCTCTGTATTAGGCCGCCCAGGGAGGTATTCTGCAGTTAACCATAAATTCCTCTCAACACACCATTCTGCGTCTCTATATCACAGTCTCTCTATTTACATTCTCCCATATTGTTCAGATTTGCCACAGCTATGGCATTGTCTAATCTGATATGTGCACATCATGCATGTCTGCACAAAGGACAAAGGGTTATCAATCCAAACTCTGCTGCCAGAGTTTCTATGAAATTTAAGTCATTATTTCTTGCCCTGACTACTCCTTGTTCATTCCATCTCCCTCCTGACTTTGTGCACAGGTCACTAGCCCCCCATCCAGCACTACTTGTATTGGTGTGTATTTCCTCTTGCAGTCCTTGCCACTGTAGTGGGGATTTAAATCCTTTCACATTAAGAATCCACCACCTTAGGTTCTGCTTAGCATTCTCAGATAAATGCACTGGATGGTCAAAAAAAGGGAGGTGAGAAGAGAAGGAGTGAAATCTCACTCCTGCCTTGTCTTTGAGACCCTCTTGAAATTTTGCATTTGATTACAGGCTGTCCTCAAGTAGGGGAAAAAAATGGAGATACGCTCCTCTTCAGAGAACCACCGCGGCCGACAAGCGTCAGAGTTACGTAAGACCTGCCAGACTGCTCGATGACCCTTGTAAATCACATCGTTTGTCCACTCTTTGAAGTTCCATGCTCCGCACCAACATTTCTGATAGGTCTTGTACACGCAAGTGGCCATCCCAGATCAATCCTAACTTTGACATATTCTGATTTAATCATATTCCCTAATTCAACTTTATTTTGTACAGGTCTGACATTATTTTGAGGAATATCAACTTCTCAGAATACAACAACAGCCCTGAAACAACAGGGCAGCCATTTAGTTTTCTTGATTCAACATGCATCATCATGTGAGCATAGAGGCCTTTCCTGCTCAAGCCAAGGCCCCGTTTCTTCCTTTTGTTGCTGGTGCATTAACACTGAACAGGCACTGTAAATCATTGCAATGTGCCAGGCCTGCATAAAGTGTGATTCATCATGACCCACAAGCCTAAATACCCATGTGGTGTTTGCAACAAAGTAGTCAAATGGAAAACTCCCACTGTTGCCTACGATGACTGCGACACATGGTTCCACAAGAACTACATGAACATATGCACTCCTGTGTTTAACTCTCTCCGTTATTCAGACTTATCATGGCACTGCCCTGCTTGTGGTATCCCACATTTTAATCAAGCCTCTTTGACTCGACTTACCTTGACAGTGAATCTTGCAACTCCCCAAATGAGCATCATGACAGCCCTGACCCATGTTAGCCTCACCGGCTAACCCCTAGCTTGTCCATCTCCAAACGAGGACAGGCCAAACACCCAGCCTTCTTTATCAAGAAGTACACAGCTCAGAAACTTGGGCGTTCTTGTCATCACTGCCACAGCATAAAAAACAAGGTAGTTGAATTCTGGAACATCTTGAACACAACCAAACCTGGGATTGTCATCCTAACTGAAACGTGGCTGAACCTCAACGTGCAAAACCATGAAATATTTCCCGCCAGTCTGGACTACGAAGTCTTCCGCAGAGATAGACCCGATGGCTGCGGAGGTGTTGCTGTTGCCTCATATCTTTACGCACAACTTCTCTTTTCAGCCAAAACTTGTGAAGCCTCGTTTGTTAGTATTGATCTGATCCCATGAATGACAACAGCCACGTGGAGGAGAGTCCCTCATAGTCAGGGCTGTCTATCGCCCACCAAGTTCTAATGATATTTACATGGACTGCCTATTTAACAACATCCAGAATGTCGCACACCAACACAAGAAATCCATCTTCTGGATTGGCAGTGACGTCAACCTACCTGACATCGAATGGTATGTTCCTCTATCCCTGGCCATTAATACTCACAGAGTATAAGCAAGAACTTAAATCGCCACCATGTTTGAAGCTGGGCTCGACCAAGTCGTCACCTTCCTCACCAGACTAGACAACACGCTTGACTTATTCCTCATCAACTGACTTTCCTGCATCAACAAGTGTCAACCAATACCAGGCATAAGCAATCACGAAATAGTATTCGTGGACACCGACATCAAGCCAAGACGCCGTAAACCAGTGAAACGACGTACGTTGTATATACCTCTGGGACAAAGCCGACATGGAAGTCATCCACAATGAAGGGGAAAAGATGGCAGAAGAATTCATCAGCAAGTTCAACTCATCCTCCTCTGTCAGCGAGGTGTGGTCTACCATTGAATCCTGTCTTCTTAAAATACTGAATCTGGTTCCTTCCAAGATGACTTCCTCCCGCTTCAACCAAACCTGGGCAAACTGGAAAATGAAAAGGCTGAGCAGACAAAAAACAGTTTGCAGACAACAAAGCCCATTCTTGCCATCCCTGTAAAAAAGCACAAATGTGGGCCCGGTACACTACCCTCAAGAAACGACTGCAAAAAGCGTGTAGGGATGCATATGAGACATTTATCAACAGCATTATATGTCCCGACCTCAAGTCCAACCCCAAGCGTTTTTGGAGTTACATCTCAAGCAAATGTTGCCACACCAATAGGGTCACCCCACTCCGAAGTCAACGAGGACCAACATACACTGGAGGCAAAGACAAAGATAACATTCTTAACAACCAGTTCTGCTCTGTCTTCAACAAGGATGAAGATCCTAACAGCCTGCCTGAGCTGGGCCATTCTCCTTTTCCCAATATACCACACATCCAAGTATCAATCAACGGGGGAATCAAGCTTCTGAACAAACTAGACCCAAACAAGGCATCAGGACTAGACAAGATTCTAGCCTGCTTGCTCAAAGAATTGGAAGACAGCCTTGGTCCTGTACTTGCAATTCTCTACCAAGCTTCCATTGACACAGGCACTTTACCAGATATCTGGAAGTCAGCCACAGTCACGCCAATCTTCAAGAAAGGAGACAGGAGCAAACCATGTAACTACCGCCCTATTTCACTCACAGTCATCAGTAGCAAACTGCTGGAACACATCATCCACAGTGCAACAATTCAACACTTTGAGGCATGCAGTATCCTGACAGACGTCCAGCATGGATTCCGCAAAGCTTGCTCAAGTGAATACCAATTGATCATCACTGTGGATGACGTAGCAAACAACCTGGACAATGGATCACAAACAGACTTAATACTTCTCGACTTTGCGAAAGCATTCGACAAAGAAGCCAACAACTCCAAAAACTCGAATACTACGGAATCCAAGGCAGCCTTCTCAGCTGGATTGGTAACTTCTTGCAAGGCAGAGTTCAGCGGGTAGTAGTGGATGGCAAATCATCAGATGAATCTCCCATATCATCCAGTGTGCCCCAGGGCACAGTGTTATAAGACCACTTTTATTTTTGGCTTATATTAATAACTTACAGCCTGTGTGGCAAGGGGCTCCAAAGTGAGACTTTTCGCACATGACTGTGTCATCTACAGAACCACTGAGAATACTGATGAAAGTGCACAAGTCCAGCAGGATCTCAAGGCACTAGAACACTGGGAACACAAGTGGCTAATTACCTTCCATCCAAGTTCTCCACATCACCAAACATTGTCAACCTGTCACATCTACCTACTCCATCCATAGTCACCCTCTGCTGGCAGTACCATCAGCCAAGTACCTGGGTGGTGAAATCACCAACGACCTATCGTGGAACAGGCACATAGACTGTATCACCAACACAGGAATGAGATACCTTGAATTCCTAAAGCGCAACTTGAGCAAATGCCCATCTGCCATCAAGACAACATGTTACAACATTCTTGTCTGACCAATCATGGAGTACACCAGCTGCATTTGGAGATCCATACAGAGAGGAACAAAACCAAGGTTGAATCCTTCCAACACAATGCCGCCCGTTTTGTCACAAATAACTACTCAGAGAAAGTAGCGTCATCACCATGCTAGAGCAGCTTAAGTGGGACCGAGTGGGACTCTCTCGAACACTGGAGAGCTATGGCCAAAACCACCATGATGTTCCGCATTACCAACAACCTCATTGACATTCCTGATGATCAACTCATTCCCCTTAACACTCAAACTAGAGGAGACACAACAAGATGTTTGTCATCCCCAGAACCTGCACATCACTCCCAAGAGGGACATTTTTCTCAGACACCATCCGCCTGTGGAACCACCTGCCTCAAGATGTAGTGAGCTCGACATCATTTGACATCTTTAAATCAAAGATCAAAGACGTCACCTTCAACTAGCCACCCAGGGCAGTGTAGAAGGATTTTAACTTGTATAAAATTTGTTTAGAAACATGTATATATTTTTTGTGCATTTTTATGCCTGGAGTCTCACATTTGTCACCTGGGAGAGCCCACCAAGTGCGCGAGTATACTCTCAGGGGGTTCTGCATAGTACAGGAAAAAAGAAGAAGAAGACAAAGAAGAAACGAGGTCTTTTTGCAGCGCATTTCCAAATAAACTCATCAATGTGCTTTACATCCAAATTTGTCCCATACCAGAGTCAAAAAGAATATAAGAATTTTTTCAAATTTTTTTTAAATATTAAAACCGAGGCTGATGAGCAGAGTTCCTTCGGTAAGGTATTCCATGCAAAGGATCAAACGGTCTTATACCGCTGCTTGAAACAGACAGGATGCGAGTATTGATGTCCACCTCCCTGATACAAGCTAGAGCAAGAGCACAACATGACACAAGAAACAGTATGTGGTACCACGGACCCTACCCACGGTGGTACAAGCTGAGCTGAAAGCTTGTCCGACCGGTTTGAAGCCGGTAACTACGCAGATGCAATGGTGTGATAGATTTGGTAGCAGATGTCAATCACAGAAGTTTTAGAGCGTGTACGCACTGGAAAAGCAGTAATGAGATTACTTGCGAAAACACCTAACCTTGACGGTTTGGAGCATGGGCACAAAGGGGATGTCGAAGATTCCACTCCTCCTCCCACTTCCCTGGTCAAAATGACCCCTATTCCTCTTAACCCATTCCTCCCGCAATTCTCTGAGTGCCTTTTTCATGCCCCCAAACAAGATTCTTTTGCCAGTTGACATAGAACGGACATGTTGGTTATCCACCTGTGAGAAAGCAGTCAAGCGGTACATGTATCCGCTTTCCACAGTCAAGTACATGCGCAATCAAACAATGAAAAAATCAATCGGGTGTAAGGGATGAATAGAGTGTGCGCTGATGGGCTCACACACTCTTTTGTTCTACACAAAACCAGGCACCTGAATGGGGTCAGGGAACACAGATATCTTGATTCTAGTATGCTAAGTCTTGATTGCTGAGTACATGTTCATACGAGTTTTACATCAGAATAAGCGCAGACTAAATCGGAAAAAGGTAAATAATACTCTGATATACACAGTTTTCCAACAGAAAGAGAACAAGTGTTGATAGAATAAACTTTTATCTTTCTATCAAACCCATTTTTCTTGGCAGTATAACACAAATAAACGTGACTTTAGGTCACAAATGCACGCACTCTTGTCTTCATCTTGGGAACCTGGTATACCAGGTTCCCGTATATGTTGCCCCCATGGGAACCTGGTATACCAGGTTCCCTTAAGGAACGGGTTAAGAGCATTAATCTTTATGATTCCTTTCTAGGGAGCGATAGTGGCATCCAAACAAACCATCCAAACAAAATCGTAGCAGCTTTAATTAACATTAATGTCAAGGGACTGCAGCAATTGATCACGATTTAGAATTCTATTCGGCAGGAGGCATTTCAGAATGGCGCCATATTGAAAGCGAATTGTTGGCGCATGTGCAAGCGGGATTTCATTTATGCTTTATGAAGAATTACAAATTAATATGGCAATTTTTACGCACCATGGGAGTCACATTCAATGCTCTTGAGTTACGCTTGATGTGTTGCTACCACATTAGAGCTATGAGTATATGCTGCTTTTACCCCGTTGAGGATGGTTTGATTTTGCTCCAACACGCATTTCCCGTAGACGTTTGCCCGAGTATATTCGGGACTCGTCCTTAACGGGTAAATACGCTCGTGAGGGTGATTGTGCTACACTCTAAAACTGCTGCCCTCTCACGACAGCGGCTTTAGACATGTTCAAGTTTGGTGGTGACCATGGAGATGGTGGCTATCCTCCATGCTTCTGAAATGCTCAAGATATGATGGAGACGATTCGAAGCAATCAAGCCATCCTGTGTAGATTTTTGATGATTGAAGCAGAATCACCGTCTACTGAGATGGGATGGGGGTGTTACCAAAACTTTCACTTGAACAGATTGTCCGATTTTCTACAAACTTTACTGATGTGTAATGCTAATATTTCTGCATTTACTGAATCCACATTTATCCTTTGGAACATCCCCACTTCTCACACAATCGCTACATCTGCAATAGGGACATGACCCTTTAATGATACCTTGAGGAAGTCTACTGATCTTGACTTAACTGAGCTCTGACCTGTGACCCTCTCTGCAAAAAGGATATACCAGCACTTCCCATTTTCTTCCTACCCATAACACCAAGTCAAGGAGCGGCATAAGCGCTTGCCCAATTTCCTGGGGCAAGTGAAAATGAAAGTCGGCCAAGTGTTTTAATAGAACAGTGAGAAAAAATGCTTGCCCAAAATGGGCAATCAAAAAAAGTTTTGAAGCCACCTTTTCTTCACTCCCCCCCCCCCAATTAACCCATAGAGTCAATAAAACAGAAGCACAAAGATAATGATTGTTAGCGACGCAACACACTTTAATTTCATTTTAGCAACTTTCTTACATTTATGTGAAGAAGTGTTAAAGGACAAGTCAACCTTTATACTATACTGTATACATGCGGATTTAGTGAATGCAGCAATATTAGTAGAACACAGTGAAATTTTTTGGGAAATTGGACAATCCGTTCAACGTCACATGTGCAGAACGATATAAGGAAAATATAAAGAGAATTTCACAAAATTGTGCATCGACTTGTCGCTGACGTATGTTGAGGGGTAATATAATTCCCCCTGCCTCCAGAAAACAGGCAAGTCAAGTGTTCTTTTATTATGCGAGAAAAGTGAAAATATGTTGAATTTTCATTATATTTTCTTTATATTGTTCTACACATGTGACATCACAAGCTGTAGTAGTCTTCTCAGCCAGTAGTAACTGAGTAGACACTTCCAAAAAATTCATAACTTTTGAATGGATTGTCCGATTTTCCTCAAACTTTCACTGATGTGTTCTACTAATATTGCTGTATTCACTCAATCCACATGTTAAAGGGGAATACTAAAGAAATAGAATTACATTTGAAGTGAAAGAGCGGGACACATAGAACAATTTGTCGTTTACATCATTTGAAATGGCCTTTTTGAAGTGGAGTTTAATAGAGGATTTTGAAAATTTACACCTGTCACTCCCCTGAAATCTAGGTCACAGCGTAAATTTCGAGGCTGTGCCGATGACGTCATGGGATGAAAGGAATCGCGCAAGGTCTCGAGCGCCGCAGGCCCCCGCGCGCATAATGCATGCATTGTATCATACAAGTTGTTGTAGATAGTATTTGCATTCAAAGTTTAAAAGTTTGTTTTTCGATAATGCACAACATCGTACGTTAAGGCCATGCACTGATGATCAGGATGATTTCTTGGTGGAATTTGAATGTGGGAGCGATGATGAACTGAGTGATACAGTACACTATAGTGATGATAACGATGATGAAACTAGTGATGATGACCCTGGTGAAGTTGGAGAGATAGATGTTGCTGACGAGCCGCACGGCGGGGCGCAGGAGGGAGACACTACGGGCGAGCTAGTGGGGAAGGCCCAGGGCGGTCCGGTTGAAGCGGACGGACTTAGTGGAGATTGGCAGTACGAGCCCTTGCCACACGGCAGGCCAGGGGACAATGTTGGTGACGCAGGACCAATACCAGGTAGACTTCAAAATTTAGATGGGTAAGAGCTTTTTTTTTTTTTTAAATTCTGAACTGAAAATGAACAGAGCTTAGTGCTGACTTGATCTCATACTTCAGAGCAGCAGTAGGCCTAACTGAACACAGCCCAGTCGCTGTAAGTAGCGCAGCGTCTGGTCGGGCTACGTATTATCAATCACACCACACTCACTCCTATACAGCCCAGTCGCTGTACGTAGGTACGCCGCGACAGGTATTCGCACAGCGTACTTACAGCGTCTGGTCGGGCTAACTCACTCCGTACTCCCGTTCACAGCTCATCAGCATTCTATCTAGCAAGAGCTAGGTACTGCACGATCCATTCATTACTTCACAGAGTCCATCAAAGTTTTATCACTATTGCTGAAAATCGCAGTGCTCTGTATCGTTTATTTTATCACCAGATAGGCCGGCCGGCCGGCCTAGTCAAGACTTCGACTTAGCCGATGCCCGCGCATTGATTGCGTGGTATCCAGCATTAGCCATCCACGTACGCCAAATGTTTCGCGAGTTTTTTTTAAATTATTATCATTTTCGCCAATTTCGCGAACCTGGTGCTTTTTGCGAATTTAAAAACACGAGAAAATATGAACTCTCTTTCCGTATACATTTCCTTCTTCCGTGGTGTACTCCACAACCACGAATTTAAGCACTCGCAAAATTATTGGCAAGTCCCGATTCGCGAAAAAATAGACTCGCTAAATACATGTACAATATGTATATGGCATACACAGCTGTAGTACTACCGAGGAACTGCCAATATAATACATTGTACGTATCAAAGAGGTACGAAGCTCACAGGCTTCTCCACACTTTGATACACGGAGGCTACTGCACTGCGACATACTAGTACGCGGCCGGTGATGGGCGCATGCATGTGACTGATTGACTACGAAGCACCATCGTACAGGCACTAGGCCTGACAGCTTCTGTATTCGTGGCCTAAATAACACTTAACAGACTCTTTTTAAACGAGGAAATGTGTGATTTCACAGGAGACTTGAAGTAGAAAACAATTTTATTTCATTTTTTGTGACATTCTGATTAAAAATGTCTTGGGATTTCGGAGTATGAGCCTCGACATCACGCTCTCATCGAGAGCATACATAGGTAAGCTTAGGCTGTTGTGTGATACTTCCGGGTTTGCCTTTCATCCCATGACGTCATGGACATGCCCCCAAAATAACCACGGATCTTCCAATTGAGCGTGATTCAGGATACAATTTTTCTAAGCAGCCGTTCTCCAAAACGCAATTTTCTAAATGGATGAATTAAAGGCCGCTGTGTTTAACATGCTCGATGCTTGAAATGGGGGAATGATCCAACAAAATATGCGTTTCCTTTAGTATTCTGCTTTAATGAAGGTGAACTTGTCCTTTCAATGCAATGCAACATCAACACTCAATTGAACCAAATCAAATTTGTTATTCCAATGTGTTTAAGTGTGCAAATCAATATATGCTGCTTATGCAAATGATTGTGTTTTATTAAGCCCTTAACTTCCAGGAGATTTTCTATACCATTTTCTGTATTACTTTTGGACTTTCGTTTTTGCAAGTAAGATTCATTCTCAAGCAAGTGTTCTCCAACAATTTGAAAATCTACTGGTGAAAAAAAAAAGTTATGTAGTACCATGCAAGTACTTTCAATATTCTTTATTTCAACCAACCGGTTTCTTATTTCTATCCTTCTAAGCAAGTAATATATTACAATTGGATATTCTTATTTGAAGTTACAGCTGGAATATGACACTTACACTGTATTAGCACAGACTGAGGTTGTGGACCAAGAATGCTAACCTCTGCGATCACTTTTTCCACGTAATCTTTAAATCAATTTTTCCCTGTCCACCAATTTACATCACCATGTACATTCCATGCTGAAGTAATGGTGTAAAAAGATAGCGTAGTGACCTTTGAATCTGAACTCCAACCACTCACCACTAAAAATATCACTGATGGTAATTAATACCCCTTGCCCAACATACTAATCATAACAGCTACTCTTGAAAAGTATGTCTCACACAACTTAAACTCATGATCACCACATGTGCCAAATTTCTCTTGGATTACTCACAGAGAAAGGAAGAACTTCAATCTACAAGGCTTTTTCCTGATTTGGGGAGCAAAATGCACTGTTAACTATGACAATACACTTCTGTTGCTCTTAAAAATTTGTCCTGCACAACTTTACATCAAAGTCACCATGTGACCACCTTTATCAATGTCACCATCTACTCAATCATTTCAAAACTGGGGTTCAATCAAGGATTTTACCTGATTTGGGCCATAATGCACTGTTACCATCATGGTAATTGGATCAGTCTGCACTCTTGAAAAATGAGTCTTGTGCAACTTTGCATCTAAATTTTCAGGTGAGCATTTTTTTTTTTTGGGTTAAATTACTTAAAAACTGGAGTAGTTTACTCTACAAGACTCTGACCCAATATTGAGACATGATATGCTGTTACCATGATGGCAATGCTCTTTCTGCTATTAACTAAAAAATGTGTCTTGCACAAATTTACATTAAGCTTAACATGTGTGCGAACTTTCTTCAGAATAGTTTGAAAGCTTGAGAAGTAGATCAATCCTCAAGCCTTTCACCTGATGTCGAGGGCCATAATGTGCTGTTACCATGGCAACCACTTTCTGCTACTCTTGAAAAATGTACCTTGCATAACTTTACATTGAGCTCAACATGCGTGCCACATCCATTTGAATCGTTTGACAACTGGAGAAGTTAAGTTTGATTTGCAAGTTTTTCTTTTTTACGGGAGGGGTAGTGCCCTGTTACCATGGCAATTAAAACTTATTTTCCATCAAATGACTTCTTTATATTGATTTTAATCAAGAACAATGCTAAAATGTCTCTTAGACTCAAAATATTGTTACTATTAATCATCTGTTCTACATGTAGGTACCTTGAAGATCACTTCATGACTACTTGTTAGAATACGGAAATGATTTGAACTTATTATAAATCTTGCATTTTACTCTGTAAAGCTTCCTTTCCTATTAACCATCATCTTTCAATCAATTTCTAGCAAAAGTCTGTATGGCCAAAAGTGATGTGTACTGCAATAGACAGGTGACTTGCAGAGCCCAGTGTCAGAAGGATTTCCTCTTCATGCAGATTAGAAAGATAAAACTTACCCCAACTTTTCTGAGCAGATCTCCAACAATGTTGAGCGCAGATACCCTGGCGGATGGTGTAAGGGGTGCACTGCCACTGTTAGCTCCTGATGTCAGGTATTAACAAAGAAACCAAGAAACAAACACAATCATACTTTCTTTCTAAAATTATCACGAACTACTGGTGAAACTAGACTTTGAAATTTGTCAAGACATACAAATTAGGTGATCCATTCAATCAATGATTGGGGGCAGTTGGACATGTAATTTTAAAATCTGAATATTGACAACAGCATATTAAGAATGACTGGCATAGAGATAAGGCATAAAACAGTAATTCTTTAAAGATTCATTTCATATTTTTCTCTTTACTGTGACGTTATCAACTTGATAAAACTAGAGCACTCACACTCGAGCACATGTATCCCCCCAACCCGTCTCCCATACCCCATCTGGATTACTTTTTAGGCCAGAATGTTGTATAATATGGCAACTGTCGCAGGATACAATAAAATCCGACAAGAAATGAGGCTAGTATATAGCACATACAAGGAATATGACATGTCATCCTATAAAAGTTTGAACAATGAGAGCGCTGGCAATGAAAATTTCTGTTACCTAGAATAACTCCACATAAACCTCAATAGCAAGTTCGAATAAAATCCGACAAAAATGTGGCTGATAGAGCATGCACAAGAAATGTGACTGGCATCCAAGTTGGAGCACTGAGGGCACCACCACCACAAACTGTTGTGTCCTTCATGTACATGTAAAATGACCATCCGTTCACCGATCCTTAGCAAGTCTGAATAAAATCCCATGAGAAATGAGGTTACAAGTAGTATAGCACATACAAGAAATATGACATGGCATCCTTAAAAGTCGGAACGAGGCCACTGTCAATGCAAACTTTTGTTAACTAGAATAACCCCCCAAAAACCTCCATAGCAAGTTTGAATAAAATCCGACAAGAAATGTGGCTTATAAAGCATATATACAAGAAATGTGACATGGCCTCCACGTCGGAACACGGAGGGTGCCGTCACCACAAACTGTTGCGTCCTTCATGTAGAATGACCACCCATACACCTCCTTGGCAAGTCCGAGTAAAATCCAGTAACAATCAAGTTATTGCCTAAATAAGCATGCATTTTTGCAAATTTTGACATGATCAGGGTGACCTTTGACCCTGTAAAAGGTGGAACAGTGAGGGCAGCATTATCAATAGGTGTAGGTGTATAGATTTGACTATGATACATTTACTTACCAAATTTGAAAAAAATCGGTCAAGAAACAAGGCCAGCGTCGCACACACAAGCAGACCCTGTTAAATTTACCTTTACATGTATAAAGATGGAACAAGCGAGGGCGCCACCACCAAAAACAATATAGGCATCTTCATTTCACTATAATGCACCTTTTTGCCAAATTTAAAGAAAATCTGATAAGAAATGAGGCTGATAGAGCACAAACAAGAAATGTGACATGGCTTCCTAGTCGGAACACTGAGGGCGCCGTCACCACAAACTGTTGCGTCCTTCATGTAGAATGACCACCCATACACCTCCTTGGCAAGTCCGAGTAAAATCCAGTAACAATCAAGTTATTGTCTAAATAAGCATGCATTTTTGCAAATTTTGACATGATCAGGGTGACCTTTGACCCTGTAAAAGGTGGAACAGTGAGGGCAGCATTATCAATAGGTGTAGGTGTATGATTCGACTATGATACATTTACATAGCAAATTTGAAAAAAATCGGTCAAGAAACAAGGCCAGCGTCGCACACACAAGCAGACCCTGTTAAATTTACCTTTTCATGTAAAAAGACGGAACAAGCGAGGGTGCCATCACCAAAAACAATAGGCGTCTTTGTTTTACCATAATACACCTTCATGCCAAATTTGAAGATGATCGAAGAAGAACTGCAGCCAGTTTAGCGCTCACAAGAAAATCTCTGCGGCGGACGCGGACGCGGCGCAACGAGGCCAAATCCATAGTATCCTCCGAACTCTGTTCGGGGGATACAATTATTGACCCTAATTTATATAGGGCCAAGTAAAAAAAGAAACCAGTTTCTCGTCCTCGCGCGCATCGATTTTGGCCGCCGCATCGATTTTTTTACTATTTACTATTTTCAAAATGGCGCTGAAAATACCAAGAAATTCATAATTCTCGTCCCAGCCCGCTCCCCGCCCGCATCGATTTTCAGTTGCCGCATGGACTTTTTTGATATTTACTATTTTTTCGGAAGCCGAAAAAAAAAAAAAATCAACAATTCACCTACCAATCGTGATGTCTTATTTCTAATTACGCCTTGCGTCCTCTACTTAGCTGTAGTACGGCTGTAGCTCCTGTAGTGCGTATGTAACAACGCATGCATTTCACACTGCGAGCTCGGCAAGAAGGAATGACCCACAAGGCAGTTGAACTGTAGTTGGATGGGCGGCGGGCCTGGGCTGTGATGTACAGCGCACTCGGTACGTCGTGATGTAGTCAGGACGTTTGTATCACCCCTAAATGTAATATCAACGCTAAATGTAATATCGACCCTAAATGTAATACACCTTAACCCTAAATGTAATAACAACCTTAAATGTAATACATTTTAACGCTAAATGTAACAATCGAGTCAACCCTAAATGTAATACATTTTAACCCTAAATGTAATAACCGAGACAACCCTAAATGTAATACATGTCAACCCTAAATGTAATATCGACCCTAAATGTAATACATGTCAACCCTAAATGTAATATCGACCCTAAATGTAATACTTTTTAACCCTAAATGTAATATCGACCCTAAATGTAATACATCTTAACCCTAAATGTAATATCGACCCTAAATGTAATACACCTCAACCCTAAATGTAATACACCTCAACCCTAAATGTAATAACAACCCTAAATGTAATACATTTCAACCCTAAATGTAATATCGACCCTAAATGTAATACACCTCAACCCTAAATGTAATACACCTCAACCCTAAATGTAATAACAACCCAAAATGTAATACATTTCAACCCTAAATGTAATATCGACCCTAAATGTAAAACATCTTAACGCTAAATGTAATGCCGACCCTAAATGTAATACATCTTAACGCTAAATGTAATAATAACCCTAAATGTAATACATTTTAACGTTAAATGTAATAACAATCCTCAATGTAATTCATGTCAACCCTATCAAATTATAATATATTCAACGCTTAATGTAATTACGACCGTAAATGTATACACCTGATTATATAGAGAGGGTCAGCAACGCAGAATATCGGGCAAAATGTCAGGGGGTATACGAAGGAGATATGACGCAACTTTCTCTCGCACTCTTGAAGAACGATAATAGTTGGTTAGACTTGTTTTTGTTGTTTACCCAGGTAAAAATCACACAGTCTTATTAAATCTATCGTTTGCTGCAAAGTTAATTAGGTCCATGTGACATAGTTCTTAAATCTATTAGCTTTATCATGCTATCACATAAATATTTTGTATTCCAATCTTTATTCAGTGTTCATTATTGCTAGAGTTTTGTTGAAAAAGAAAAAAAAATGGGCAAAAGTTAAGTCAGTTTGCCTTACTCATACATTCATATATCATAGGAAAGTCAATATATAAATGGTGACTCAAAGATGATAAAAAAGACATCTATTTCTTTTTGCTTTACTGGCATTTTTAAATTTATTTCGTGTACCCTCCCCAAGACCAATTATTGTCCCAGTTTCGTGTAAGTATAGCCATGATTACCAGGAGTCGTGAACAATGTCATGAGGCTAATATTTCGGACAGTGATTTGCTGCCATGTCAATATGTGACAGATATTTCGTCATTGAAAACATTACATAGATAATGATGGTTCGTAAACAAATTTGCGAAATCTTTCTAAATCTTTCTAATTTCTGATTTTCTCAATCTACTCGCTTATTATCCCGTTTCATCAGTAGGTATATATTTTTTTTCTTGCAATATTATTCATATTCAGAATTTCCTTGCAAAGAATTTTTGCTCATTTTTTTTTCTTTTTCATCAAAACTTTAAACAAACATGAACACTGACTGAAGACTGGAATACAAAATGTTTATGTGATTGTATGATAAAGGTATAGATTAAAAAGAAAAACTATGTCGAATATACCTAATTAACTTTGCAGCAAACAAAGGAATTAATAAGACTGTGTGATCTTTACCTGAGTAAACAACAAAAACAAATCTAAGCAGCTATTGCTGCTCTTTCAAGAGTGCTATAAAAAGTTGCGTCATATCCCCTTCATGTACCCCCTGACCTTTTGCCCGATATTCTGCGTTGGTTACACTCTCTATAATGAGGTTTTTACATTTAGGGTGGTAATTACATTAAGCGTCAAGATGTATCACATTAAGAGTTGACATGAATTACATTTAGGATTGTTATTACATTTAGGGTTGTTATTACATTTAGCGTTAAGATGTATTACATTTAGGGTCGATATTACATTTAGCGTTGAGATGTATTACATTTAGGGTCGATATTACATTTAGGGTTGAAATGTATTACATTTAGGGTTGTTATTACATTTAGGGTTAAGGTGTATTACAGTTAGGGTCGATATTACATTTAGGGTTAAGATGTATTACATTTAGGGTCGATATTACATTTAGGGTTAAAAAGTATTACATTTAGGGTTGACTCGATTATTACATTTAGCATTAAAATGTATTACATTTAGGGTTGTTATTACATTTAGGGTTAAGATGTATTACATTTAGGGTCGATATTACATTTAGGGTTAAGATGTATTACATTTAGGGTTAAAAAGTATTACATTTAGGGTCGATATTACATTTAGGGTTGACATGTATTACATTTAGGGTTGTCTCCGGTTATTACATTTAGGGTTAAAATGTATTACATTTAGGGTTGACTCGATTATTACATTTAGCGTTAAAATGTATTACATTTAGGGTTGTTATTACATTTAGGGTTAAGATGTATTACATTTAGGGTCGATATTACATTTAGCGTTGATATTACATTTAGGGGTGATACAACGTTGAGCACCTTCTGTATATTTCTCTTGTGCTGTTGCCCGCTTCGTGTGCTGCTAGATCGATTGCGCAATGTAACCACAAACCCCGTTATTACGAGATCCGTGGGACCGGCGATATTACCTCATTATAACCGGTACCTCGTTATAACCATACTCATTAAAAACAAAGAAAAACATAAGCATGACGTCATATACCCATCCATGAAACTTAAACATATCCTTTGCGTTATTATTACACAATTATTGAGCGTTATTATGGAGAGAATAAAGGGAGATTATTTGTGAATTAGATGAAGAAATAGAGGCTGAAATGATAAGTTAATTCTTTATTGTAATTCTTGTTTGTTAAGCTTTTTTTAAACACCAGCGCAAATATAGGGGCAAACATATACTGTAGAGTAACATACAGGCCTTGTTTACCGTAACTTGCTAGGTATTTTTACGCTGTTGGTGCCCAGCGGGCATGCGACGATTTCATGAATCATTTCGGCTGTATCTGGTACTGTACATGTACAATGTATGATCGTTGCGCCCAAATGGATTAAAAATGCGTTCTTTATTTTCTTCCGAAAATCTCTTCGCGTTTTGTACGACCGTTCTTGAAAATATGTGACAGGATTGAATGTGGGAGGTTGTCATCCTGTTTATGCAAATCTGTACCAGATCTATTCAAACTAATAAATGCGTTTGTTTCTTTTTCTGATTTAGGTTAACATGCGTCATTCAACTTTTTTTACGCTACTGTCACCTGGCGAGATCGCGATGATTTCAGAGTAACATAGTTATTACGTGCGTTGTTTACCGCTAACTTGCAAGGTATTTTATGCTGTTGGTGCCCAGCGGGAATTTGATAATTTCATGAATCATTTGGCTGTAATTTTATATAATGTATGATCGTTGCGCTCGAAGGGATTAAAAATGCGTTCTTTATTTTCTTCCGAAAATCTCTTCGCGTTTTGTACATCCGTTCTTGAACTGTTGAATGCGTTTGTTTCTATTTCCGAGCACCGATTAAGTAGGTTAATATGTGTTATTCAACAATTTTTACGCTACTATGTCACCCGGCGAGATCGCAATGATTTCATTCATTATTTTGGCTTTAATCATACACACTCATATTTAAATTATCATTCGTTAAATGATGATGAACACATCCAGATCTATTCAAACTAATACATGCGTTTGTTTCTTTTTCCGAGCACCGATTAAGTAGGTTAACATGCGTTATTCAACTATTTTTACTCTACTGTCACCTGGCAGGATCGCGATGATTTCACTAATTATTTCTGCTTTGATCATACACACTCATATTTAAATTATCATTTGTTAAATGATAATGAACAAATCCAGATCTGTTCATACTAATAAATGCGTTTGCTTCTTTTTCTGAACACCGATTAAGTATAGGTTAACATGCGTTACTCAACTATTTTAACGCTACTGTCACCCGGCGGGATCGGGGCGATGATTTTATTATTTCGGCTTTAATCATCCAAACTCATATTTGCTCAAAACCAGCAAAAGAACTGGAAGTCGCAACTAAAATTGGAAAGGATATAATGATGAGTTGCACGCGCATTCCAATTGTCCATTTTTGGTCAAATTTTATTGTCGCTACATGAAAAGTTTTGAATGCGTTATCTATTTTTTTTTCTCATTGCGCTGTGGTCTGACCTCATATCACGCACGCGTTTCTCGCGAAAAAGAAAACCGAATGATTATGTTTCATAATTAGTAGGAACATCGGAAGGTGTTCCTGTGTCTTATCGCGTGATTAAGAAGAAAACATGGAAGGAACGGTTCTCTGCAAAACGGGAAAAGACGTGGATAGCGAGATTTTGGTTTCCAATGTTTCATTTGTCACGTGTTTGAAAGCGGCAATTTGGTCAAGAAATGGAACCTCGTTATATCCGATCAAATTGTTTGTTTTTCTTTATCATGATTTAGCGAAATTGTCCTCGTTATAACCGGAATCTCGTTATGACTGAACACGTTATAACCGATTCGTTCTGCCATTACACGCAAAGGAAAACGGTACCGACGCGATCACCTCGTCATAAGCGGTTCCTCGTTATAACCGAACTCGTTATAACGGGGTTTCCCTGTAGTAGAGGGGACCAGCCAGCCAGCATAGCATGCGTTCTGGAGCTGGAAAAAAATCGTGGAGTGATGGAGAGAACCGATCTCAAGCGCACGTGTGCACAGCGAACGGCTTTAAATAGTGAATATAGTATTAAACTGGTTCGTATTGTCTTTCAGTGAAAAGGAAATCAGGTGGTTGTTTCACAGGGTTGACAATTGGCAGCACCGTCTGCGGCATTTTAAATCCTTGAGCGAATAAGTTTTCATATGAGAAAAGATCTAACTCAGTAAGTTTGTGTTGTGTTGAAAGGCAAAAATAATGCTATGCATTTCCAGAGATAATGGTTGGATTCGTAGGTTCAACAAGTGATGCATAAATGTGTATATTTTATGTTAAAAAAACGTGTTTTTTTTTTTCCATACCCTTGATATAACTGAATGAATACAGTCACAGTGTAGTTAAATTGGTATACTTGTCATGCATAAACAGCAATATACGCAGATTTGGTGCATCACTCAAATGATAAGTGGTTTATATCACACATATAAACACATATTACTTTCATTTTGACAATCCTCGAAAAAATAGTAAGATATAAAATAGTAAGGACCTCCCTCATCGCCTTGCTCAAAAAACCCGGACGAGAAACTACTTTCTTTTTTTACTTGGCCTAACCCAAATGGCATCTGAACAAAGATGTATTAACCATAGAATGATTCATCTGACACTGTGTTAATAAGCGCAAAGTATGAGAACAACAGGCAATGTATGTTAGAAAATAACATGAAAAATGTTTGACCTTGGACCCTAATTTAAACAGCCAAGATGACATCTGATCAAGTACTTGTTGCTTGATGAAATGATTCATTTGACATGGTGTGTGAGGGTGATAAGACATGGGTTTCCCAACAATTTGACCCTTGACCCTGATTTACATATGCAACATTTTATACTTGTTGCATAAAAGTTTTAAACTGAGAACTAGAAATGTCGCTATGGCGACTGGTATGCCTCCGCCATAATGCATGATTCTCCTAATAGGTCTAGATAGTCCATGTGGACAATGTGTGATTACATTTTCACAAAACTGGCAAAATATTGAAATGACAAGTTTGTCAGAAATGTGTTGAATGTTCACCTTCCTTGAACTTGGTTTAATTGGATGAATAGGAGAGCATGTATTTGGGGATTTAAGGACTTTAACTTGACTTTGACCCATTCATACATTTATGCATTGAGTAATTTTCATGGTACCGGTATGGAGAAAAAGTGCAATTTCTGTACTGAATAGTAAATTGTTACCATGTTCATCTGGCCTTAGACCCTAAAATTCATAAGATAATCACTTTCAGGTAGAACATGCATAGATATGCAGTAGGTTTCACGATAAATTGAGCCACTTCCGAGATATGGAGGAAAAAGTTAGTTCAGCACTTTCACTTGATCTTTGACCTTTTGACCTTTGAGGCAATAAAAAAAGAAAAAGAAAAAAAAAACTCTCCAGAGAATTTCTATTAGGTAACACATGCATACATCAAATGTAAAAAAAAAAAAATACTAATCCTGCTGGCATTGCATGAACATGAGGGAAATAGTAAAATTTTGAAGTGTTGCACTTGACCTTTGACCCCTGACCTTTGACCCCATGAACCCTACATTCTCTAGATAATCACTGCCAGTCAGTACATGTATATATACTACGTTCCATGAAGATACCTTGAACAATTTTCCAATTTACAGAGAAAAAAAAGAAGTTTTAATACTTTTACTCAACCTTTTGACCTTTGACCTTTGACCTCATGACCCAAACTTTCACCAGAGAATCTAAATTGGGTAATACATGTATACACTAAGTTTCAAGAAAATATCTTCAGGCATTGCATAGATATGGTGGAAATAGTGAAATTTTATGTATTTGACCTTGACCTTTGACCTTGAGCACGTGCACCCAAAAGTTGATAGGCACAACTTCACCCCCTAATACACATACATGCCAAGTTTCATCAGGATACCTCAACAGCTTTTGATAGTTACCTCGTCCACAAAATTCATTACGGACGGACGGAAAGACGGACGGAAGGACGGACGGACGGAAGGACGGACGGAAGGACGGACGGACGGACGGACAACCCGAAAACATAATGCCTCCGGCACCACTTTGTGGCGGAGGCATAAAAACTCTGATAAAAGCTGAACTCAGGTCAAACAAATTTTATGCAACAGGCCCCTAATCTGACCATGAGAATCAGATGTGATCCTCATAACAAGATACAATTGGCTGCCTGTCTGTCAATGTACGCCAGCACCAAATGTTCTGTGGCAGACATTCCCCCTCAAAAGAGAAAGAAAAACAAGAGACCCGGAGGTCTCGCGCTCACCTGAGTATCGCAAGTTCACCTTCCATGCATTCTGGCAGACTCTTACCTGAGAAGATTGGAAACTTGTGGTGGGGTAGCTTTGAGAGCTGGGGGCATGGTGTCCATTTGCATATTCCATCACACTGGTAAAATACCTGAAAGGTACACTGTACTTTATAGAATGTTGGACTATGCAGTTTTTGAAAAAAAAAAGACTTAAAGCCCTATCACTTTTGATTCTAGAGAACAATATCATTGATTATTACCTATACGAGGTAGTTTTGCAAGGCAATTACAGTTGGTATTTTGCAGGGTCGTGGAGTTCAGCAGGTGACATTAGAGCATATCACGAGCATCCGGGTTTTTACATATACAGTGGACTCCCGTTATAACGAAATCCTCGGGACCGGCAGTTTTCTTTCGTTATATCGGAATTTTGTTATAACCGAACAAATAAACAATAGAAATACATAGAGTGGATGACATTGCAGCCCAAATTTTTACTTCGTTATAACCAGAATTTTGTTATAACCGTGTTCGTTATAACAGGAGTGCACTGTAAAACAGGGAGGTGGGAAGAGAAGGAGTGGAATCTCTCTTCCCACCTCCCTGCTTTACATGTACACATTCCGATCGACCACAAAGAGAAAACATTCAAGGAGGCCGCTGTGTGTCGATTACATGCACCGCAGAAGAACGGCGATAAATCAACTCATACAAGGTCGACCACTTCCAGCAGCACTACGCGTCAAACAATGACTAGTCCATTAAGTGCTCAATGACTGCACGGTGACCATCAGTTATTACAACTCTCCCAATTGAAACAGAAGCAAAAATAGAGTGTAAAAGCGTTCAGATGTTTGAAGTTAGCCTGTTACAGCTACATATGTATCTTTGAAGTTGGAGTTGAATGATGTACATTGATGAACAATTTTTCAATTATTCGACATGTTGGTGATGATCTACAGGTAGTCAAATGTGGCTTGATCTATATCATAGTGTATAGCTGTATTCACATATTTTCCTAATTTACCTAGGGGATAGGTAATAATTATGATATTGACTGGCCTTGAGGGAGATACCAGATAAATATTGCCCGCACTGAAAGAATATTGCCCTCGTCTTCGACTCGAGCAATATTCTTTCAGTTTGGGCAATATTTTCTGGTATCTCCCTCGAGGCCAGTCAATATTATATAAATATTCCTTAATTTCGGCGGTGCATTTGGATTCCCCCCCCCCTCCCTGCAATGAACAAACTTGGAACTACGGTCATCAATGTACAAACTCAAAGTAACTTTGCTTTATCAAGTCTGGTTCTAGAGAAGAATTGTAAATATTCCTTAACATTGGGGGGGGGGGGGGATTAGGCCCCCGTGGGTCCCCAAAGGGGAGCACGGTGCCCTGTTGAGCAAATTGAGATCTTAACCCCCTGGCATGCTACCTGTCAAGTTTGGTGAATATTCATCAAGGGGTTTTCAACGATTATGAACATGTACAATTTACATCACCATTTGGACCCATTCCACCCCCTACTCCCTGATTCTGACCCCTGATTCTGCCATGAACAAACTTGAAACTACTGTCATCAATATACTGACTCATTGTATTAACTTAGCTCAATCACTTCTGGTTCTAGAGAAAATCTTTAAAGATTCCTTACTGGGGGGTGGGTTGGGCCCCCAGGTGGGGCATGGTGCCCATTTGATGGAATTGAGATTCTATCCCCCTAGGGATGCTACCTGCCTAGTTTGGTGAACATTCATGGGGTTTTCAAGAAAGAGATGAAAATTTACAATTCAGGCCCCCTGGGGCCCCCCAGGTGGGGCATAGTGCCCATATGATGGAAATGAGATTCTATTCCCCTAGGGATGCTACCTGCCAAGTTTGGTGAAAATTGATCAGGGCATTTGCAAGAGAAAGATAAAAATGTACAATTTGGGCCGCATTAGGACCCCTCCCCACCCCCTTCCCCTGGGTCCCAAGGGGGTACCCCTGATTCCCCCATGAACAAACTTGAAACTACAGTCATCAATGTATCAACTCATAGTATTAACTTAGCTCTATCACTTCTGGTTCTAGAGAAGATGATTTTTTAAGATTCCTTATTTTTTGGGGGTTTGGGCCCCTTTGGGGGCCCCCCAGGTGGGGCATGGTGCCTATTTGAACAAATTGCGATCCTATCCCCCGAGGGATGCTACCTGCCAAGTTTGGTGAAAATCGGTCATGGGGTTCTCAAGAGGCACGACGGACGCCGAACGAAGAGCGATCGCAATAGCTCATTTGAGCCTTTGGCTCGGGTGAGCTAAAAAATCACTGTATCGCTGCCCGGACTGCCAACCTTACCGGTTACACCCAAACCCGAGAGCATTATACCACAGAGAAACCAAAACAGAAGTAATCAATCACTGTGCCCATCTGCCACACGCATACCCAGCAGCACGCATCCCTGATATGCGTCAATCCCTACTGGCATCTTCCACAGATCTAATGCCCCCCCCCCCCCCATCCTGGGAGAGAGCCCAGTTGCAAAGCGAGGCCAGGGGATGGCAGCCAGTTGGCTTTGGCCTGAATGCCTTCCATGAGGACCCTGTTGAAAGGGCCCAGGAGGAGCTGATGCCCTTAGTGTTGTGGGTACACAGAATAGCCCAGGGGACAATGCTTCTGGGCCTGCCGCCCTGATGGTGACGATGAGTTATTTGGAGATTGTATCTCTTCAAGCAGGTACGAAGGGTTATCTTGTTTGTGTTGACAAAGAGGAGTTCCCTTCATGCTTGGAAAAGTTCTACTACATAGCCTGCTTGGCCACCCTGCTGAGGTAGGGTGTCTGCGGCGGTAGGGGCAGGGCTTGGGTCCTGGGTCTGGTGGAGTGCACCTGCTGCTGCCGCGGGCAGCTGGAGTGCCGCTATAGCCCAGCCATGCTTCTCTGCCACAATGCACATCATGATAAAAAGGTTGGTCTAAGAGGGAGTTGTGGCCTTCTTGGTATTTTTGCTCCCTACCTGGGCCCGTATGAGTGACTTCTTTGCATGTTTCACAGGTGGCGGGTCGGCAGTCTAGTCTCCCGTACAGCATTTTTTCTTGCCCTTTCAAGGGGGACTGTCCACCACTGAACCTTCAGAGGTTAGCATTACTTTGACAGGCAGCTAGTTGAATTGGATGCAGATCAAGAGATTATTTTACAAACTGATCCATGTAATATGGTCTATTTGTGTGCAAAATACGGGGTGACAGGGCATTTATCTAAATCAAAATGCTGAATGAAGCATTTAAACCTTTTAACCCAATTTGTACAACCAACATAGCATCTAATCAAGAAGTTGTTATTGTAATGAAATGATTCGTATAGTGTAAGTTTGGCTGTTTCCAAGGTTTTTCATGTCAACAAACTGTCTACCTTTTGACCACACCCATGCCACAAGCATTTCTTACACACGTGCAGAGCTTCTGTCTCACAGGCCTACTGGTGCGTCCAGCAAACCCAGCAGTTACAAGAACTTCCTGCGGGATGTCAAGCTGCGCAAGAGAGGGAAACCTGAGAGCCTTCGGCACAAAGTGAGAAGCCAACGCGAAAGAACCCCTTTACTAACTACTGTTTTCATAAATCTAAACCCCCTGACATGCTACCTGTCAAGTTTGGTGAATGTTCATCAAAGGGTTTTCAACGATTATGAACATGTACATTTTACATCACCATTTGGACCCATCCCATCCCCTTGGGTCCCATCGGGGGGAGGGGGCACCACTGATTCTGCCATTGACAAACTTGAAACAACAGTAATCAATATATAGTGACTCATTGTTTTACCTTACTTAGCTCAATCACTTCTGGTTCTAGAGAAAATCTTTAAAGATTCCTGACTGGGGGGGGGGGGTGGGGTGGGCCCTCCTGGGAGGCCCCCAGGTGGGGCATGGTGTCCATTTTGATGGAATTGAGACTCTATCCCCCTAGGGATGCTAGCAGCCAAATTTGGTGAAAATTCATCATGGGGTTTTCAAGAAAAAGAACTAAATTTACAATTTAGGCCCCAATTTAGGCCCCCCCTGGAACCCCCAGTTCGGGCATGGTGCCCATTTGATGGGAATGAGATTCTATCCCCATGGGGATGCTACCTGCCAAGTTTGGTGAAAATTCATCATGGCATTTTCAAGAAAAAGATGAACATTTATAATTTAGGCCCCCTGGGGCCCCTAGTTGGGGCGCGGTGCCCATTTGATGGGAGTGAGATTCTATCCCCGTAGGGATGCTACCTGCCAAATTTGGTGAAAATTCATCATGGCATTTTCAAGAAAAAGATGAAAATTTACAATTCAGGGCCCAATATCGGCTTCCTGGGGCCCCACAGTTCGGGCATGGTGCCCATTTCATGGGAATGAGATTCTATCCCCCTAGGGATGCTACCTGCCAAGTTTGGTGAAAATTCATAATGGTATTTTCAAGAAAAAGATGAAAATGTACAATTTGGGCTCCATTAGGATCCCTCCCCACCCCCTTCCCCTGGGTCCCAAGGGGGGGGGGGACACCTGATTCTGCCATGAACAAACTTGAATCTACAGTCATCAATGTACTAACTCAGAGTATTAACTTAGTTCAATCACTTCTGGTCCTAGAGACAAAGATTTTTTAAGATTCCTTGATTTTTTTTTTTTTTTTGGGGGGGGTTTGGGCCCCTCTATCTGGAGGCCCCCCAGGTGGGGCATGGTGCCCATTTGCACAAATTGAGATCCTATCTCCCTAGGGATGCTACCTGCCAAGTTTGGTGAAAATCGGTCGTGGGGTTCTCAAGAAGAAGATGAAAATGAAGAAGATCAAAGAGTTTACGCTGACGGATGACGGATAATGGACAACGCACGACGCACGCCGGATGAAGCGCGATCACTTGAGCCTTTGGCTCAAGTGAGCTAATAATTATTCTTCAGTATATCAGTACAACAATACTAATAAATTCAGACCAAAACATAAACAAAATCATATCAATCATTATACTTTATTTTATCAAATATATTGAGTTAAAACATATTTCTTTAAAACAAGCTTTGAAAGAAAACAGAGATGTTCGTGTTTTTACAGAGTCGGGTAAAGCATACCATGTATCAGGTCTGTGATGCCTCACGGACCTGTGAGCTGTAAGTGCTATCACAGCATCTCTCACAGCTGGTATTTGAAGCAATAGGGCAAAGCGAATTTTGGCTGGTGTGACCTCCATGATGGCTAGCAGTCAAATGACAAAAATTGAAAGTCGCTCCCAATTTACAACCTTGCCCTATTTCCTTATACTGTCTGCATATCTAACTCTTGTTGTCCACAAGTCATCCTGACTGTCCTCGTTCATGATTTAATCATTCCTGGTGTCTGCCCAGGTACGATTAGCATATTCCGGGGTATTTCGCGCTCTTCCGGAGTGATTCCTAGGACACTCCTAGGAATGTCCGCAGTCAGTCCACGGACATCCCAAGGACATTCCTAGGAATGTCCCAGAACAAGCCGATTCTCACATTTTTTCTGCATCCGAGGCGGACAGGCTGCCGAAATGACAGAATTTGCTTCCGCAACTCTTCCTACGCTTGTCTGCGCCCTAGTGGACGTCCGCCCTCAGTAAACACGAGGTGCGGGCAGAGCACCGTTTCATACTGGAGGCTTGTCTGGAGTGGCTCGAGTGCGCTTGGGTGAGCTCGGGCACACGTTACCAAGGCAGCTATTTCTTTTAAAATTGTTTTTTTTCTTTCCTTCTGCACTTAATATTCATTATACCCTTAAAATCACGTCAAAATATTACTAAGAGCATTTCAGATTAAAAGGTCAAAATCACACTTCTTATTATTTATCATTACAGTTTATTGAAATTGTCATCACTGATTTTATCGTCATTACTTGCATGCACGTGCATGCATACTGTACAGTGAAATTTATACACGTTTTTTTTTTCAACATACATAGGCCTAAGTGATACAAGGCACGCGCTTATGCGTTCTAGGATTTCCGGTTCCGGTGGACATCCAATGTTTGTGCGGGTGAGACCTTTCATACCAGAACGACATCCAGTGTTCATCCACTGTTCGTGCAAGACGGTCTATCACACATCGCATTTACTGTTGGTCCACTGTTCATCCACTGTTCACCCGGGTGTCTTTTTCGGGCTACCTTTCATACCAACAGTGGTCTGTTACGGCACATTTTGGTAAATTGGAGGGGGGGGGGGGCAAGGGGGAAAACACATTTTCATCTTCTTCAGAACCGGTGGGTGGATTTAAGACAATCAAACTCGGTGAGGATCATTCTTAGGGGGTAGGGTCCCAAAGTTGTAAGTGTGGGTCAAGTACAACAGACATAAGAGAGATAATTGAAAACAGTATTATCCAAAGATTGCCCTTCTATATTGTGTCATTTTGATTCCTTCAACCAAAGTTAATGCCTGTAATATCATTTGTTTATCTTTTCATCAATCTGCAAACTTAAAACTCATTATAGAAATATGAAATGTGATAACTATACACGTACCTATCTCAAACAATGCATCACACGTCTCATAATGTATTTCTTTATGTTGTTATGAATAGCGCCCCCATGTGGTGACCTTGAGAAATGCCAACCATAACAAATAATGAAATTCGACTTGTACATCATTAGTGGTAAATATGAAAATGATAGATCTGTAGTAAGACATATATAATGGGAATAAAGAAATTATACAGAAAAGTCATATTTTTACCATATTTCCTATGTATTTCTTTATATTTTGTTGAATAGCGCCATTTATGGGTGACCTTGAAAAAATCAATTGTGCGGTCATGTAGAGTATGAGTTGCTCTACCCATGTGCCAAATATGACGATGATACATCAAACAATAACAAAGTTATATAACAAAGTTATACAGGGGGGTGGCACAATGTGCCCCCCCCCCCCCCCCCCCCCCCCCTTTGGGCCTGGGAAGGGTCAAAATACCTTGGGCTTTATATCGTGAGCTAACGCCATCCGTTTTCATCCGTCGTGCGTCATGCATAAATTTTCATCTTTTTATCTTTGGCTGCGTTTATCTAAAAATTTTCTGAAGCAGAATCACAATCCTAAACGCGTTTGAGGCATTTTCAGGGGTTAGATAAATGCAACCATGTTTTCAAACGCGTTTAGAAACGCCGTTTTGAAACGCCTTTCAAAGGGGGTTTTGAAACACGTTTGAGACCACGATAACCGTTCTGTGAGTAGATAAATGCAATGCCGTTTTGAAACGCGTTTGTATCTCAAGGTCAAATCCCAACTGTTTCCGGTTGTGCTCTCTGCCCATTATTTGTGTGTGACTGATGAGGCATGTTTGGTGGTATGCAGTTGACCTTTACTTCCCGGGGTCAAACGGCGCAAAGCAGCTGCGCAGTGACACCACTCGAATCACGATTGCATGATGGTTAGATAAACGAGGCACGCTGAGAATCACGTTTCAAACAACGTTTGCAAACACCGTTCCAAACACGTTTTGAAAAGCGATTCTCTCTCTCAAGTTAGATAAACACAGCCTTAATCATTCGGTGGGGACAAAAAACAGCTGCACTTACAATTTGTTTTTGTGATGATTGTGGAGGAACAGAAAGTTACCCAAATGTGCCGTCAATGTCCTGCACATTTTGGTAATTTACCAAAATGTGCAATTTACCAGGATGTGCTGTAACATGTCATAGCACATTTTGGTAACTGCACATTTTGGTAATTTACCAAAATGTGCCGAAACATGGTCGAGGGTGAACAGTGGACGACCTCTGGACGTCATCCACTGTTCAGCGTCTGGTATGAAAGGGATATAAGTTTCAAACAAGAGTATCACAAGTTCACCTTTCACGCAGTCACTAATCTAAATTACACACAGCTCTACTAAAATTTGACTAGGCATTCTCAAGTAGAAGATGAAAATGTACCTCATAGTACCAATTTTAAATCTATCACTTCTGGTTCTAGAGAAGAAGATGTTTAAAGATGCCTTTTTTTTGGGGGGGGGGTGGGGTTGGGGGCCCCCTGGTTGGCGCATGGTGCCCATTTTAACAAACTGATATCCTAACCCCCTATAGCTAAGTTTGGTGAAAATCCATTATGAGGTTTTCAAGAAGAAGATGAAAATGTACAATTCAGGCCCCAATTTGGACCTCCCCACCCCTACCCCTGCCCCCAAGGGGGCACCCCTGGATCTGCTATGAACAAAATTAAAACTACAGTCATTAATGTACTAACTCATAGAATTTACTTAGATCTATCACTACTGATTCTGGAGAAGATTTTTAAAGATTCTTTAATTTTGGGAAGTTTGGGCCCCTTGGGCCCCCCTCCCCCCAGGTGGGACACGGTGCCCATTGAATCAAATTGAGATCCTATTCCCCTAGGGATGTTACCTGCCAAGTTTGGTGAAAATCAGTTATGGAGTTCTCAAGAAGAAAATGAAAATGTACAATTTAGGCCCCATTAGGACCTCTCCCCACCCCCTTCCCTGGGTCCCTAATGGGGCACCCCTGATTCCGCCATGAGCAAACTTGAAACTACAGTCATCAATGTATTAAATCCTAGAATCAACTTAGCTCTATCACTTCTGGTTCTGAGAAGAGACTTTTAAAGATTCCTTCATTTTGGGGGTTTGAGGCCCCCCTGGTGGCCCCCTGGGTGGGGCATGGTGCCCATTTTAACAAATTGAGATCCTAGCTCCCTAGTGATACTACCTGCCAAGTTTGGTAAAAATCAATCAAGATGTTTTCATGAAAAAGATGAAAATGTAAAAAGTTTTAGGCCTCCATTTGGAGGAGAAGATTTTTAAAGATTCCTTAATTTTGGGTTTTTTGTCCCCCCCCCCCCCCCCCCCCGGGCCCCCTGGGTGGGACATGGTGCCCATTTTAACAAATTGAGATCCTAACCCCCTAGGGATGCTACCTGCCAAGTTTTGTGAAAACTGGTCTTGGGGTTTTCAAGAAGAAGATGAAAATGTAAAAAGTTTATGCTCGATGGATGACGGACGGATGGACGACAGACGAAGAATGATCGCAGTAGTTCACCTGAGCCAAAGGCTCAGGTGAGCTAAAATGTACCTGCAGGCATTATAAAGATATGGGGGAAATAGTGAAATTTTGAGCGCTTTACCTTGACCTTGGACCTTGAGCATGTGCACCAAAAGTTCAAAAAACATATCATGCAAAATACATTTCATGTAGATACTCTATAAGTTTGAAACCGCTGTAATCATTTTATAAGGATTCCTTAATTTCAGGGCTTTGGGGCCCCAGGGGGGCATGGTGAACATATGAACAAATTGAGATCCTACTATCCCAGGGATGCTACCTGCTAAGTTTCGTGAAAATCTGTTGTGGAGTTTTCAAGTGGAAACTGAATATATTTGAAGCATTACCCATGACAGATGATGAATGATCACGATAGCTAAATTGAGCCTTTGGCTAAGGTGAGGAAAACAGGATGCTTTCAGACTGACATCACTACTTAAGTATATGGCTACATAAAAAAGCAGTCTGATTCAAAATTACAAAATTAATCTGAGTGCAAGAGAGGAAAGACAAGTAATGATTTCAGTTTATAAGTGCAAAGAGAATTCAATCCTAACCTTTCCCTTGTGTGGCATTTGTCTCAGCCTCATGTAGAGCTTTGTTATCCACAGTGTTATCCCCTGCTGGCATGTGCCTTCCATTTGCTGTTATTGCTGCACTCTCCGCATCGTTGTTGGGTGGCTCGGAGGCCTGCCTCACAGCTATCTCCTGCCTCATATCTATGAAATCAAAACAGAGAGATCAAAGTAGGCTCTTACATTAGGCATATAGTGTTGAACAACTTGCATAGATAAGGAGGATCAACAATACTCATCTTCTTGTAAGTGATGACTCCTAGTACCTGTGCCTTTAAATCACATTATCCTTTAAAGCCCCCTCTGACTCACAAAATTATGATTATCTGAAGAGATACATCTTACTGTAAAAGTGGTTTCTTTCGCGTACAGATACTTTCGCAGTTTCCATCGGTGCCGACTTTTTCGCGTGTGTTTAAATTCGCGGTCGGCAAAATCTGTGAATTCACAGTCGGCAAAAACTGTTTTATTTTGCACATGAAAACCCAAACTATAATCCAATTATTCTGTTATTTATTAAATAGAAATTAAAATCAAATGCAGGCTTACCTGAAATCCTGTGTCTCGAGTACTTTCTAACATGCTTGTACCTACATTGCGCGGTATCGCTGTGTGTGTGTTGACCGTCACTACACTCAATGCGCGGAATCTTCGTGTGTGCATGTGCGCAATAGCGTTGTAACAAGTGGCGAGTTCAAAACATTTCCTTGCGTGGTTAATTTCCTGCGACTTTTCAAAAAATTTTCGTGTGATGTTAAATTCGCGGTTCAATCTCAAAGCGCGAAAATAAAACCACCACGAAAGGAACCACTTTTACAGTATATGAAAGAGGAATATCTTACCTTTTGCTTATCACATAACCAATGCTGTGTTCTCCCTCACAGCTGCCCTTTGGCTTGAACATAAAAAGGATATAAGATGGGAGACAAATTAGAATAACCCCAAACTAAAAATTGATTGCACGCAAGGCTAGCATGCCCCATGACCTCAGCCCCATCATCCCCCAAGAAGTCCTCCCATAACCGGAGGAGCATAGAAAAACCAACCAAAACAACACAAAACAAAGGGGGAAGGTGGGTGGGAAACTCAAAAGGAAAAATATTCCTCTCATATATAAGATGTGTCCCTTCAATAACTAGAAATTGGTGCTCGGCGGGTCGCGCAGCCGAGCACATGTATCCCCCGAACCCACAGCATCATACATCATCGCAATATATAGAGCTCACACAGAAATTCCATAACTCAATACAGTTATCATGGCAACAATGATCCTGTCCACATTTTGCCTCTGGGTACTAAATTTGATGACAATAGTATGATGTAGCGGTGTAACTCTGCAGAATCTAAAGTATTCTCTGGTAGTACCTGTGAGGGAATACAATTATAGAGTAATCTGGATGCACTGTAAACCTAACCCTCTTCCAATCTGCGAATTGGATGAATTTGGGATAAAAATGTATAATATGGCAATATGTGACAACAGGTATCAATGCAGACAATTTTTTTTTTTTTTTTTTTTTGGGGGGGGGGGGGGGGTTTTGCTTCCACTTCTGATATCTTATTGTTTTGTTAACTGACAAAGCGGGTTCCATGACAAATGCTGTGATGACAAATGCTCCGGCAAGGAATCCTAGTGTTGAAGCGCACATAAAGCTTAACGCTTACCCTAATCCAAATCTTTAGTCTGCCTTGAACCTAACACCCAATCATACCCATGAGACTAACTCTGTCTCTAGAGAGGTATCAATGCAGGAGCAATTGTCGCCAGAGCATATGCCATGTCACCGACAAAGTATGGAAGTGTACCTTGTGCTACTGAAGTGGTGTAGCAGTTATTGTCAATAGGGGCATTGCCTCAAGAGCAGCAGTGACTTTGGGTTCACAGTAAAGAGCATCTTCTGTGTAGTCAGTGATGTACAGGCCTTCTAAACTTCGGACACATGTACAATAAAGGACCTTCATGCCAAATTTGAAGATGATCATGGAAGAAATGCAGCCGGTAGAGCGCTCACAAGAAAATCTCTGCTATTTCCACAAAAATTCTTGTTTCCATGGCAACGATGTCTCCGCCGAAACCAAAAAAATAGGCGGCCTTGCTTTACCATAATGGACCTTCATGCCAAATTTGAAGATGATTGGAGAATAAATGCAGCCAGTAGAGCACTCTCAAGGAAATCTCTGCTATTTCCACAAAAATTCTTGTTACCATGGCAACAATGTCTCTGCCCACACAAAAAACAATAGGCAGCTTCGCTTTACCATGATGGACCTTCATGCCAAATTTGACGATGATCTCAGAAGAACTGCAGCCAGTAGAGCGCTCACAAGCAGACCCTATTGAATTTACCTTTTCATGTATAAAGACGGAACAAGCGAGGGCGCCATCACCAAAAACAATAGGCCTCTTCATCTTACCTTAATACACCTTCATGCCAATTTGAAGATGATCGAAGAAGAACTGCAGCCAGTAGAGCGCTCACAAGCAGACCCTATTGAATTTATCTTTTCACATATAAAGACGGAACAAGCGAGGGCGCTATCACCAAAAACAATAGGCCTCTTCATCTTACCATAATACACCTTCATGCCAAATTTGAAGATGATCGAAGAAATGCAGCCAGTAGAGCGCTCATAAGCAGACCCTATTGAATTTACCTTTTCACATATAAAGACAGAACAAGCGAGGGCGCCATCACCAAAAACAAAAGGCGTCTTCGTCTATTCATAATACACCTTCATGCCAAATTTGAAGATTATCGAAGAAGAACTGCAGCCAGTAGAGCGCTGCCAAGCAGACTCTTAAGACGGAACAAGCGAGGGCGCCATCACCAAAAACAATGGGTCTTCGTCTAACCATAAAACACCTTCATGCCAAGTTTGAAAATGATCGAAGAACTGCAGCCAGTAGAGCGCTCACAAGCAGACCCTATTTGATTTACCTTTTCATGTATAAAGACAGAACAAGCGAGGGCGCCATCATCAAAAATGTTAGGCATCTTCGTCTAACCATAATACACCTTCATGACAAGTTTGAAGATGATCGAAGAAGAACTGCAGCCAGTAGAGCGCTCACAAGCAGACCCTATTGGATTTACCTTTTCATGTATAAATACGGAACAAGCGAGGGCGCCACCACCAAAAACAATAGGCGTCTTCGTCTATTCATAATACACCTTCATGCCAAGTTTGAAGACGATCGAAGAAGAACTGCAGCCAGTAGAGCGCTCACAAGCAGACCCTAAAGACGGAACAAGCGAGGGCGCCATCACCAAAAACTATAGGCATCTTCGTCTAACCATAATACACCTTCATGCCAAGTTTGAATATGATAGAAGAACTGCAGCCAGTAGAGCGCTCACAAGCAGACCCTAATGGATTTACCTTTTCATGTATAAAGACGGAACAAGCAAGGGCGCCATCACCAAAAACAATAGGCGTCTTCGTCTATTCATAATACACCTTCATGCCAAGTTTGAAGATGATCGAAGAAGAACTGCAGCCAGTAGAGCATTCACAAGCAGACCCTATTGGATTTACCTTTTCATGTATAAAAACGGAACAAGCGAGGGCGCCATCACCACAAACAATAGGCATCTTCGTCTAACCATAATACACCTTCATGCCAAGTTTGAAGATGATCGAAGAAGAACTGCAGCCAGTAGAGCGCTCACAAGCAGACCCTATTGGATTTACCTTTTCATGTATACAGACGGAACAAGCGAGGGCGCCATCACCAAAAACAATAGGTGTCTTCGTCTAACCATACTACACCTTCATGCCAACTTTGAAGATGATCGGAAAAGAAACGCAGCCGGTAGAGCGCTCACAAGCAGACCCTATTGGATTTACCTTTCCATGTATACAGACGGAACAAGCGAGGGCGCCATCACCAAAAACAATAGGCGTCTTCGTCTAACCATAATACACCTTCATGCCAACTTTGAAGATGATCAGAAAAGAAACGCAGCTGGTAGAGCGCTCACAAGGAAATCTCTGCGGTGGCGGCGGCGGCGGCGGCGGCGGCGGACGCGGACGGGCGCGACGAGGCCAAATCCATAGTATCCTCCGAACTCTGTTCGGGGGATACAATAATATAATTCCAGGAATATCTTACCTTTTGCTTATCACATAACTAATACTGATTGGCACAGATATAAACTATAAAAACAATGGGAGGCTTGGAAATGAGATAAACAGGAGCGCTATTGTGAGGACTTCCGAGCACTAGTGTTGGCACCGGTGGTGTCCCCTGCGGACATCTCAAGGACCGCCCTCCTGAAGGCTGCTTCCTTTACCACCATGTCTTTAAGATAACAGGAAATGAAGGAATTCGCATTGGACCAATAGGCTGCATTTTAGATATTGTGTAGCCCAGCGCCGTTAAACAGTGCCCACAAAGAGCAGAGCGCTCTCGTGTCATGTGCTCGAATCAAAGATGGCTTCCGGTCCACCCATTCTGATACAGTCAACTAACCACTTAGAGATGGTAGCCGCTGAAACAGCGCCAAATGGAGCCACAGTGGACACAAACAACATCCACTTACTATTATAGCGCTTGCACCAGGTTTTGTCCTAAACAGAGAAATGTGAGGAGAGCTTGGGAAGGGATATTATTATTATTATTATTATTATTATTATTATTAAAACATCTTTATTCAGGATTACATGATCAGCAAATGTACTGATTTTCATCAAGGTCCTGAGATACAAATGTTATATAAAATCATTTACGATATATACAGATACATACTGAAAAAGTTCCAAGTCAGCTACAGTTTCATCAGAATAAAGAAAATGCGAATTAAATACATAATAAAAAATTTCATTTTATTAATTTACAATTAAACACAGATCAAAAAGTTTTGAACTTGAAAGTGGATATCTCCACTTGTTTCGAGGACTCGGTCTGATTTTTAGCGAGAGGATCTGACTTGGGGATCAGCCCTACCCCTGAAGTTTTCCAGTGAATATGTCCTTTGTCAAGACATAACGCACGCATAGAACTGTCTCCATGACCCGAAGCAATGGCAATCAGGAAAACCGTTTTCAAAGTAAGATGCCAAAGAGAAGCCTTGGCCATCGGTTTGAAGGGGGCCCTGGCAAGGGACCTAAGAACAGCAGGACAAAGCAAGTGCCAAAATGTGTCTCGCCCATTCGTGTCTAAAAGAAATTACTGTTTCTAACTCCCGGAAATGAATTGACCCTGCCTATGAACTTTGAACTTGTGATGAACTTCAACTCCCCAAGGGACATTTACCAGCCAAGTTTGGTCAAAAACAGACATAGGGATCAAAAGTTATGAGCCATAATTGAAACGCGAGGGAAAAAACCTTAACATTGGGCCCTAAAAGTTTGTTGACCCCTTTCTGTGACCTTTGACCTTGTGATGACCTTCAACTCCCCAAGGGACATTTACCATCCAAGTGTGGTCACAAACGGACCTATACATCAAAAGTTATGAGCCATAATTGAAACGTGCCGTAAAAACTTAACATTGGAACCTAAAGTTCATTGACCCCTGCCTGTGACATTTGACATTGAGGTGACCTTCATGATTGGAAAAATGTGTATCTTTGTATAACCACTCTTCCCTCCAAGTTTGACCGAAATTGAAGTCCTCAGTAGAGAATTATTGAAGTTTTTGTAGCGTTACGGACAGATGACGGATGGACGGACGGACAACGGACGGACAGACGCTGCAGGCGATTCCTTAGTCTCCCCGCACCTCCGGTGGGCTCGACAAAAACTACAAGCTGGAAGCAAGGTCATTACCGGAGGTCTCAAGAAGAACGATCGCAACAATTTGGTAAGGAAGGGGGAAGCAGATACCAATTTCCTGTCGACAAAGCCCTTATGACAGGAAGCAATAGCTGACCTAGCTGTAGGATTTGAAAGTAGCCAAAGCAAGACCCTTGTCAAAAAAGTCAACTGGGAAATCCGCAACCTAACCTAGATAGGCAGTAATGAAATCACAAGCGCACAAAGGACAAAGCCCTTGAGAGGAAGCAATAACTGACCCAGCTGTAGGACTTGAAAGTAGCCAAAGGAAAACCCTTGTCCAAAAGGTCACCCACGAAATCCGCAACCTGACCTAAAGAGGCAGTAATGGGATCGGTCAAGTCCAAGATAACGCCCGCGTTACGTACGGGACATTTCAGAGACTTTCACGGACAGACAAATAGTGCAAATGGCCTTTGACTATATGGAACTTCATCATGGTGACTGAAATCTAGGAGAAGAATAATCATGTAAAAAATTGGGAAATATGACCTTGACAATCATATTGTAGAAGAGATAATATGTGCTATTACGTTTGCGACCAACAAAAAAAGTTTTTTTCAACCATTTTTTTTTCAACATGAAAACTCTCTGAAAGTATTTTATTTCACAACTTGTAACTCAGTGTGATAAAAGTCACAACACTCAAGATTATCAGAGGTAAGTTTCATGTCATGATGTAAAAAAGCTCTAATTACAGGTTCTAACTGAAGACAAGACATGACATGTTACATATGGGACAGTTACATATGGGACACCTTGTCCCGCATTCGTTTAGTGTGTGGAGAACCATGTTTATGGGTATTTTGAGTAATTATTGAAGTAAAATCACTTACAATTACTCAAATATTGATCCAGATTGTCGAGGAAACAATATTATCCAAATATTTACCGTCATAATCATATTTAATATTTTTATATCCAACCCGAGTATGCTTGCCCTGGATTTTAATCAGAATAGTTACTACTAAAACATTGAATAATAAAGTGTTTACTTGGATGAACATTCATTTTATCACAATCAGTGGAAATTACCTTTGCTTGATAAGACTTTCGCCTGCTGGATCTGCAGGCTTCTTCAGATCGAGCGCTGTGAGAAGGACTTCCCACGAGCCAACGTAGCTGGCGCACGCCGATCCGAGAGAATGGGATCGTATATTGAGGAAAGTAAGTATTGCCCCAGGTCTGGATTGAAGGTTTTCCCTTGTTGTTTGCGAATATGAATGACTTCCCTTATCCAGCGTGAGGTTTTCCCAGAGTCTGTGGCTAGGATGGAACACTTCTTCCAGTTGATGTGGTGATTTTCACTGGCCACATGGTCGCTGATGGCCGACTTGTGCATGTGGGAGGTGGATTCCTTTCTTTTTCCTCTTGTGAAGTAGGATGCACTAACTGTGTCCACCTCTTGTTTGTGTTCATTTTTCCTGGTACCAAATTTCCTGGCTGTTTCTCCAATGTAGCTTCTTTTGCAGTTCCCACATGGAATCTGGTAAACTACCCCCGCTTGGTCATCGATGGATCTTTTGTCTTTTGAGTGTACTAAGATGTTCCTGAGTTTTTTGTGTGGCCTGAATGCTGTGGAGATGTGGTATTTCTGGTAAATCCTTTGTAGGGCTTCAGAGGTACCCTTTACTTATGGGATGGTTACCAACTTCCTCCTCTGATTGGTTGGTTTGGTCTGTGAGTTCTTCTTGGTCTGATTTCCCCCCCTTTTTCTTTTGGTTTTCTTGAAGGACCAGCCAGGGTATCCACACTTCCTGAGAGAGGACTGGATATATTCTTCCTCTGCCTTCAGGTCTGCCTCCTCAGTGACAATGCAGTGTGCTCTGTCCATGAGTGTGCGGATAACCCCTAATTTTTGGAGTGGATGGTGTGATTGGAAGTTCAGGTACTGTCCCGTGTGTGTCTTTTTCCTGTAGACGACCATCTTGGTTGTGCCATCTGGTCTTTTGGTGATCTTGGTGTCCAGGAAAGGGATGGAGTTATCAACCTCTAGCTCATGAGTGAATTTGATGCTGCCTGTGTCATCAACTTGGTCCAAGTGTGCCTTGAGTCTGTCGACTGTGTCCACTTTTACAATGGCAAGGATGTCATCCACATACCGTTTCCAAACTCTAGGTTTGATGTCATCATGAGCGGATGCGGATGGCTTCTTCTTCCAAGTATTCCATATAGATGTTTGCGACAATGGGTGACACAGGGCTGCCCATAGCTACTCCGTATTTCTGGTGGTATATCTTGCCATCAAAGCTGAAGTAGGTGGTAGACAAGATAAATTCGAGGAGCTTTATGATGTTGTCCACTGTGAGATTGGTCCTCTTGTGTAGTTCGGAGTCTTTCTGAAGCCTGTCCTTCACGATCTGGATGGATTGGTCGATTGGGGTGTTGGTGAAAAGGCTCACGACGTCGAACGAGACCAGAACTTCATGGTCCTCGGGTGTGATGTCCTCGAACTCTTCTGCCAAGCCCTTGGAATTGTGTACATGGTGATCTGTTTTTCCTGCCAACGGTGACAATATGTCTGCTAATGACCTTGAACTATTGTACCCGATGGATCCAATATAATCCACTATGGGGCGGAGGGGGAAGCCTTCTTTGTGAGTCTTAGGAGTACAATACAGACGTGGTACATTCTCAGCCATAGGATAGAGATAGTCATACTGTTGGAGAATGATCTTTTTGTGAGCTTTTAGCGGCTTAAGCAGCGCTGTTAACTTCTGTTTGTAAGAGGAAGTGGGGTCACAAGTTAATAATTCATACGTCTTTGCATCTGACAACATGGACCTGACCTTGTCTTTGTAGTCTTGAGTGTCCATGACCACTGTAGCTTTCCCCTTATCTGCAGGAAGAATGGTAATTTCCTTGTTGGAAGCTAGTTCTGTCAAGGCTTTCTTTTCGTCTACGCTGATGTTCGGCTGAGGCCTTGCATTCTTAAGTATTCCCATGACATCATTTCTCAGAAGATCGGCTTGGGGCTTCTTGAGAACTGCTGTGGCTTGTTTGGTCGCCACAACAGATTCCTCGATAGGTACAGTTTCGGGTGCAACCGCAAAACTCAATCCTTTGGCTAGAACTGAGGTTTCTCCCTGTGAGAGCTTGTGTTTGGATATGTTGACCACCCATTTCTTGAGTTGAGTGCCAGAAAGGTCCAATTCCTGGGTAGAAGTGCACAGAGCACAATCTCTCAGATTGGCGTGCGCCAGCTACGTCGGCTCGTGGGAAGTCCTTCTCACAGCGCTCGATATGAAGAAGCCTGCAGATCCAGCAGGCGAGAGTCTTATCAAGCAAAGGTAATTTCCACTGATTGTGATAAAACAAACGTTCATCCAGTTGATTTTCCAATCAGATGAATCTTTTCAGCGAGTTAAAGTGCTTACTTCCATTGATGAAGGCACGTCACGTTGGCTATTCAGTTTCAACAACAACAACAACAAAACTTGACACAAGAAATATTAATCTTAATAAACATTCAGTACCTGCTGCGTAGAACCCCAGTAATCAACTAGAGCACTCGAACAGGAGACCCGTTCGAGCACACCCCATCTGGATTACTGTTTAGGCCAGAATGTTGTATAATATGGCAACTGTTGCAGGATACAATAAAATCCGACGAGAAATGAGGCTAGTATATTTATAGCACATACAAGGAATATGACATGTCATCCTATAAAAGTTTGAACAATAAGAGCACTGGCAATGAAAACTTCTGTTACCTAGAATAACTCCCCATAAACCTCAATGGCAAGTTCGAATAAAATCCGACAAGAAATGTGGCTTATAGAGCATATACAAGATATGTGCATTGGCATCCAAGTCGTAACACTGAGAGCACCGTCATCCCAAACTGTTGTGTCCTTCATGTAGAATGACCATTCATACACCTCCTTAGCAAGTCTGAGTAAAATCCAGTGAGTAACAATCAAGTTATTGCCTACATAAGCATTTTTGCAAATTTTGACATGATCAGGGTGACCTTTGACCCTGTAAAAGGTGGAACAGTGAGGGCAGCATTATCAATAGATGTAGGTGTATAGATTTGACTATGATACATTTACATACCAAATTTGAAAAAAATCGGTCAAGAAACAAGGCCAGCGTCGCACACACAAGCAGACCCTGTCAAAGTTACCTTTTCATGTATAAAGACGGAACAAGCGAGGACGCCACCACCAAAAACAATATAGGCATCTTCATTTCATTATAATGCACCTTTTTGCCAAATTTGAAGAAAATCTGATAAGAAATGTGGCTGATAGAGCGCACACAAGAAATGTGCATTGGCATCCAAGTCGGAACACTGAGGGCGCCGTCACCACAAACTGTTGTTGTCCTTCATGTAGAATGACCACCCATACACCTCCTTAGCAAGTCTGAATAAAATCCGTTGAGTAACAATCAAATTAAATTGCATAAATAAGCACTTTTGCAAATTTTGACATGATCAGGGTGACCTTTGGCCCTGTAAAAGGTGGAACAGTGAGGGCAGCATTATCAATAGGTATAGGTGTATAGATTTGACTATGATACATTTACATACCAGATTTGAAAAAAATTGGTCAAGAAACAAGGCCAGCGTCACACACACAAGCAGACCCTGTTAAATTTACCTTTTTATGTATAAAGACGAAACAAGCAAGGGCGCCATCACCAAAAACAATAGACGTCTTCGTTTTACCATAATACACCATCATGCCAAATTTGAAGATGATCGAAGAAGAACTGCAGCCAGTAGAGCGCTCACAAGAAAATCTCTGCGGCGGACGCGGACGCGGACGCGGCGCAACGAGGCCAAATCCATAGTATCCTCCGAACTCTGTTCGGGGGATACAATTAGATCCCATAAAAACTCATGTGTAAGGTGCACTTTTTTTCATCCAAAAAAAAAATGTCAAAAGTTGGGGGTGCGCCATATACAGTAATGAAAGAAACTTGCAGTTTGCTGTTGCCGGTACAGAGCAAGTAGAAACCCTGATGCAGGGAAGCCAATGCACGGTTTGTATCTATATATAGTACCAATGCTGCATACGTATGACCACGTGTAGAAAATGCCTCGGAAATGTAAACGATATTGATTTGAAATTTCTGTCACAGACTTATCATTCATTAAAATATGTAATAAAATATTCATTTGCTGTCATTAAAATGGATAATCGAAGAAGTATTCGCATACAGAGAAGAGCTCCCAGTCTACACCTCACTAATTTGGAGCCGTGAAATCCAACGTCGCTACTGGCCATGCCGTTGGTGTGCTTGCTATTATTGTATGTGTGGATGTGGATCAAACTACATTGTACAATTTTTATTTATTTTATTCCTTTTCTTTTAGCTCACTCGGAACTGCTCTGCCATGGGGCCCTGCATCATATACAAAATACAATATGAGTAAAAAAACACAAACTTACAAACATTGTAACAAAGAGGAAACAAACACACCCACACACACACACACACACACACTTTCACCTCCACACCAGTACACTGGCACCCACCCAAACCTGCACACACACACACACATATACATGCACGCACAGGCACACATACAGTGCCGACGGCGGGAAACGTCACGCTTTTCCGAGATCTGGACGAGGCCACTCACGCGTATCCCCGCGGGTACCCGCGGGTATACGCGTTCAGTGGACGAGTCCATCCGCCCGCACGGAAAATCCATCCTAGGGAATTTGCGTCTCGATAGACGCGTGTTGGACGAGGGTGGACGAGGGTGGACGAGGGTATTCAGGCACATTCCCGTTATATTTAACCAAGTTCTATTCTGACCGCTCAATCAAAATACATTTCATGGAGTTCCAACTTTCCCCATTTTCATCAAATTCGGATTTTCGATTTTCGATTTGATCACACTCTGATGACCACTGCCTTGATTGTTCGTTTCTTTCTAAAGAAGTACACCTGCGGAAGTTGTGCACATGCGTTCATTACTCAAGTATCAATAATTATTAGAACATATCGACATCGGTTACGATCATCTAGCCTCGTGGATCCGACACCGCGTCTGCTATTCACGACTTTTAACGACCTGCGCCAACATAATTTCACTGCTGAAATTTTGGTGGCCCAATCGGGCCACACAAAAGTCGGATGTTTGCATTTACTTTTGGTAATGATCAGCGGTAACAATCGGCTCCATAAGATGCAAAAATAAATGTCGCATGTTTGCTTTAGATCTTGGAAATGAATCACGGTAACATTTGACTCCGTATGATACTAGAATAAATACCGAATGTTTGCTTTGGCGTTCGGAAGTGAAAAATAATAATATTCAACTCCGTACGATGATAAGATAAATGTCGGATGTTTGCTCTTACGTTTGAAAGTAAATAGCAATAACATTCAGCTCCGGAAGATGCTTAAGTAAATGTCGAATGATCCCTTTGACGTTTGGAAATGAATAACAAAAATATTCAACTCCGTACGATGATATAAAAGACGGATGTTTGTTTTTTATACTTTCGAAAGTAAATAGAAATAACATTCGGCTCCGGAAGATGCTAAAATAGATGTCAAGATGATGGCTTTTACGCTCGCAAGTGAATAGCAGTAATATTCTGCTCCATACGATGCTTTTAAATTTAGAAATGAATAACATTAACATTCAGTAGCGTTCGATGGTAAAATTAATGTTCAATGATTGCTTTGATGTTCGGAAATGAATTACAATAGTATTCAACTCCGTATATACGATGATAAAATATACAATGTATGTCTGATGTTTGCTTTTACGTTCGGAAGTAAATAGCAATAATATTCAGCTCCCAAAGATGCTAAAGTAAATGTCGAATGATCCCTTAGACGTTCGGAAATGAATAACAATAATATTCAAGTCCGTACGATAATAAATAAATGACGGGTGATTGCTTTTACTTTCGAAAGTAAATAGCAATAGCATTCGGCTCCGGAATATGCTATAATAAATGTCAGATGATTGATTTTACGTTCGGAAGAGAATATCAGTAATATTCTGCTCCATACGATGCTAAAATAACTGTTGGATGTTTACTTTTAAATTTCGAAATGAATAACAGTAACATTCAGCTGCATTCGATGGTAAAATTAATGTTTGATGAGTGCTTTGATGTTCGGAAATGAACAACAATAGTATTCAACTCCGTACGATGATGAAATATACAATATATTATGTCTGTTATTTGTTTTTACGTTCGAAAGTAAATAGCCATAACATTCAGCTCCCGAAGATGCTAAGGCAAATGTCAAATGAGCCCTTTAAAGTTCGGAAATGAATAACAATAATATTCAAGTCCGTACGATAATAAAATAAATGACGGGTGATTGCTTTTACTTTCAAAAGTAAATAGCAATAGCATTCGGCTCCGGAAGATGCTAAAGTAAATGTCAGATTATTGTTTTTACGTTCGGAAGTGAATAGCAGTAATATTCTGCTCCATAAGATGCTAAAATAACTGTCGGATGTTTGCTTTTAAATTTCGAAATGAATAACAGTAACATTCAGCTGCGTTCGATGGTTTGGAAATGAATACAATTATATTCAACTCCGTTTACGATAATAACATAAATGTCTGATGATTGCTTTTATGTTCAAGAGTAAATAGCAATAACATTCAGCTCCGGAAGATGCTAAAATAAATAACGCATGTTTGTTGTGACGTTCGGAAATGAATAACCAAAATAACTCCGTATATACGATGATAAAATAAATGTCTGATATTCGGTTTTACGTTCGAAATATAACAATAACAATCAGCTCCCTTCGACGTTCGGAAATGAATGATAATAATATTCAACTCCGTACGATGTTTAAATAAATGTCGGATGCTTGCTTATAATTTATATTGCTATGTACTTTCGCAAAATTAAATAGCAATAACATTCGGCTCCGGAAGATGCCAAAATGATTAATGTCACATGATTACTTTTACGTTTGGAAGTGAATAGCAGTTACATTCTGCTCCGTACTATGCTAAAATAAATGTCGGATATTTGCTACATGTGTATTACATTTCGAAATGAATAGTAACATTCGGCTGCGTTTGATGGTAAAAAACAAAACACAAAACAAAACAAAACACACATACACAAAAACGGTCTGATGTCTGCCTTGACGTTCAAAATTCGGCCCCATACGATATGATGAAATAATTGTCAGATGACTCATTTCACTTTCGCAAGTGGACAGCAGTGACATTCGGCTCCGTACGATGATGAAATAGATGTCAGATGTTTGCTTTTATATTTGGAAATGACTAACTGTTAAATTCTGCTCCGTATACGACAGAGCTGCCAACCTCTGGAAGCACAAATTAGTACTCAGCAGCTCCAAAATTCGTATTTTCCACCAGAATTCGTATTTTTTCAATCTCCCTCTTTTTGCTATGATGCCTACAGGCTCTAAACATAACGTTATGACACATGCCGAAGCATCCAGCTGGTCACCAGCACGATAAAGATTCTAAACTACGCAATGTTCAGTGTTGATTGATTGCTTTCTCGCAATGTGTACAAGTGCAAGTTTGTACCTCCAAAAACTTTCTGGGCTGATTATGGAAGCTTCCACTTTCTAGCAGGGGACGGGGAATGCTTGATCTTCTCAAGAGAGCTTCTGTGTGAGCGGATGCAAAACTCTGTTCTGTGTTTCCAATTATGTACTATCAAAACATAATCATGCGTTGTTTTCAGGCTTTTTTCATTTTATTGGATTTTAAACATCGGTATTTTTCGAAGTATTCCAATTCCTTTTCCCCTGACTGGAATCGGAAAGTCTGTTATAACGATGATCGCAAAATGCCGCGCTGTGTGTGGAAGCGCCGATATGGTGCAAACACGTGGCTTCATTTTCAAGTTTAAATGAATGCGCCATGTGCTCCTGCCTATAAGAGGTTACTGCAAGTTCGATGGATCGAATGCGCCATAGCTGAGCTGAGCTGAATGGCTTGTTTACGGTAAACATGCAGTTTACGTTCGATATGAAGAAATCATTACGTCTTTCACGAGGGAAAAACACACAAAACAAACAAACAAACAAACAAAATACACCCCCGAACGAATGTTGATAGCCAAAACTTTGAAAAGTAATAAGCAGTTTTGATGCGCGTGAACTGAAATTAATTGTCATTACACGTTGTATTTTGCTGTCTAACCAGGTGATGACTGCATCTCATTGGACCTACTCGTAGTGAATTTGTCTGGGCATATGAGACCTTTCATGTATTTCTGTGATTGCATTTTTAATTGACTGAATAATCAATCCTTTTTTTTTATTGTTCAGGGAACATTAGATATTCGATCAAGTACACTATAATCGACTGTTCGATGTTCCCTACTATGCGCCAAAAGAAAGGCTATAGACATAGAATCATGATATCTTTGGAATTATTCCTTTAATTCAACTAATGAGCTGGTTCTTCGATCGATATTTCCAGGATATCTACACGCTGTTTATTCCAATGCGCGCATTCTTTCGTCTGGCACGCACCTGGGTGTGGCACCTGCTTTTGTGGAAATTTCCACAAGGGAGAGGGGTGGGGTGTCAAGTTTCTTCGAGCCGAAGAGACTGCATACACAATCTTTTTCGCTTTAATTTATTGTCATTCGTGTTTTCCCCTTATTCTTTGCTGATATTGAACATTTAGATTTAACTTTACGAAAGTTGCTATAGCACATGGTTCATTTTGTTGTGAGGTGTACGTAATTTCTTTTTTTAAAATCATTCTTGAGAGGGGAAAGCAGAGTGAGGGGGAAAGAAGACTAGAAGGAAAGGGAAATAAAACAAACGTACGCTAAGCATTCACTGGAAGCCGTCTTTTTACACCAGTCACCAGCATAGTTATCATCACTATCAGACATCACTCAAGATCATTTTAGCCTTTTCCTATGATCAACATTAAGAAACACGCATAATCCCTCGAGATAAATACCTAGGAAACTCAATAACAAATACAAAGTATCAACACCTCCCAACAACACAAACATTTAGAAAAGACAACAAATAGCACATCGAAGCGGCTGGGATCAAACTCCGTCGCTTCGATTGCAGCGAAGCGGAGAAATCGCCGTTACGAAAATAACAGTGCGAGAAACTAAGAGAATTACGTTTAAATACTTCAAAGTATAAAGGGAACGGATAAAGTGATATAAAATGGAAGAAATCGTACTAAACGAGGTGTGAGAAACGACGGAAATAAAACAAAGTTTAGTAGTAAGCTTAGGCCCTAGCAAAAGTTTTGCAGCACCGAAAGCTACGCGAAAATAAACACACCTATGAAACTCGGTATTGCGACGAGATCCTATGGGATCAAATAAACGATACAAAACAAAGGAAATTGATTCATTTTGACCGGAAAATAGTTTGTTATAAGTATTCTGTTATATGAGATCTCCTTTAATAGGCCTAGAAATAATCGAGTTTCCACGATACTCGGGAAAGAAAGTTCGAACGCTTTTCACCTGCACATATACTGCAGAGGGCAGTGCACATCAGTCATCAATTCACAAACAGAAACTCACCTCTACAACTTCCTTGCAGAAAATGATGCAATAGCGTTATAAAAAAACACACAACACTCTAAAAATCATTTCGTACTTGGGAGGCAAGGGACAAGAGGATGAAAAGAAGAGAAAAAGAAGCAGACATTGCACAACGGGACGCTTTCACCCCGCCTCATACGGTACTGTAGTGGCAGCTGGCTACAGTGTGTAGACACTCCCCAGCTGGCCGGCCACACATGGGGATACCACGGCGATCCATGTAAACATCCAGGGTCCGTAGGCGACAGGGATTCACGCGCGCGAAGTTCTGTTCGGTGTACACAGTACGCAAGCAGCGATATGCGTGTGCGCACATTTTTCTATTCAGCGCTTTCCACATACGGTGCCGTACGCGTTGCATCGATATCCCAGCTGAATACAGAAAACATGGCACATGCGACGTGCGTTTGCTATATTTTTACCCATTATTTTTCCCCACTGTGAATTCGTACTTTCTAAGGACGTTTTCATATTGTCGTTATATTCACTTCGATTTTTCGTATACGAATTTTTCGGAACGGTTGGCAGCTCTGGTACAATGCTAACATAAATAACAGATTATTGCTTTCACATTTGAAAATGATTAATGGTATAAATAGGTTCAGTATGATGCTTAAATAAATAGAGGATGTTTGCTTCACATTCGGAAATCAATAAGGGTAACATTCAGCTCCATAAGATGCTAAATTGAATGTCGGTTGTTTGCTTTTATACAGTGTATTTGAAAATGATTAACGGTAATATTCGGCTCCGTAAGGTTCTAACATACTATAGTAAATGTTGGATGATTGCTTTCACAATCAGAAATGAATAGCGGTAACTTTCGGCTCTTTACAATGCTAAAACAAACAATCTGGAAATGCTCCCACTTTCTCATCCCAAAAGTAAGCTATGACCACCTAATTGGCATCAACTTTTATAATTATCTATAAGCCTATTTGCTAAATCTTAGAATTCAGAATAATGGTGATAAGATGATCTACTTTTATATTCATTTATTTTAGACATGGGTACCTGTCACGTCAGTAATGCTTAATAATTGTTTTTAGTAGGACCGATTTAGTTTTTCCTATGTTTTTCTTGATTTTTTTTTTTGGCCACCAAAAAAAAAAAAATTAGAAATCAATGATTTTGGTGGTCAAAAAATAAAAATTAGTTTGGAGCCCTGCGATATCATTGAGCTCATCATTATGATCTTTCCCATGATACGCTAATATTTATATCATCAACCTGTCGACGTCATCCGACAATTCATGATTCAAACCTTTTTTTTTTTCATCGTCCGCTATTCCTCATTTTTATCAATACACGGACAAATTATTATTTCATCTTGCTGACATTATACTCCTTTCAAGAACTTCATAAGCAAGCAAACATTGTAAACATTAGCAAGTGAGAACATGCATCTATCGCCGTCATACATAGAATATAAAAATACATCGAACACTTACAGATCAAAAGATAAAAAAGTGGCGATATTGCATGTTATAATAGAGACGAGATTAATTATGAAAATTGAAATGATGTTACAAGATTGCAATATATAGGACCCCTATAATAGAGAATCAACGATTAACATTAAAAAAAATCAAGTTTCTATAATATGCATAATACTGTATAAACATAGTGATTATACCGTGTGTGTGTGTATATGATATAACTATGTGCCAACTTCTAAACTGGTAAACTGGAAATATATTGCTCGGGTAATTGACGCACTCACTTATGAGTGATTGACGCGTCCTCCCTACTTAGCGAGATCGTTGAAGCTCACCGACAATGAAACAATATTCTTCATGTTTGTATATAAAGGTAACTGCTTCCCGCCCAAGCCAACTTTGAACACAGACAGGGTATTCTTTCTCATTCTAGAGTAATGAAGGAGCGCACTTTCGGCTGTGATCTAAGTCCTATTATCATCATGAGTTCATGTCGCCGTTTAGTGATCTAAACTTCAGCTTTGCTGAACTGTTCAATGTCTTGAGCAGGAAGCGAAAACAATGGCTGGACTAAGGAACCTTCGTTTTTAAAAGGGGGAAATAGAAACAAAAAACAACACTGAAACCGAACAAGCCGGCTGAGCATTGTTTAGGTTAACCACGCGTGGTGATAATCGCGCCCATTGATCGCTCTGTCCAGCTGGCTTAATAACTGGGAGGAGTTTTTACTGGGGGTGACCCCCCCCTCCCTTCAGATCTCGGCCACCGATCGCGCGATCGCTGTGAAATTTTTCCTGAAGATAGAGCTGGATGTCAACTACAAGATTACATGGTCATACAATAGAAAAATATTGCCTTTCTATTTTTAGTAAATTAATTATGCAAAGTTGTGCATGAAATCATATTTTCACCTATAACTCCATAAAAAAGACTGAAGTATTGCTAAATTTTTGTGTCAAAATTCCTCAAGACATATAAACAAATTTTCATTTAAAAATAAAGCACAGTCAAAATCAATTTCTTTTGTTTTTTTATTGTTTTGTTAATTTCTTATGTATTTCACTGTTTTTTCGACCTTTTGTTTTCTGTTGTTTTTCAAAATTTGTTGCAGGCACTTTTTCAGGCTTATCTACACTAGAATTGATTAATTTCAATGGTTCGAAGATGAAATACTCTAATTTATATCAATTTAGCCAAAAAACACAATTTGCATTCAATTTGCACACGATATCATGAATTTGAGCTGTTTTCCGGTTGACATGCACTTGCATAACATTACGTAACTTCAGAACGGTGTACTCGGACGTCGCAAATTTGGTCTCAAAATATGCGGAAGACTTCAATGAAAAAAGTTGTGAAACGATGCGGCAAAATCTTTGCGCGTTGCAGAATCGTGGCGCGAAACGTGGGGGGGGGGGGTCAATTTGACCCCCCCCCCCCCCCCCCCAGTTAGAATAGGGTTAAGAGTATGCATATTGACCAAAAATAGTCAGAGGGATGCTAATTTACTCTCACAAGCTATCGCTACTATTTAAGTTGAAAACTGGAACTTTCTGAAAGGTTAAAGATGATCGTAAAATCAGTTCTGGCTACAGGATTAGCATACAACATGTACCAAGTTTTCATCGTTTACCTGTCTAGAAAAGGCGGGAATACACCCTTTCGCAATTACCCGTACTTCATATAACACATCAAGTGGTACACTTATTTTTTTTTTTTCATCTTCCCACTGACCAAGTCCAAGTTCATTAAAAAAGAACAGATCCTTATAACAACGTACGGAAGTGTGTCATGTATGTATAGGTCATCTATAGCGTTTCCTTGTAAGTAAACCATTAACGAAAACCCGGCTAAAACAAATTCATCAAGAACAGGAAAGGGTTCTTCAACTTTAAAGATAGTATACACATGTGTAGCTTATAGAAATCAAATAACATGTAAATGAAGCATAATACATCGCCGTGTGACTGATTGTGAGATCTTGCTTTAGATATTGAGCATGATCATCTGCATTTATTCATTTCTTAGACTTTGCCTCATCGTTTTATTTATTATTTTATTAACAGTTGATCGTAATATTTACAAATTGTAAAGCAGTCTGCTATTATACAGTAATATAATAGTGTTACATTCGTCACTTGAAATTGGTCGGGTGACGCTCACAAAAATGTTTGAAAATCGCGCGATTATGTGGCATTTTGTTCGTTAGTTGGCGTCTTATCACTCAAAAGCAGTTCAGCTTAACTGTTGGCTTATAGAAGTGATCATCAATCGGTAAGGATTAGTCAGATGAATTCATGAATTCACTTTATGCATCACGGCTAATCGCACTATTCAACATCATTGAAGTAACCATACCTTTTTATTTTCATAGTTCAAACTATTTCTTAACATTTATATGCAAAACGAAAGTACTCTACACGTTTTTCAAAATGCTCGGATGTAATGAGTCAATTCCACAAAGATTGCATTACGGCAACCTTTACTGACCTAAACAAGTTTTCTATAGAGCTATCAGTTCTATTATAATGGCATTCTGATAACTTCGACTGCGTTTTGAATTCGTACCGAGCACACAACACGAACAGTCAGGGACAGGCTATCAGGGACACGGAACAAAGAAAACAAAAGGAGAGGGTGGGAGGTCATGGGCAAGGAGGCCAACAGGTGAAGGGAGGGGGATTAAAGCAGGAGGGTGGATAGACAAAAGGCATAGGAGGGTCAGTGATAATCCTGAGTGCCATGGGGGGCATCCATTTAAGAATGAATTTTCTCACACACCCAAGCTGTCGCCATTTATGTGTGTGCGATGAAGCGTTAACGCCGTCGCTAAGCAGGACTGTTGCATCATGGGGGGGGGGGGGAACGGGTTGTGAGCTTGAACATAACCTGAACTTTAAGGGCGATTTTCTTTTTTTTTTTCTTTTATGACTTCTAGGGATGCGGAAAGGGGTTGTTTTATATATTATTGTAAAGATAAAACTATACAATGTATGTAGAATTCAAGTATTTATATATACATGTGTAGACATGCCTAAAATTTCGTTTACTGCGACATACGCATTTCGACCGAGCGCATCACGACCTGTATGGACTACGCACATATATTCTTTTATCTTGCGCTCTGCTTTTGTGGGAATTTCTTCAAGCATAGGTGTCAGGTTTTCCTACGTTACGTCTGCGATCATTAATTCCATATTTGTTAGTTTGTCTGCTTTCTTATTCTGTGTTTTATGCATTTTACTTGAACTTAAAGGAGGTCTAGACATTTCGTTTGCTAAATGCACGTGAGTCACGTTGCATTGTGATGTATTTTGTTTCGTTGACCATTCATGAGAAGCGTTTCTTTGAGCAAACTCTCTTTTCACACCAAAATCACTTATAGAAGGTAGTCATCCACATTGGTTATCAAAATAATAATTCCGTCATTTTCCTTTCGTTCAGAAACAGGAATCAGAATTCTCAGCACGTCATCCACATTGGTTATCAAAACAATAATTCCGTCATTTTCCTTTCGTTCAGAAACAAAAATCTGTTATTCTCAACACGTTATTACAAAAATTACATCTCACAGCGATAATAGGGCCTACTAGAACCAACTCATCGCCGCAAAATGACACATTACGGTTACGAGGACATACACAATCCTTGAACAAATTACTTTGCTTCAAAATGTAGAAACAGATGAAGTGACATAACAAGAGAAAGGGCGCACCGAAAGAGGTACACTGTATCAAGATCAACTAAGATAAACTCTAACAAAAAAGAAGAAGAAGAAGGAAACTACCCCCCCCCACGCACACACATACACACAAACGAGTAGATACACAAAGGTCATATGGCATCCTACATAATTTTTTGTAATAAAGCCTAGAATATAAGGAGATATCAGTATTTCTCTTATAGATTGTAAAGAACCTTCGGAATTAGGACCTTTGTTTCATTTTCGGATTAACGAACCTTCGGCATAACGAACCTTATTTCATTTTTTGATAAATGAACCTTTGGAACAACAAGTTACAAACCTCATATTTTCGGATTAACGAACCTTCGGAATAGCGAACTGTAACCGTTCACATTGTGTACTGTATTTTCGATCATACGGATTCATTTTTTTTTTTTTCCAGCGGTTGTTTCTATCCCTATAACTCACATTTCAGAACTATGGGGGTTTTGTTTCATGTACGTGGTGAATTAATACGCCTTTAATGCAAGAGCAAAAACATGGGAAAGTTTGAATGCTTTTCACGTGCACATCGTCACATAAAGAGAATCAGGTGCTGACGGACCATAGAAGTGTCTCAAAATCAATACTGCCATGCAGCTTGCACCAAAATCACAAGAAATACTACATGAAGATTCTGATAGGTTATATCCCGTAACAGGGGCGGATCCAGGAATTCCGTAAAGTGGGGGCGCGTTTACAAAATTAAAGGGGGGCGCACGCACCCCTCCACCATTTTTTTTTTTTTTTTAACATTTCTTTTGTTTAAAAAAAATAATAAAGGGGGGGGGGGCGGGCGCCGGTTGCGGTCCTCCCTGGATCCGCCCCTGCGTAACCAAGTAAGTTTGAGAGAGAAAAGTTTGAGCAAAAAACACAGCGTTGACAAGTACTACCACAAATTGCATTTTAGATATGGTATATAGTACACAGTACGAGATAGTATACAGTACGAGATCTCTAGTTTGATTTTCATTTCGCTTCGAATAGTAGACGAGCAGTGACAATCCGTCAAAGTGCAAACTACAGCTAGGGCCTAGCGGCACAGTTTACAGGTCTACCTTCTGTTCACTGCATGGTACACATAAACAAGAACAAAAGCGTTTTCTTCTTTTGCATGTTAGCATGGGGACGATAGTGAATTAAGTTCACCAAGATTCAATGTTTGTAAACAAGAAAGCAGCGCGGAGCAAAGACCTCAGATCGTTGTATAGCACACGCGCATCTATTGTGGTAACATTTAACGCACTAACACCATCTGAACATACTCAACGATCATGCCACACAATCACTGTGAAGGGGAAATGTTCAGCAACAACAAGAGCACGAGTATGTAGCATACCATACTGTACGCGCATTCCGTGAGTGCCAAATACAAGCTAGAAACACACGCAATAAAGAAACATCGCAAGTTCGTGAACTGAGGGCCGTGGGAACAGCAACGAAATCGGGGCAACAGCGTCTCGTAAAGAATGTTTGACACTGCCATATAAAGACCTTTTTTTTTTTGTCTTATATCTTAACAAGATAAAGACGGTGTGATTTCGGGTGATGTTCGTTATTCCGAAGGTTCGTTATTCCGAAGGTTCGTTTATTCGAAACACACAAATTCTCTAAACCATAGAGGTTCGTTAATCCGAAAACGAAAAAAGGTTCGTTAATTCGAACATTTGCGGCATTATTCCGAAGGTTCGTTAATCCAAAAATGACATAGGGTTCGTCATTCCGAAGGTTCGTTAATCCGAAAATGAAATAGGGTTCGTTATCTCGAAGGTTCGTTGATCCGAAATGATATAGGATCCGAAATGATATAGGGTCCGTAACGAACCTTCGAAGTAAGTCGAGCTTTGTTTCATTTTCGGATTAACGAACCTTCGGAATAACGAACCTTATTTCATTTTCAGATTAACAAACCTTCGGACTAAAGAACCTTACTAACGAACCTTCGGAATAACGAGCTGTAACCGTGATTTCATATCCGATTTGTTTAATTGGACCTTTTAAAAGCTATGATTGTATCGAATCATTGAGAGCAATGAAATTTAACGGCCTTCTGTCCACCGTATCAAAAGTGTGATGATAAAGGGGATGTGCGCATTGTCATTCGAAATACATGTAACTACATTAACTCTACATTTAAGTAATTAGTCTGATTATTATAGCAACTGATTTTGGGATTAATAGTCACTACTGACAGTTTTTATTCTCGTAAACGGCACCTGTCAATCTCACAGGCGTCCAGTCGAAGCACTCACACGTCATGAATTGACCATAACGTAAAAACGACAGAACTCTACACACAAGAGTTCTGTGATAAAAACACGCTGGGCACACAAGATTCATGAGTATGTTGGAACCACATGACGCACTCACTGCTGGCAGGGCAAGCACGTGCTTTGCTCATCGAACTGATCGTTTTTATAGTGATCATAATATCGCTGCACAGCAGAGATTCGTATTCCAATGCACAGTAGGCCTACTCTCTCTCTCTCTCTCTTTAAAAAAAAAAATGAAAACATTCACACTTGAAGGGGTGGATACATTTAAAACGGAGTCAATTTAGAGTGAAATTGGAGTGAATTTTGAGTGAAAATGTTCATTTTCACTCGGAGTGACCTCCGGGATTACTCGAAGATTTTGGAGTGCTATTGATGTAGCGCGATTCCGCTGCTTAAATGCATTCAGTTTTGCTCATAATCATTAATTTCATCCTTCTTTTTTTTTTTCTTGGAAAGCAAGCACTCCTTAAAGAGGGAAAACCCCGATTGGACAAATTGCGACGTAAACATGCATTGATATAGTTATGTGATACGTATTTCATGAAAGGAGAGAAGGGTACCTACAATTGTACAGTACATGTATCCAAGATAAACATTATGCACGCACGTGTAGTACCACTTCTCGGGGACTCGAGTAAAGTTAAACGCAGCTTTGTTGATTACATAATGCCACTCTGGTGGTTTCGCCATACCCTTCTCTCTCTCCTACGTTTTCTTTGTTTTCTCCCTCTCTTTGTCTTTTTCTTTTTTCCCTACAAATCGTGTACTTTAAGAATAGACAGACCAGGGAGGTGGAAGAGAGACGTTGTTAAACTTCAACTGAAGTGGCTTCTTAAGATCCGCGCCTCTTTCATCCATCTTAGGGACCGTGACACTATTGTGAATGACACAATTAAAAGCATCACACAAGGACTTTCACGCCTCGTTAGACCTTTAAGACTCAGATCTTTTTCTTTGTGTGTGTGTGTGTGTGTGGACGTGGACGCCATTGGGAAATATCAAGCTCGAGACAATAAGTGGCCACTTACAATATAATGACCGACCGATGTTGAAGGTAGATTAAATCAGTAACTAAGTCAGATATTGGGGAACCAGTAAATAAATAGGCAGCGATCGACACTTCGACGGTTTGCCAATCTAATGTGCAGCGATCGACGTCGAAAGTGTCAATCAAATATGTTATTTACGGTCGGCGTCGAAGGTTGATAAAATCAGTAAGCAGCGATCGATGTCGAAGGTTGATAATTGGATGGGTGCTATTCGTAATATTCCGAAGGTTCGTAATTCCGAAGGGTCGTTAAATTCGAAACACACAAATTCCCTAAACCTACAAATTCGTTAATTTGAACGTTTGTGGCGTTATTCCGAAGGTTCGTTATTCCGAAGATTCATGAATCCGAAAATGAAATTAACGGAACAATATACCTTCTGAATAACGAATCTTCGGACTAGAGAGCCTTCGGAATAACGAACATCGGAATAATAGCTACCGATGTGTAAGGTTGATAAAATCATTAAATAGCGACCAATGTCCAAAGTTGATTAGGTCATACCGTCCGACGTCAGTGATTGAGAAAACTGTCACAGGGGACTTTCCTCTGAATGTGGGGAACGAAAGTCCTCCCTGCGACTGGGATCTTTTCTATAGTCAAAGGCTGACTTTCTCTAAATGCAGCAGATTGTTAAGCAGACCATTCACTCAATCAACTCCTTCAACTTGTGCAACTACAGTGCCTCGAAATAAGTAGCCAATTACACAGTGTTCTTATAATGTAACAAGCAATAAGATTTATTATACTCGTCTCAAATTATGGTCGTTTACAATTATAATAACATGGTACAAACTTGAATACAGATTTCCAATTCCACTTGATCTTGAGCTTGGTTGCTCTGCTCGTTGGTTTATTCTAGAAGCTCCCGTGCTTGGTTGCTCTAGGTTGTAGACGATGCCCTGCCTGAAGTAGCGGGTCGTCTCCCCTTACTTCTGGTCCTCTCTGGAACCCTAAACTTGGTCCTCGCTGGAACCCTAAACGGTGGCTCTCTCCCTGGAACCCTAAACACCCTGTTAATTTAATAACATGATACCTCCCTTATAATTTGTGGTCTTTAGTTATTCCTGATTCTTATTCATATAACTTAAACAAAACATATGATTATATATTCCATCATATCAACATTGATTAGCCACACATAATTTCCATAATAATGTTTCACCATGGATAATTATCTTTCAATGTGGAATAGGGGTGATTAATCAGCCCATTAAAATCTTAGCGTTGTTCTAATTCTCTATTTCTTTCACAATGCAATTAAAATTCGGTTTGACATACAACCATCACACATACAGTATATACCAAAATAAACTTTGCGTTAAATTTACGTGTAACGCAAGCGCCGATCGGTACTGCGTTAATCTTTCTGCGTTACAAAATTAACGATCACCGTGCGTGAATGATCGTTACAGATCGTTACAGATCGTTACTGTGCGTTACAGATCGTTACTGTGCGTTAATTTTTAGATCTTGCGTTAGCGGACTTGTCATGTGGACTGGCAAGAAATCTCGGAAATTGCGAGACTCGGAGATGCCTCGGTTAAGTAACTGTCGTTCGTAATATTTACTACGGACAATTTCCTGCCGGCGGAAGGCATTTAAATAGCGATATCAAATACCGAAAAGATTTTGTAGTTGAGCAGAACTCCCCTGGCAATGTCGTATTGTCATGGTCGTCAAATTTGTACTCATGGGCGCAGTCAATGGAATCGGGCAAGCAAAAATTTCGAAGCCACATTTTTCCCCACAGCCAACATATTCCATCGAACATTGAACCCATGAAATCACGCATACGCAAGCCTATTAAAACTAACGCCGACTGTCTAACGTTAGCGATGTCACGATTTCAACAACGGTCAGACACTTACTCAATTCAGGAAGGTGCAAAAGTCCATTTATATTCCAATACACAACGTGTGTCTCGCCGAATAACTGGTGGTAGTGTGTGGTGACAAAGCCGAGTATTTCGGCAGTAAAAGTAGCTGCAGCAGAAGAAAATGTCTACCACTTTCTGCTCGCATTATTACACTGCCAGCAGGTGAGTCAAGTGGTGACTTGATAGGCACGCTTCACATGAAAGTTTACCCAGAAACATGAAAAATCCCACGATGCCAAGGTGCCAGAGTGGGGAATGGGGAGGGGTGGAGAGAGAGAGAGATACCAATCAACAGAAGAAACCGCGCGTACTGGCGCATTCTCGGAGGTCATGAACAGTCTGGGGTCTTGGAGATGAACAGAGAAGGAATGTTTAATTAAAGATAGCTCAAGTCGAAGACCCAGGATTACAAACGTTGATTCTTTTTTTTTCTCCTTTCATTTATCATGCCTTCACGTTTAGAAATGGTTGCACTCCTTTAAAAAAAAAAAAAAAAACTCTCCTGCGATTTTTAAAACGTCAAACTTACCATGAAAGTGTTACTACGTGTAATACAATAGTTAATACTATACCTATTGCTTTAATCATACAATGTATCTGTATAACACAAATTTGACTACCAATGACAATAAAAGATACTTGTATTTGTTTTGTGCGGAGATTTTTTTGTCTTTATCCTGACTAGTTCCTATGAAATTTCTAATGTTTTTACGGCAGCATCAACAGCCTAAAATAAATTACTGAGAGATTTATAGATTATGAAATTTTTGGCAACCATCCATTTGAACGTCAGGCATGAAAAGCTCCTGATATTCAGCAAAAACAACTCAACAGATCAGAGACAAAGTTCCTTCAAATTTTTGAGAAGTAGCACGCAGATTTGCTGGGCGTGGTAGGGTCCATGCTTTGAGATCGTCACAATCGTGTTGTCACCAGGGAGGTGGAGTGTCTCTCTTCCACCTCCCTGTTGTCACGGAGTATCGGGAAGTTCTCACAAACTCCAGGATCACCCCTCCCTGCCAACTCCATGTTGCTCCCAGGGAGGCGGGAAGAGTCTCTTCCCACCTCCCTGTTGCTCCCCAACGTGCATTGTGAATGCGTGGCGTTTCTTGTCACCGTCAGTACCCGAGGCTGCTTTGTATTTGTCTTGGAATATTGATTCTTCTTGTCATAACATGAGTGTAGTAATCGTTTTGCATGGCTATGTAAAAAATTGTGATACAACGTGTACTCAACTCGTCTTTGTGATTTTTTTCTTCAGTCCAAAAGGAAGACAAAATAGTATCATGACGTTTGCAATTGTTCGAAAGGTCTGCTTTTGATAACTCACAGACTACTCAGTAATCACCCTTGTTTTCCAGCTCCCAGGCCCTCCAATTTTATTGAGCAATCCACACGGGCGCGCAAATTCCTTTGCCATGTGGTTTTGCCAGCCAGCTGTCGGAATGTGCTTTGAAGTTACATTTCAGCCTGGCCTGGCTGGCATGAATGGGTGTCGAGTTTCAATCAATACCTACTGTTGTTTTATTCTTGTATTTGAACATGTCGTTTCACCTGACAACACACGGAGATCGGGAAGGTGTAGGGCCAGGGAAGAGGTTTTTGTTGTGTGTTGCAATCTAATCCGGGCAATTAACCCCAGAGGGCAATTACCCCCCCCCCCCCCTCCCCCGCTAAATACTGGTTAATGGTAAGGTTAGAGTAAAGATTAGGGTTAGGTTTAGGGTGAGGAGTTTGGGTTATGGTTAGGATTAGGGCCAGGGGAAGGGTCCGGGGTAATTGCCCAGGAAGAAAAGAGGGACGCGCTTTTGTTCTTGGTCAAATCGATTTCCTAGGTGATGCTGTGGAGCTAGAAAGGAACAAAAAAAGCAATTATGATGTCTGGCGTACTTCCGGGACGTCTTATTTTTCTTGCACTCTGAAATTTCCTATTGTTTGGCCGCGTTATCAATGTCGTTAATTGTTATATAGTTACCCTCTTTCGCATTATAAACTTAAAGTCCATAGAACATTCATACGCATTAAGATCACACTCGAAAAGCTATACTGGTGTATAGTTTGAACACAGCAAAATGAAATAACGAATATCCCGCAGATTTACCAAAATTATGCGTCATGTGGGTCCATTCATTTTCTTCTTTTTTTTTTTCATTTGTCTTCTTGTCGATGTGGGGGGTATAGATTCAGGATATACTTTTCCTTTTCCCCTTTCGGCCCGGTGCGATTACTCCTGGTGCTGACATTCTTTCTGCTCGTCTTCCGATTATACTGTTGTTGTAAATAAATGCGCATGGAGCCCCAGCTGTATCGCAAAAAAAAAAAAAAAAAAAAAAAAAAAAGTCTATCTAAAGTTGACCTTCAAGTACATGTACTTAAGTAAAATCTGAATCAATTAGCCATGGTACGGGTTTGCGGTTTCAATCCCCTCGAAGCCCGATATTTGCCTTTAAGCAAGACACTTTATCCACAAAAGGCCAGGGCTCCACACTAACTTTTATTTCGGTGGCCCGATCGGGCCACCAAAATGATTGATTTTTATTTTTTGGTGGCCCGAAAAGAAAAACAAACAAGCAAAACTATCGGTCCTACTAAACATAGAAAAATAAATATCAAGTATTACTGAAGTGATACAGGTACCCACGTCTAAAATAAGGAGAAAATTTAATCATCTTATACCGTTATTCTGAGTTCTAAGATTTCGCAAATAGGCTTATAGATTATTATAAAAGTTGATGCCTATTAAATTAGTCAAAATTTACGTTTGAAATGAGAAAGTGGGAGCATTTGCAGACATTGTAAACATCTGACATTTGTTTTAGCATCGTAAAGAGCCAAAAAATTACCGTTATTTATTTCTGGTGGAAATTCAAGTAATCATTCAACATTTACAAGTATTTTAACACCTTCCGGAATGTAAAACCAAGCAACCGACATTCATTCTATCATTATACGGACCTGAATATCATCCTTATTCATTTCCGAACGTGAAAGCAAACATCCGCTCTTTATTTTATCATCTAACTGAGCCGATTGATACCGTTTATAATTTCCAAATGTACAAGCAACAATCTGTTACTTATTTTAGCATCGTACGGAGCAGAATATTACCGTTATTCATCTCCAAATTCAAAAGCAAACACCCGACATTTACTTTATGATCGAAGGAGCCGAATGTTACTGCTGTCCACTTCCGAAAGTGAAATGAATCATCTGACATATTTCAGCATCGTACGGAGCCGAATGTTATACTGTTTTTCACATTCAAACGTCATCCGACATTATATTTATCATCAAACGCAACTGAATGTTATTGTTATTCATTTCGAAATGTTAAATTTATAGCAAATGTCTGATATTTATTTTAGCATCTTAATTATGGAGCAGAATGTTACTGCTTGTCACTTCCGAACGTTCAAGCAATCATCTGACATTTATTTTGGCATCTTCCGAAGCCGAATGTTATTGAGCACTATTTACTTTCGAACGTAAAAGCGAACATTCGGCATTTCATCGTCGTACGGAGCTGAATATCACTGTTATTCATTTCCGAACGTCAAAGGGATCATTCGACACATATTTTAGTATCTTCCGGAGCTGAATGTTATTGCCATTTACTTTTGAACGTAAAAGCGAAGATCCAGCAATTATTTCATCATCGTACTGAGTTGAATACTATTGTTATTCATTTCCGAACGCCAAAGCAAACATTCAACATTTATTTTAGCATCTTCCGGAGCTGATTGTTATTGCTATTTACTTTCGAACATAAAAGTAAACATCAGACATTTATTTATCATCGGACGGAGTTGAATACTATTGTTATTCATTTCCGAACGTCAAAGCAAACATTAACTTCACCATCAAACGCATTTAAATGTTACTGTTATTCATTTCGAAATTTAAAAGCAAACATCCGACAGTTATTTAGCATCGTATGGAGCAAAATATTACTGTTATTCACTTCCGAACGTAAAAACAATCATCTGACATTTATTTCAGCATCTTCTGGAGCCGAATGTTATTGCTATTCACTTTCGAAAGTAAAAGCAAACATCCAACATTTATCTCGTCGTTGTACGAAGTTTATTATCATTGTTATTCATTTCCGAACGCCAAAGGGATAATTCGACATTTACTTTAGCATATTACAGAGCTAAATATTATTATTATTTACTTTCGAACGTAAAAGTAAACTTCCGGCATTTATTCTATCATCGTATACGGAGTTGAAATTCATTATCATTTATATCCGACCGTCAAAGCAAACATTCGACATTTATTTCAGCATCTTCCGGAGCCGTATTTTATCCCTATTCATTTCCGAACGCAAAATCAAATATCTGACATTAATTTCAGCACCGTACGGAGCTGAATCTTACCATTATTCATTTCCAAAAGTATGAGCAAACATCCGACATTTATTTTTGTATAATACGGAGTCGAATATTACCGTTATTCATTTCCAAAATTAAGAGCAAACATCTGACATTTAATCTAGCAGCTTTACAGGCCTCGAAATAGGATTTTGGAGGGGCAAGGCCATTTAGAAAAGGGCACTTTTTCCAAGAGGCCAGGGCACTTAAAGGACAAGTTCACCTTCATATACATGTGGATTGAGTGAAGGCAACAATGTTAGTAGAACACATCAGTGAAAGTTTGGTGAAAATCCGATAATCCGTTCAAAAGTTATGAATTTTTAAGATATCTGTGCAATCGCTGCTGGAGGAGAAGACTACTACAGTGTATGATGTCACATGCGTACAACGATATAAGGAAAATAAAAAGAGAATTTCACAAAAGTTGACTTTTTGAATGAAGTGTACATTTCTTCGACTTGTTACTGACTTATGTTAGGGGTAATATTATTCCCCCTGACTTCTGAAAGAGAGAAGTCGAGTGTTAGTCTATTATGTGAGAAAAGTGAGAATATCTTGAATTTTCTTTATACTTTCTTTGTATAGTTGTACTCATTATGACATCACAAGCTATAGTAGTCTTCTCATCCAGCCGTGACTGAGCAGATACTTCAAAAATTCATAACCTTTGAACGGATTGTCCGATTTTCCTCAAACTCTCATTGATGTGTGCTACTAATATTGCTGCATTCACTCAACCCACATGTCTGTGAAGGTGAACTTGTCTTTTAAGTCAGTCAGAGGGGCACCAAGGCCACATTGGAAAGGGCATGTTTGGTGTTTATGAAAAAAGAAAGAAGAAAAACAAACCGAGAAAAACAAACACACACACACACACACACACACACAAAGTGCAACACACAACAAAAACCTCTTCCCTACAGCTGTAACACATTCCCGATCTCCGCGTTTCTATCAGGTGAAACAACATTTTTTAAAACAGGAATAAAACAACAGTAGGTATTGATTGGAACTCGACACCCTTTCAGGCCAGCCAGGCCAGGCTGCCATGAAACTTCAAAGCACATTCCGACAGCTGGCTGGCAAAACCACAAGGCAAAGGAATTTGCGTGCGCGTGTAGATTGCTATGATTAGTCTGTGACAGACAGTTCATGACCTCCAAGAATGCGCCAGTACGCGCGGTTTCTTCTGTTGATTGCAGATTGGTCTCTCTCTCTCTCTCCACCCCTCCCCATTCCCCAGTCTGGCACCCCTTGGCATCGTGGGATTTTTCTTTTTTCTTGGTGAACTTGGAGTTCACTCTACTCTATCTGAATACTAGTATGCGCTGCCTAGCTAGTACATTGTACTCGCGGCCGCTGCGCTGCGGAGGCAGTCGGGACGGTAAAAGCCGGTCGGGCGTACATGTACGTACACGTCGTCTCGTATCTCGGAAAGATACTTTGAGTTTGAATCAGATACATCGGGACGCGAGAGAACTGAAGGTATGATATTTGAGATCAGGAAAGTTGTTCAAGCTTATTAAAGAGACTTTGAGAAAGGGCATATCATACGTCATAAATATAACTTTCATTCCAAAAGGGCACCACGGCCCCAAGAAAAAGGGCACATTTTTTTTTTTGGCCGTAACTTTGATCAAAAAACAAAAGGCATTGCGGCCAACGAGAGGGGCACCGACGGCCATGGCCGTCGGTGGCCGTCGGTTAATTCGAGGCCTGACTGCTTACGAAGCCGATAGTTACCGCTGTTCATTTTCAAAACTGAAGGCAAACATCCGGCATTTTTTGGTGGCCCGGCGTGCGTTTTTGGTGACACCGGTCGCAAATAAACCATTCGCGAAATCGTGATTCGATTCGCGAAAAGACTCCGCTAAATCGCTACACTCGGCAGGGGCTACGTCGTCCTTTCACCAGGTCTCGTTACAAAACCAAAATCTCGTGTGAGTTCTTGCGTTACCTATCGTTAATTTTAACGAAACATCGTTAATTTGCGTGAGGGATCGTTACTCATCGTTACTCATCGTTACTCATTGTTACTACAAACGTTAATTTTCCCGATCGTTACTTTGCGTTACTAACGATTCAGGTGAAACCGCTTGCGTTAATGAAACGTTAATGTTGATTAACGCAAAGTTTCTTTTGGTATATACTGTACAATGCAATATCGGGAATTACATAGGAACTTACAAGGCATAAACAACTTCAATTAAATGATCGTGTACTTACAACAGTTGTTGGTGTTTACACTCGAATCCTCCTAGATTCTCTGCTGGATGGTCAGGCTGTCCCAGCCGAAATGCAACAATCCCTGAATCACACTGATTCCAAATAACACTCTGCTACTCTAACTTCGCAATCTCGAAGTACCGTAGCCTGGTCCTGAGTGTTCCGCAAATAATGTGGCATCTGAATTTTGTGCCCAAACACTGCATATTTATACATTTGTTGGACCATAGGTCTCCATGTAAAATTAATTAAATGAAGTCAAGTGACTTCCTAGAAAGTTTTCATAGAAGTCCTGCCCCCTTTTCTTATTGGTTGGCGTTTTCTGTCTGTCCAAACTTTCCTGAGTATCTCATTTTGCATTGGTCAAGCCTCTGCTTGACGTCATCACTTCCTGTCCACGGAAACCAAAATTCTTTGAAGTGGTCCTGTTTTGACCTAGCTAGAAACTTGTGTTTGACGTCGTGAATGACGTCCACATACCAGATAGTATGAGGCATACTACCAGGGATACCCTTTCCTCGTATTTTGACGTCATGTAGGGTTTACTCATCCCTAAAACATTTAATTCCAAATCACTCTCTTTTACTTTGATTGTGCATCGCAACATCTCCTTATATGGTTATTTTGATGCAAGCTTTTGTCTTTAAAGCTGCACTTCTTTTGTAACCATTGCCATAACATCAATTTCTTACATGAGCTACACAATAACCAGTAGTACAATGAGACAAATTATTACGTGACAAATACAAAATATGTCATATCATGACACAACCCCCCATTTCAAGATAGTACTGCTATCTACAATAGTATTTTCACGTATGAAACTAATTTGTCCGTACATACACATGACAATATCAACATTCGATAATCCCCTTGATATGGGTAAACCTGCCCCTCTTACTCTGGACATCGGCTAAGGAAGTCTGCCCCAACGTTATCTGTTCCCTTGACAGCGGTCACGTGGTAGCGGTAGGATTGGAGGGCAAGTGCCCAGCGCAAGACTCGGTTGTTTTGCAACTTAGCCTTGGCAATGTACATGAGGGGACGATGATCCACCTCAAGTTCAAACTCTCTCCCATATAGGTAAACATCGAACTTTTTTACTGCCCATGCAATTGCGAGGCACTCTCGCTCTATGACGGCATACCGTCGCTCTGTGTCTGACAACTTCCGGCTGATGTATGCGATAGGGAACTTCTCTCCCTCTACGCGCTGCATGAGTACTGCGCCAATGCCTACGTCAGACGCGTCAGTCGCAAGTATGAACGGGGATTCATGGTCTGGAAGATGGAGTATGGGGGATGAAGTCAGTCGGGACTTCAGCGTGTTGAACGCCTGCTCTTCCAGGGGTCCCCAGTCTACGCGGTTGGCTCTGTCTTTCTTTGTTAAGTCCGACAGCGGTGCGGCGATAGCTGCGAAGTTGGGTATGAACTTGCGGTAGTACCCAGCTAGCCCTAGAAACGCGCGTACCTCCCGCTTTGTTTGCGGCACTTCCGCCTGCAAGATCTGCTCTACTTTCTCGGGGTGAGGCTTCAGCGTGCCGCCACCTACGACATGCCCTAGAAAGTCGAGCGTCTTGAAGCCCACATGACATTTACTTGGCTTCGCGGTTAACCCAGCATCTGCAAGCCTCGAGAGTACAGCTTGCAAGGAATCCAAGTGTTCTTCCCAGGTCTCGGAGAACACAAGGATATCGTCGATGTAGTTCACTACATTGTCGAGTCCAAACAGCACTTCTCGCATCAGCCGTGAGAAGGTGGCTGGTGCATTCACCATACCAAATGGCAGCACGGTGAAGTGAAACAGGCCTTCAGCGGTGACAAATGCTGTTTTCTCCTTATCAGACTCGGCCATGGGTATCTGCCAATACCCCTTGCTGAGGTCGAACTTCGAAAAGTACTTACCTCTTGACAGCTTCGCTAGGAGAGTGTCAGCAATCGGAATAGGTTCTGGGTCAAACACAGTTATAGCATTCAATTTGCGGTAGTCGACGCAAAATCTGTTACTTCCGTCCGTCTTTTTCACTAGTACGATCGGTGACGCGTACTTGGATCGTGATTTCTCTATCACGCCCATCTTCAGCATTTCGCTCAATTCTGCTTTTACCGCAGCTTGCATAGATTGTGGTAGGGGATACGGCTTGCTTACCACGGGGTCAGCGGTAGTAAGTGTCACTGAGCATTCCATTGCGTTTGTTCGCCCTGGTACATCGGTTAATTGCGCATCAAACTGATTTAGCAGATCGGTTACCTGCGCTGCTTGTGACTCGGTCAGTTCCGCATCTATCACCACGTCAGCCACGCTCTCATTCTGCGATAAGGCGGGCAGTCCTATGCACGGTCGGTCGAGATCGGGTTCGACCTCCTCCTCGACCACGGAGATGGCATTCGCTTGGACTCCATTGTCCCTACTTCGCGCACGGTCAACATACTTCTTCAAGAGGTTAACATGGTAGGTCTTGACCTTGCCATTGACCTCAACTCTCACATCACATCGCCCTAGTGTGCCTGTGACCGTATACGGTCCCTGCCATTGCATCAGGAGTTTGCTTGCGCTCGTTGGCCTCATAATGAGCACTTTATCGCCAACCTCAAACTTCCTGTCACGCGCCTTTGCGTCATAGTACTTGGCATATCTTTTCGATGCGCGCTTGAGCTCCTCATGCGCCACTTTGCAAGTCTCCTCGAGTCTCGCTCGTAGGTCCACAACATACTCGTATGTTGTTTTGACCTCTTCGTCGACTGTTTCCGCTTCCCAGATTGTCTTAATCAGGGAGAGAGGTCCACGTACAGTCCTACCATACAGTAGCTCAAACGGACTAAAGCTAAGGCTAGCTTGTGGTACCTCCCGATACGCGAACAACAATGCCGGTAAATAACGGTCCCAATCTTTGGGTCGCTCTGCACTCATTCGTCGCAGCATGGCTTTGAGAGTTCCGTTGAATCTCTCAACCAACCCATTGCACATGGGATGGTACGGAGTTGTGTTAAGCTGCTTTACGGACAGCAAACGCCCTAACTCCCTCATTAGCTCAGAAGTGAACTGCGCCCCTCTATCAGAGAGAATCTCGTCTGGCAAACCTAAGCGGCTAAACATCTCGACAAGCGCCTCAGCCACTCGCTCGGTTTCAATGCTCGGTAATGCAATAGCTTCTGGGTAGCGAGTTGCATAATCGACCAGCGTCAAAACATACCGATTCCCACGATCGGTCTTGGGGTCAAAAGGTCCTACGAGGTCAATCGCCACGCGCTTGAACGGAGTATCAATGAGCGGCATGCTCGCGAGCGGCACGCGACCCACGCTCCCCTTATTCACGGTGCGCTGACAGATATCACATGATATGCAATATCGCCGGACGTCATCTCCCATACCTGGCCAATAGAAGCTTTGCTGTAATCGGTCGAGTGTTTTCTGTGTTTTTAGGTGCCCAGACATTATGCCATCGTGGGCAAGCGCCATTAATCCATCACGGTATGCGCTCGGTACGGCCAATTGTCGAACTGGCTTGCCATATTCCAATTTTGTAGATTGGAATTCGCGATAGAGCAGGCCTCGATGCACGAGAAACTTGCTCTCATTTCCTTTGCTTGTGGTCGTTTTCTGACCACTCTCCGCTGCTCGCCAAGCTTTCGCTAGCGTCGGGTCAGCCTTTTGCGCTGCTTCATACTCACCTTTACTCGTCGCGAGTGAGAGTGCACTTGCTGTCGGCAGTGGTTTGAGGGGTTTCGCACTTTGCGCCTTCTGGCCACGTGTCTCTACCGCCCCTCCCTCGGATGATTCTACCATCTCTTCCTCCTCTACCACTACCTCGTCACTATCAAGTGACCACTGTGGATCGGGATTATTTTGGTCCCTGACCCCGGGAATATTCCCCAAAATAAGCTCATACATTGGGTCTTCCATAACCAGAGCTTCCACTTCCCCAGTGTAGAAAGGCGTGTCTACCCATACCCTAGCAATGGGGAATTCTCTGACAGTCCCGTCTATCAAAACCACCCTCTTCTTCTGCCCTGCAACAATCTGAGGGGTTCTAACGAACACTGACTTTACCACGGCTGTACTACAGCCACTGTCCCTTAGAACGGACACTACATGCCCTTCTACTTTTCCCTGAAGAACAGGCATGTTCACACCTGATGGTCTGACTCCCGAAGAGCATCCTGCCTCGAGAAGGGGTATTTCATCCCCCGAAGCTAGCTTCACATACGAGCCCGGCTGTCTTGCCGTTTCATATCTAACGGTGTTAGCCTCAATACAGGCAGCCCCCTTTCGGTCCTGACTAGTCTTCTCCTCAGACCCCTTCATTTCATCCAAAGCAGCAGCCCGGTTTAGTCTCGGACTATTCGTTTTGGCCTGGCAGTTTCGAGCCAAATGACCTGCCTTCCCACAAACATAACAACCACTTGACCCCTTATTTCCTTGTGGGCCACTGAATTTGGAAGCCGAATGACCCTGACTTTGGCCCTTGTCAGGTCGCTTTTGGTCTTTGTAGGAGTTGCTCTTTTGTTCCTTATGGGGGTGGGCTTGACTGTATTGATCCGCTAGCTTCGTCATTTCATCTAAGTTTGTCGGATGTCTCTCGCGAACAAACTGCTTCAGCTCTTTCGAGCTCCTGGCATAAATTTGATCCATTATCATCAATTGAATTAGGTCATCAAACTCAGCCCTAAAACCAGCTAACTCTAACCAACGCAAGAGATAGCGCTTCAGCCTCTCGGCTAACTGACTGTGAGTCTCGCCAGGCTCTACCTGCGAGCTCCGGAATTTAGCTCTAAATCCCTCTTCGTTCAACTCATACCTTTGGGGTAAGGCAGCCTTTAATTCATCGTAATCATTTGCAAGTTCTGACGGCATTCGGGAATACACTTCCAGGCCTTTGCCCGTCAACAGTGTACTGAGGGGTAGGGCCCACTGAGTTCTGGCCCATCCCATGCTTTCCGCATATCTCTCGAATCTGCATAGATAGGAATCTAAGTCATCTGTTTTCTCATTGAAAAGAGGTAATTTCACCTTTTTCATGCCATTACTAGGGGAATCATTCCTAGGTCTGGCTGCTGCGATTTGCAGCTCCAGCTCTTTTATTTTCTCCAAATGTTCCCTTTCCTTTTGTCGTTCCTCTCTTTCCTTTTGTCGTTCATCTCTTTCCTTTTGTTGCTCCTCTCTGAGCTTTTCTTCCTTCAAGTCTAGTTTCTCCTTTTCATCCCTAGCAAAATCGACCAATTCCTTGCCTGTCAGCCCTGCCTCCTTCCCCACTTTTATGAGTTCAGAATACACATCCATTGCAATGTACAGTCACGTTACTATAGCAACAATCACTCAATGTAATCTGACCTTAAGACACTGGACCTTGAGCCTAACTCTCACTGGCCAGACAAGTGGCCACTGGCGGTCTAACCTTTGGCTTCTTGTTTCGAGTTATCAGTTGCACATGAGTTGACTGGTCTAGTTATTAACTTTTAACAATTGCTGCCCGGGTTCTCCACCAATTCTTGTCACAGGGGACTTTCCTCTGAATGTGGGGAACGAAAGTCCTCCCTGCGACTGGGATCTTTTCTATAGTCAAAGGCTGACTTTCTCTAAATGCAGCAGATTGTTAAGCAGACCATTCACTCAATCAACTCCTTCAACTTGTGCAACTACAGTGCCTCGAAATAAGTAGCCAATTACACAGTGTTCTTATAATGTAACAAGCAATAAGATTTATTATACTCGTCTCAAATTATGGTCGTTTACAATTATAATAACATGGTACAAACTTGAATACAGATTTCCAATTCCACTTGATCTTGAGCTTGGTTGCTCTGCTCGTTGGTTTATTCTAGAAGCTCCCGTGCTTGGTTGCTCTAGGTTGTAGACGATGCCCTGCCTGAAGTAGCGGGTCGTCTCCCCTTACTTCTGGTCCTCTCTGGAACCCTAAACTTGGTCCTCGCTGGAACCCTAAACGGTGGCTCTCTCCCTGGAACCCTAAACACCCTGTTAATTTAATAACATGATACCTCCCTTATAATTTGTGGTCTTTAGTTATTCCTGATTCTTATTCATATAACTTAAACAAAACATATGATTATATATTCCATCATATCAACATTGATTAGCCACACATAATTTCCATAATAATGTTTCACCATGGATAATTATCTTTCAATGTGGAATAGGGGTGATTAATCAGCCCATTAAAATCTTAGCGTTGTTCTAATTCTCTATTTCTTTCACAATGCAATTAAAATTCGGTTTGACATACAACCATCACACATACAATGCAATATCGGGAATTACATAGGAACTTACAAGGCATAAACAACTTCAATTAAATGATCGTGTACTTACAACAGTTGTTGGTGTTTACACTCGAATCCTCCTAGATTCTCTGCTGGATGGTCAGGCTGTCCCAGCCGAAATGCAACAATCCCTGAATCACACTGATTCCAAATAACACTCTGCTACTCTAACTTCGCAATCTCGAAGTACCGTAGCCTGGTCCTGAGTGTTCCGCAAATAATGTGGCATCTGAATTTTGTGCCCAAACACTGCATATTTATACATTTGTTGGACCATAGGTCTCCATGTAAAATTAATTAAATGAAGTCAAGTGACTTCCTAGAAAGTTTTCATAGAAGTCCTGCCCCCTTTTCTTATTGGTTGGCGTTTTCTGTCTGTCCAAACTTTCCTGAGTATCTCATTTTGCATTGGTCAAGCCTCTGCTTGACGTCATCACTTCCTGTCCACGGAAACCAAAATTCTTTGAAGTGGTCCTGTTTTGACCTAGCTAGAAACTTGTGTTTGACGTCGTGAATGACGTCCACATACCAGATAGTATGAGGCATACTACCAGGGATACCCTTTCCTCGTATTTTGACGTCATGTAGGGTTTACTCATCCCTAAAACATTTAATTCCAAATCACTCTCTTTTACTTTGATTGTGCATCGCAACATCTCCTTATATGGTTATTTTGATGCAAGCTTTTGTCTTTAAAGCTGCACTTCTTTTGTAACCATTGCCATAACATCAATTTCTTACATGAGCTACACAATAACCAGTAGTACAATGAGACAAATTATTACGTGACAAATACAAAATATGTCATATCATGACAAAAACTATAAAGTAGCGGCTGATGTCGAAGGTTGATAAAATAAGGACAATTAAATCAAATAGGTATAGCGTCCATAATGTCGAGATCAAATAAAATTGAGCAGCAACGAAGTGTCGAAGGTTTATGCAATCAACTTGGTATCGCACGACGTCGAATGTTAAGCAAAATTATCTGATTTATCCGACATTTGTTTTAGCATTGTAAAGAGGCTAAAGTTACCGTTATTCATTTCTGATCGTAAAAGCAATCATCCAACATTTACTAGTATTTTGACACCTTACGGAGCGGAATGTTACCGTTAATCATTTTCAAATGTTAAAGCAAACAACCGACATTCATTTTAGCATCTTACGGAGCTGAATGTTATCCTTTTTCATTTCCAAACGTGAAAGCAAACATCCCCTATTTATTTTAGCATCTAACTGAGCCGATTGATACCGTTAATCATTTTCAAATGTAAAAGCAACAATCTGTTATTTATTTTAGCATCGTTCGGAGCAGAACATTACCATTATTCATTTCCAAATTTAAAAGCAAACATCCGACAATCATTTTAGCATCGTACGGAGCCGAATGTTACTGTTTTTCATTTTGAACGTCAAGGCAGACATCAGACATTTACTTTACCATCAAACGCAGCTGAATGTTACTGTTCTTCATTTCGAAATGTAATAGCAAATATCCGACATTTATTTTATTATATGGAGCAGACTGTTACTGCTATTCACTTCCAAACGTAAAAAGCAATCATCTGCCATTTTTTGGGCATCTTCCGGAGCCAAATGTTATTGCTATTTACTTTCGAAAGTAAAAGCAAACACCCGACATCTGTTTAATCATCATACGGAGTTGAATATTAGTGTTATTAATTTCCGAACATCAAAGGGATCATTCGACATTTATTTTAGCATCTTCCGGAGCTGAATGTTATTGTCATTTACTTTTGAACGTAAAAGCAAACATCCGGCATTTATTTTTATCATCGTACAGAGTTGAATATTATTGTTATTCATTTCCGAACGTCAAAGCAAAGATCCGACATTTATTTTAGCATCTTCCAGAGATGAATGTTATTGCTATTTACTTCCGAAAGTAAAAGCAAACATCCGACATTTATTTTATCATCGTACGGAGTATTATTGTTATTCATTTCCAAACGTCAAAGGGATCATTCGACATTTACTTTAGCATATTCGGGAGCTGAATGTTATGGTTATTATTTTACTTTCGAACGTAAAAGCAAACATCCGACAAATTACTGATACTTTTCAAAAGATTTTCGCGGATCGATTTCAGCTAATTTCCTTCATGTAGCCGATGGTTGACGGGAGAGTTTGATTTTCATATCATTAATTCCGCGCTGGAGCGCTCGGGCAAATGCGGGTGTTCAGACGAGCGTGAAAGTGCGGGCGACTTCCCTCGTCTGTACGCGTCCAAACGCCCGCGTATAAACTAGTACGCCCGGACGAAAGGGCTTCCCGCATTTGCCCTAGGGGTTTGCGTGACGTTTCCCGCGGTCGGCACTGTACCTACACACAAACAAACACACCCATGCTTACAAATGTCTAAAGTCTATCAATTAAACTAAGCATTTTGCAATGCCATTTGAATGAGTTAATAGAGGTGGCATTTCGAATGAAATCAGGTAAATTGTTCCAAATTTTAGATCCATGATAACACCAAAATACAATAACACCAAAGATGACAGAGCGCCACACTGGCGGGCGGGCGCTATATCATCTTTGACCTCAGAGCAACGGTCATCGCAATGCAATGAGCATCAATGACTTTTACCTCTTTATGTGCCACGTTCGCACGTCCAACTCAGTCGACGGCGTGCCAACTTCGCATATTCCGCTCAAACGCCAAACCCGCCCGAACCGATCAATAAATCGCCAAATGCGACAGTACAATGAAAGCATTTGTCGAGATTCCGTCCCCTCGTCTATAGCTTACATTTCATGTGGTGATTGACTAACAAGCAGTGTTTCATACTGGATTTGCGTGCAAATTCTAAGCTTTTGTCACTACTTTGTGTGCAAAAGTCATACATTCACAGCAATGTAGCTACTGGGCATTAGAAAGAAAAGCAATTATAGATTTGTCATAGAATTTACATCAATGCAAAGTTTGGCATTTTCTCTACAACTTTGCTTACTTCATCTACAATTTAACATAAATCTATAAAAGTTATATAGATTTGAAAAACAGAATGTTTTCTCAACGCATGACTACATTGGTATCTCAGAATAATGTGGCACACGGGGGGTTTCCAATATGGCACATAAAGAGTTAAGGCTAGTCAAACCTGGGCCTACCGGTTCATGGGGCGACATGGTCTGTCTGTCCGCCATCGGACACACATTTCCCAGTGACTCCCCCAAGACGTTCAATAAAAGATCACCAGTTTTCAGCAGCATGTCATCAAGTTGCATCGCCAGCATGAATACCCGCTGTCTGGGATCGGGAACCCAGATCAGACACCCCTGACCTTTGACATTCCTTGGAGCGTGACCGTCACCACCAAAGGAACACAGACAGTGAGCATCGCCATGACAAGACACGAAAAGGACCGTTTCACGGTTATGCTGTCATGCACCACAGACGGTGGAAAGCTGGCACTCTTCGTTGTGTTCAAGAGGAAGACACTCCCAAAAGAGAAGCTTCCTCCAGGAGTCCTTGTTTAGGCGCAGCAGAAGGGGTGGATGGATGAGCAACTTGTTGACAACTGGCTCCAGTGCATGTGGGGTCTGCTGATACTTGATGCCATTCGATGCCACAAAACAGATGCGATGAAGGTGGCGATGCACGGACTGAATGTTGACCTGGCGATCATCCCCGGAGGAATGACATCTCTTCTGCAGCTGCTCAATGTTTGTGTAAACAAACCCTTCAAAGACAACCTCCGACGACAGTGGGCAGAGTGGATGATGTCCAGTGATCACACATTCACAAAGTCTGGCACACAGCATAAGGCAGACCTTTCTATGATCTGCTCTTGGATCATGACAGCGTGGGAGGAGATATCTTCACCGGTTTCGAGGACTCAGTCTGAATTTACGCGAGAAAGCCTGGCCTGGGGATCAGCCTCACCCCTGCACGTTTCCAGCGAATAAGTCTGTGATTGAGGCATGAAGCACAAAGGAGCAATGGCAACCAGGAACACCGTCTTCAATGCAAGGTTCCGAAGGGAAGCTTTGGCCAACAGTTCAAAGGGAGCCCTGGCAAGGGACCTATTAAAGAACGGCGGGAAGGCTCCACGAAGGAAGCAGGGATCTTACCAGGGGTCTCTTCAAAAAGAAAGACCATACTAATTTGGTAAGGAAAGGTAAAGTAGATACAAACCAGAGATGCCAACCCTATAGGATGGTTATCAGAAACATTAACCACATTTTTCAGGAACAAACGTGGGTCTTTCAGGAACACAAGACAAGCACCATATTTTTGCGCAAAAACGCACATAATCACACATCCACTCTCAGAAATGCGTTTTAAATATACCATTTCTAATTTCCAGGTAAAGATGTGCATCAAAGCATTTAAATAATAAACATGTTTGCAACCATAGGACACATGTTAATCACACACAAACAGAGAGGGCAACTTTTGGAAATCAAAATCAGGGACGATTTGTAACCGACACCAAATAATGTGCGCAAAGCGCATATCTTGAGCACGGAGCGCCTGACCCTTGTGGTGGGTTCCAGGGCCCGCCTTAGGGCCTTGGAAGCTCTGGGGTTCTTTATGCTCTCTGGTGCAATCTGAGGCTTATTTTGGAACATTTTCATGTTGGAAAATTCTCCATTTTTTAAAGATAATCACAATTAAATTACTAAAAAATAGTAAAAATTGATTTTCTTTTTTTAAATGTAGTGTCTAGAATTTGTCTATCTAGATCCTACATAGCTTTTAACCCATTCCATACGGGAACCTGGTGGCCTGTGTACTAAGTTTATGGGGATTTCAGATTTCAGCATGAAACGGGTTAACTCTACATGAACGAAAAAATGACGGACGAAGATTATCAGATTTTCAAGCTCTTGGGGTTAAGCCATTTTGTCAGTCTCTTATTTTCACACTATTTTGACATTTCTTATAGTAATCAAAATAATGAAAAGGGCACCTTTGAAAAAAAAAAATATGCTGGGGAAAAATGAGGGGGAATGCATTTACATGTACAGGTCTACAAATGATAGGGAACATAACATATCTGGAGCTGATACGACATTTTTATCAATAACAAATGTGGGTAAATGTGTGTTACACATAATATTTCAATCAATCCTTGGCTGAGTTGATTGTAAATCAAATGCATTCAGTTTATTCATAACATGCACTAACTGTGATGATATATGTGGGGCTTTCTCAGCTTGAGTGTCTTTCACTTTACAAGCATTCAGGGTTTGTTTGTATACTGTCTTTGATGCTTCAAGGCCTGCATAAGAAGGTTTCTCAAGACTAGTGACTCTATCAGGAGGCCTAAGTCCTTGAAGTTGATGCAGTATTGGGAGGTTTCTCAGTAAGACTCCGCATAGGTCTAGCTCCAGTAGTACTCTAGTAGTATACAGTATCTAAATCTTCTCTTTCTTTCAGTTCCTTGTCCAAGAGTACGAAGATGTTTTCCCCAGTAGAATCATTTTCACAGGCTGCCAAACTCAGCAGCCCCTCTTCTACTTGTCCTGTAGTTTCACTATAAAGACTGGTGAAATCAATATTGACAATACAGGATAAAGTTGTGCATCTTCCCCATCATTGCTGCCAAAAGTCGCTAGACTAAATGGACCTGACCTTGCTTGCTTTCTCAGCTATAGAATTTGTGAATTTGCTTGGACAACTCACCTAGGTCTACATGTATTACTGCAGATCTACTACAAAAGTAAATTTATTAGGCTTAGGTCCTAGTATTGGTTCTAGCACAACTGCACATGTACTTGCGCTTGCTGGCGATTTTCGGGTCTGGAAACATCTTCTTGGAGAGGGGTCCTGCATGATATGTGGTTGCAATGGGAAGATTATACTCCAAAATAAATCCTGTCAAAAAAAGTTCTGCTTTGCTCACATCTTCCTCCTGTCCAGCTGTAGCCTTTACCAGTAATATGCATGCAGCAAAGCTAATGCAATATCCATCAAAGCAGCAGTCACTGGATTGCGATCGACGAAACGTAAATACAAACACACATGCTTTCACATGTTGGCAAAGACCCTACACACTGCAACCAAGGAGGTGGGAAATCCTTACTGCAACTGTACAAGCTCTTTGGCGGTGTGGTACAGGCGCCTTGAATAAGCTACTTACTTCAGACCAAGCTCACTATGTATTAACCTCTGCAATGTGTGGTGAACAGTACCCACTATCACTGAAAGTGTGTATGTGTTCTTTTTTGTTTTAAGGAGAATAAAACTCTAATATAATGCGAATTTAGGGAATGCAGCAATATGAGTAGAACTTATAAGTGAAAGTTTTGAAAAAATGTTCAAGTAATTTTTTAATTTTTGGTGCAGTTTTATGACATGATGTATGCACACTGCATGATGGAAATTTAACATAATTATTTTCCGTTTTCTAGCAAAGTAAAAGAGCACTTGACAGATAAATCTATTTCAAAGAGCAGGGAGAATGTACTACCCTTAGCATACATGTACGTATGTGAGTAACAAGTTGGGGGAATGTGTACACATGCACTTTTCATTACAAAATCAAATTTTGCTGAATTTTCTTAAATGTTTTCTTTATATCATTGTACATGAAAAATGTCATGAACTGTGTCTTTTTTTAAAAATAATATCCCGCAATTTTGGCATTGAATTTCAAAAATTTATAACTTTGAATGCCTTATCCAATTTTACTTCAATATTTGCGGATGTGTTCTAACATTGCTGCAATCTTTCAATCTGTATGAATATTCCGTTTCATTACTAGCTGTAAATCAGAGGTCTCTACTTAAAGGACAAGTCCACCTTCATATACATAAGGATTGAGAGAATGCAGCAATATTAGTAGAACACATCAGTGAAAGTTTGAGGTAAATTGGACAATCCGTTCAAAAGTTACGAATATTTTAAGTATCTGCGCAGTCACTGCTGGAAGAGAAGACTACTACAGTGTATGATGTCACATGCGTACAACTATATAAGGAAAATAAAAAGAGAATTTCACAAAACTTTACTTTTTGAATAAAGTGCACATTTCTTCGACTTGCTACTGACGTATGTTAAGGGTAATATTATTCCCCCTGCCTTCTGAAAGAGAGAAGCCGAGTGTTCTTTTGTTATGCAAGAAAAATGGAAATATGTTGAATTTTCCTTATTCTTTCTTTATATCGTTGTACTCATGTGACATCACAAGCTATAGTAGTCTTTTCATCCAGCCTTGACTGAGCAGAAACTTCAAAAATACATAACTTTTTAATGGATTGTCCGATTTTGCTCAAACTCTCACTGATGTGTTCTACTAATATTGCTGCATTCACTCAACCCACATGTCTATGAAGGTGAACTGGTAAAGGGACTGTATTGTTCTGGTTGACATGGGGATTCTGGTTTAACTTTTTACAAAACAATTTTAGAAACTTCTTATATGAAATATCAAAGAGCATACATTTCTAAAAGGAAAAAAAGTTACTTGACAAAAATCAGTTTAGAAGCGGCTGAGATATCAAGAAACATGGTGTCCCAATAAAAGGTGGGTCGCATCTTTTATTAGGACCACTTTTTTACTTTTTTAAATATCTCTGTCATGATATGACATATTTTGTATTTGTCACGTAATAATTTGTCTCATTTTATTAATATTATCATGTAGATCATGTAAGAAATTGATGTCATTCTAATGGTTACAAAAGAAGTGCAACTTTAAAGACAAAAGCCTGCATCAGGATGACCAAATAAGGAGATTTTGAGATGCACAATGAAAGTAAAAGACAGTGATATGGAATTAAATGTTTTTAGGATGAGTAGACCCTATGTGACGTCAAAATAGGAGAAAAGGGTATCCCTGATGCTATGCCTCATACCATCTGGAATGTGGACGTCATTCATGACGTAAAAACACAAGTTTATAGCTTGGTCAAAACAGGACCAATTCACATAATTCTTGGTTTCCGTGGACAGGAAGTCATGACGTCAAGCGGAGGCTTGACCAATGCAAAATGAAATACTTAAGAAAGTTTTGACAGGCAAAAAATGCCAGCCAATAAGAAAAGGGGGCAGGACTTCTGTAAAAACTTTCCAGGAAGTCACTTCATTTAACTTATTTTACATGGAGACCTATGGTCCAACAAATGTATACATATGCAATGTTCAGGCGCAAAATTCAGATGCCATACAATTTGCGGAACACTCAGGACCAGGCTACGTTACTTCAAGATCGGGAAGTTAGAGAGTAGCAGAGTGTTGGAATCATTGTGATTCAAGGATTGCATTTCGGCTCGGACAGCCTGACCGTCCAGAAGAGAATCTAGGAGGATTCGAGTTTAAACCCCAACAACTGTTGTAAGTACACAACCATTTAATTGAAAGTTGTTGGAAACTTGTAATCTCTATGTAATTCCCGATATGGCAGTGTATGTGTGAAGTTTGTATGTCAAACAGAAGTTTAATTGCACTGTGGAAGGAATTGAGACCCAGAACAACGCTTAGATTTTAATGGGCTGATTAATCATCCCTACTCAACGTTGAAAGATAATGATACATTGTGAAACATTATTATGGAAATTATTTGTGTTAATAGGATGGAATAATAAATGTGTTTTGTTAAAGTTATATGAACAGAATCAAGGATAATAAAAGACCACAAATTATAAGGGAAATATCATGTTATCAAATTAACAGGGTGTTTAGGGTTCCAGAGAGGACCACAGTTTGGGGTTCAGACAAGGACCGAAGTTGGGAAGCCAACGATCAGAAAGGGGAGACGACCCGCTACTTCTGGCAGGGCATCATCAACAGCCTAGAGCCACCAAGCAAGGGAGCTTTTAGAATTAGCCACCGAGCAGAGCAACCAAGCTTAAGATCAAGTCGAACTGGAAATCTGTACTCAAGTTTGTACTATGTTATTATTGTAAACCATCACAACTTTGAAACCAGCATAATAAATATCATTGATTGTTATATTGTAAGAATACTGTGTGATTGGCTACTTAATTTCGAAATTTCGAAAGTCGAACGAGTTGATTGAATGAATGGTCTGTTAACAATCTGCTGCATTTTGACTAAGTCAATCTTTGACTATATAGAAAAGATCCCAGTCGCAGGGAGGACTTTCATTCCCCACATTCAGAGGAAAGTCCCCTGTGACAATCTCAGCCATTTCAAAGTGGATCTTCATCAAATAAACTTTGAGTTCCTCTTAGAATTTTAGTGTATTTTAGTGAATACATGTCCTATCTCTCCCATATTTTGCACACGCAAGACCATGCTACAAGAATCTTTTCACAAGATAACCACTTTTTGCTCAGATGCCATTATGTCTGCGCATAGTTGGGTCAATGGTGAAATATATTTTATTCTGTATCTTCGTTATGACGTGTTATTTCTATGGGAGTGCAGTTTTTCTGCAAATGAAAATTGATATGACTATCTTTTTCGAGCACTAGCTCACTTCTGCTTCAATGAATTTCTCCCAGATTTTAATATGTTGTAGCTGTGACTTTGGGCTATCGTGAATGTACCCTTTCTTTTTATACGATGTCAGGATTATGTTAAAAACTTGGTTGAATTTAAAGCTTATCTGTAATGTACTGAGATGTTTTTTTTTTTTTCCGGCAACTTTCTTTGCAATAACTCAAGAAAAACAGCCCCTATCACCCCCAAATTTTGCACATGTTTAGTTCATGTCACGTACATTATTTTATAAGATAACAACTATTGATCGGACATCATTTTGGGTATGTAAATTAGGGTCAAAGGTCATAAATGTTTCATTCTGTATCTTAGTGAATACATGTCTTATTTCTCCCATATTTTGCACACGCAAAGACTATGTTATAAGAATCTTTTCACAAGATAACCACTTTTTGCTCAGATGCCATCATGTCTGTGCAAAGTTGGGTCAATGGTCAAATATACATGTACTTCATTCTGTATCTTCGTTACGACGTGTTATCTCTATGGGAGTGCAGTTTTTCTGCAAATGAAAATTGACATGATTATCTTTTTCGAGCACTAGCTCATTTATGTTTCAATGAATTTCTCTCAGATTTTAATGTGTTGTAGCTGAGATCTTGGACTATCGTGAATGTACCGTTCGTTTTTTCATACGATGTCGGGATTACGTTAAAAAACTTGGTTGAATTTAAAGCTTATCTGCAATGTATTGAGATGTTTCTTTCTTTCTGCAACTTTCTTTGCAATAACTCAAGAAAAACAGTTTCTATCACCCTTAAATTTTGCACATGCTTAGTTCATGTCACATACATTATTTCATAAAATAACAACTTTTTGATCAGACACCATTTTGGGTATGTAAATTAGGGTCAAAGGTTATAAATGTTTCATTCTGTATCTTAGTGAATACATGTCCTATCTCTTCCATATGTTTTACATTGATATGTGATAGCTGATTCTGGGTGCATGCACTGGTCGGGGAGGAAGGTCTCGAGCCTCTGTGATTAAGTTTGCCTTTTCCTCCCCTGGCAACCAGCAGCATGCACCTGGAACCACCACAATTTTTATATCATGTATTTACGATTTTCTGTTTGTATTTTATATCAGCTTGTATTGTACATTGTATACTGAATTGCCGAATAAATAATAATAATAATAATAATAATAGAATTGTATGCTCTTTAATATTATCTATAAGTGGTTTCTAATCAGCTTATAAAAAATTAAAACCTGAATCCCCATTTCTGAGAAAACTATGCCATCCCTTTAATGCTAATTCACATTGTGTACAATGTATTTTGCCATTACCCCCGTTAAGAATTGAATAGTCAAGTACCTGTATTGTTTCAAGTGCCTTTAAATTCAAAGTGGCTGCAAAGTTGGGATGTCGTCTGCAGGATCATCGACCATTTGTGCACTGGGAGACCTTCCTAGCTAGCTGCACTTATTCACATGCAACATATATGGGGATGTCCCATACATAACACATTTGTCCCATACATAACATTCTTTCATTGCCTAATAAAAAATATTTCTTTTGCTATTTTTTCTCTTCTATGACAGGGATCTTGCCAGTGTATATCACCCTTGTCGGTCCCGACAAGCATGAACTTTGAAGAGACAATTACCGACAAGCGTAAACCTCGCCGACAAGGGAGATACCAAGTGTGAACTTGCTCTGGCAAGCTCAGTTCAGACCAAGTTTGGATTGCGCACCTGGCCCACGCCTTTTCCTCTTTTGATTATTTGGCCGGAAAAGAAGCTAAAATTTGAAAGAAGCAGCAGTTTACTAGTGCAAAAAGTTATCCGACACAGATCGCAACAACGCAGCTCCACACACACACCACACACTCGCTCACATAATCTGATTTGGGATGATCCACACACACAGCGTTTCGTGCGAACTAACTTGCACAGCCACAGGCAAGGCCTGCCGCTCGAGTCTTGTTCGTGTGATGTGCGTGCATGTGAGAGGGAGAGAGGGCAGAAACCGAGCAAGGGAGAGTGAGGCTGAGGAAATCTGACACACACCCGCTTGTTGTCACTCTTGTTGTCAGGTCACGCAAAAACAGAGGGGCAATCATGAAATGCATGCCAATACCTCCCCGAAGAAGGTTGTATTTTTTGCTGCTTTGGTTTGCTTGTTTGTTTGTTTGTCTGCCTGTTTGTCTCTCTATTTGCAAAATAACTCAAAAGTTGTGAACAGATTAAGATAAAATTTTCAGAAACAGTTGGTTGGTAATGACGCAAGGATGATTAACTTTTGGTAGTGATCAGGATTACAGCCGGGGATCCACCGTCAGGATCCAGGAGTTTTTGTTGTTGTTTTTTTAATTTTGTTTTATATTTTTTATAAGGATTTATACTAATTCTACTATGTTTAGTAAACTGGCCATCGGCAATGACGAGAAAAAAATGTGTCCAAAGCATGTGTGGTGGCTATGGAATCTTTCATTGCCGTATAGGGAGAATTACTTTCATCTTCCGCAAAGTGCTCTAGAATAACCAAATGCAGATTTTTGTTTGGTAGTTTCAGTGGGTCATTTTTTACTAAAAAGCCATACGTTCCGTTCGCGCTTTTCACTTTCCATGGATTCATAAACGTCATTCGTGAATGTTCAATTTTCCTTCTCCTGGGAGAAATGGGATTTATGTTTGATTTTTTTTCCAGCATTGGTTATTAGTTTGTTTGTTTACAGTTATTTTGCAAAATAGCTCAAAAATATTATGAACGGACTTGAATTAAATTTTTAGATAATTTTGATAATAACAAGGAATGATTGAATTTAGGTAATGACCTAGATTGGTGGATCCCTTCCCTGTCCCAATCGCTGTCAACTGTTCCGTGAAAAATTGATCCGTTGGGATTCAGTAACAAGTTTTCAACATATTAGTTACGTACACACGTAGTTGCCAAACTTGAAGTTTAGGTCGAAAACTTAACTATCGATGATTAGCTCCACTCGTGAATTCACGACACGGGTTCACACATGCACCTAAACTTTAAGTTACAACTTATGAGCGAGCCCCACTTGATGATTACAATGGAAGTGCCGAGTCTTTGCTAGATGGCCTTGTGCCCAAACAAAATAGAGCAGTGAACGAGACGCGAGGTTCACACAAACTCACAAGCTCTTGATTATTGTGTCCACACAGGGCAAAACGAGTGGGAACCCCGTGGCTCATGGAGAGAGCATAAACCCTAAGATGTCTCGTGGTTCTAATCATCAACTAAACTTTAAGATCGCAAACTTTCGAGTGTGTCCACACGGTGCTAAACTACAAGCTAATCATCCAGAGTTAAGTTTTCGACCTAAACTTAAAGTTTAGGAAGTGTGTGAATCTAACAACTATAATGTATGGAGTGTGAACCTGCCCTTGCTGTTCTGATTTATGGAAGTTTCTTTTCTATGTGTGTGTGTGTGTGTTGTTTAATTCATTTTCCATCATGCTGTTGCTTCAAGGAGCTACGCTTTTCCCGCATAAAATTAATCATGGATACTGCACACAGAGCTTCAAAAATAACGGCCCACATTTTAAAGTGAACAAACCAAATATTATTTATTTATAGCAGGTGCTCCTTTCCTTTTGAGGTAGGGGTGCTTCCCCTGCACAACTTCTGTCTTCAGAATTTCACATTTCATGCCCTTACCTATCGAGTATCATTTTTTTCTTTCTTTTTTTCAGGGAGAGAAAAAAATTATGTTCTCTTTAGCAATGTGCATATAAATCTGTGATGCAGTTTTGATTTTTGTTTACACGTTAATTATTCTGCTTCAAGACCTGTTCTTGATTTAGGGAGAGTTACCGATGTTTTACACATTAATTATGCAAAGCAATTAGGTGAGCCCATCCCTCAGTTCACTGCCAGTGAAAAATTATGATAATGATAAAACGATAACAGATTCTTTATGTTGAAAAAAAAAAAAAAGGTTCATAAATTCCCGCACGAAATCAGTTTTGTTATTTCAAATATTCATTTATAGTATGGACCTTTTTTTATTTTGGAATAGGTGAGCCCGTCCCTCATTTCACTGCCAGTGAAATATCGAGTTAACACAACGGCCCCACAACGATTACAGTTTTGTTACTCTGAAGGTTCATTACTCCGAAAGTTATGATAATAATGATAAAATGATAACAGATTTTTTATTCTGAAAAAAAGAAGAGAAAAAAGGTTCATTAATTCCAACACGGAATCAGTTTTGTTATTTCGAACGTTCATTTATAGAATGGAGCTTTTCATTTTGGATTATTAAACCTTCGGAGTAATTAATCATTTCATTTTGGGATTAACTCTTAATGTGCCAGGTCCAAAACCCCCAACGTGCCAGAGGTTTTTACCCAATGCCAGAAAGTTTCGAAACTGGTTTGACAATGTAATCTAAAACTGCCATATCTTTGTAACCACTGACTGTTTTGAATCGAATTGTACACAAAAAATATGAAGAAATGAATGTACTTTCGTGTCATGTAGTAAGTTTGCTGTAATATCTATCTTAACCTGAAATATTGCAGAAATAATCGATAACATCAAAAAATTAAGGAAAGCATGGAAGGAAAGCATCAGCCGTGATTTTTCTTTAATAGAACACACCCTTGTCTCTGAGAAAGTTTTAGAGCTTGTACATATCCTCTTTCAAATGATAACAAATTTATCTTCCTTCTAGGGTTGTATAATTCCAAAGATACTAGCAGTCTAATAGGTAATACGCTAACGGCGTATCACTTACGGTGTTTGTACAGAGTTTTCCTTTTTTTAAATTCTCCTTTCTTTCTGAAGAATTTTGTGGACAAAATATTTCAACAATGACATGACCAATTAACATGACATTTGCAGTCAACATATCTCATATCAATATCTCAATACATGAAACTTTTCATGACGAAAACTGACGAAACCATATCTGTGACATCATCTAGGCACCATTTTGTGATTTTGAGACGATGTCAGATGATCGATCATATCTTCATTACTAAATGTCATTTCCTTATAAATCATTTTCGGTAGACATTTCAAAAGTTCAAGTAGGTCATCATGATGCCTACCTATGCACGCGTCAAAATCTAAAAATGCTCAAAACAACTTCTCGACTGGTTTTCTTGACGTTTCAGACAAGTTTAATCATTTCAAAAAATTCTGTGAGTGCATGTCTGACCATGCCTTTTTTCGCGTAAGCAACATGAAAATGCACTTTTTCTGACTGATTTGGATTCCTGATACATCCAGTACTAATATCCATTGGTTTTCGGTCAATCTTGACCAATAAGAAGCTAATGGGAGTGCCTCAAAGTTCAAATTCTGCGCGTGCGTCTATGTGCAAATATATTGAAAAAAAAATGTCTTTTTTATTTTGTCATAGCTATTCAAACTGCAGGGTAAGCCCATGTTATTATAATTGCATATTTCAAAACAATATGAAATTTAAATAACATCTCAAGTATCAATATTTCATTGGCGATGGCATCACGTCATCAAATCGTCATCTGAACTCAAGAAAGTGGAATTTATTTTTTTTATGTACTGTTTCTGACATTCATTTGCAAGTATCTTGCTTACAGTTCCTCAATGTTATCCCAAATTCATATGTGTTGTACTTTGGACAATTGTCTTTTAAGTCAATGTGATTGTTTTGCAATTTTATGACGTCATCATACTGAAAATTGAGATTAAAGGGATGTTACAGTATTGGTGGAGATGAGAATTGGGCTTTCAACTTTTTGCGAGATACCAAGAAAAGACCTATGAAATAGTACAGAGCATACCATTTTATGAGGAAATCAAAGTTTATTTGATTAACATCAGGTTTGGAATGACTGAAACATCCAAATACAAAGTACAAATACCAGTGTAAAACAAAGCGATCGTAATAAAAGGTGGGTCCCACACTTTATTAGAATCTCTCTGTTTTGGATATCTCAGCCATTTCAAAACCAATTTTCATCAAATAAACGTTGAATTCCTCATGGAATTACATGCTCTTTCATATTTCATAAGATGTTTCTCATTATCTCACTAAAAAATGTAAGAAACCTGAAATTAGGTCACGACTAAAACAATACGATCCCTTTAAAGCAAAGCCGAGTTTACATGTTATGTCTATGGGACGTAATTTTTTTCCAATTCTGAATTGACATGACAATCTTTTCACAGTTGTATCTCAGCTGTTTGAGCTTTGTTTCCTCTTAAATTTTATGAGACTGTAGCTGAAATAACAAACTGTGATAAGTATATGGTTTGGTCTGGTCATATGCATAAGGCACGGTGAAATTTTCAAGATAGAAACCATTTTCGGTATTACATTCCATCTATTGATGATCTCCATACATTGTATCTATTTTGAGCGTTTTGTTGCTACAGTACTTCCGTGGCTGTTCTGTGGCCGAGTGGCTAGAGTAATGGTTTTGCATGCACAATTTTGAGAGATCGATGCTCGGAGCAGACCTTTTTTTTTGTTTGTTTGTTTTTCTTTTTGGTCTTTTTAAAAAACATTTCATATTCAATACTAACTACCTGTTAAAAAATGATCCCACATTTTAGTCTTAGTTTATAATATTTCTATTTTTTTGTTCCTTATTTTGTTTCATTGCAAAACGTGTGTATAAACTTTATTAGAATTCAGTTTACAAAAACAATAAGATACTGAACATGGCCTATCGGATTCAATTGTTTAGCTCCCAAAAGATAGGATTTTATTCGATGTTGTGCAACAGCTTAACTTTCAGACACTGAATATTTTTGGAAATAATGAATTCAAAATTTTGTTCGCAATGTCTACGAGAAAGTTATTTTCCTAATTGCACATTTTCTTGACCACATGCAACTGTACCTTAATCCAACCAATCCCTTGCTTGAAATTGCATAGCGCCATCAGTCATTACAAGGCCGTATTGCCGTCTAACGGTACAATGCATGTTTACACGGGCACATTTGTTGTGTGGACATGGAATTTTTTTTTTCCTTTCAAAAATGTTATAGAAATCTATATTTTGTTTTTTGCCTGAACATTTATTTCCATGGATGTTCCATGGCCAAGTGGTTAGAGTAATGGTTTCACATGCATGCTTTAGAGAGATCGATGCTCGAAGCAGACCTTTTTTTCTTTTTTGGTTTGTTTTCCTTTTTTCCCACATTTTAGTCTGAGTTCAAGATATTTTGGATTTTTGTTCATCATTTTGTCGCATTGCAAAACGTCCATATAAACTTTATTAGAATTCAGTTTACGAAAACACGAAGATATGGAACGGCGCCTATCGGATTCTATTGTAGCTCCCAAAAGATAGGATTTTATTCCACGTTGTACACTAGCTTCCCTTTCAAACATGTCAAATTTTTCATAATAATGAATTCAAAATTTTGTATACAATGTCTACGAGAAAATTATTCTCCTAATTGCATATTTGTTGACCACACACAAATGTAGCCATGGTCAAAACTTAGTTGCTTCTCTGACATTAAGTTGGTTTTTGAATTCAAAATTGTCTTTGTGTACAAAAAGTCTACGCTGAAATACTTTATCTTATTACGTGGGACTACGTACATATGGAATTTCATGTCATTTCAGCTATGGAATTTCATATCATTTTAGCTCTAGAAAGTCTATCTAATAGACTTGCTTCATTTGTCACACACAAGGTTATAAATTGCCCTTAATGCAGTTTTCCCCTTGCCACCTCTCGTTTTCTCTTCCCTTTTCTCTACATTTGTTCTTGTTATACTGTAGGTGGGAATGTGTACATTTACATAACTGTATACAGTAACATTGTATGAATACGTACGCACGGGGAGGTGTGAGACGCTTCCATGATCACACGTAGGCCGTGCGTCATCGACGAATTACTGGTAACTTTTTTTCCTTCCCTTCCCTTTTATTCCTCCCTATAAAATAATTGTTCTTTTCTTTTGTTGTTTGTTTTACAGCACATCCAAACCCTCTCGGCCCTATCCTTCACCCAAAAAAAAAAAAAAAAAAGAGAACAGAACGAGGCAAGTGCCAAAATGTGTCTCGTCCATTCCTGTAGAAGAAATTAATGTTTTTTTAATGCCTGGAAGTTCATTGACCCCGCCTATGACCTTTTAATGGAAAAAAAAAATTGTTACCATGGCAATGCACTGTTCAACAGTGAATAAACATATTGCTTACTGTTAGTCACATGTTCGACATCTCAAGTCAAGTGCTCAAAAACTGAGTGAGCAAGATAAATAAACTGATGATTTCTATGATTTTCATTAAAAATTGTGTTACCATGGCAACACAATATTGAACATTAAGAAAAAATGAAGTTTGCACAAATTTTATATATCATAGCCGTCACATGTACCAAATTTCAAGCCAAATGCTCAAAGGCTGAGGGGCTTAGTTGAATTTGCAATATTTGTGTATGATTTTCATTTAAAATATGCTGTTACCATGGAAATGCATTGATTAACAATAACAAAAGATTAAGTTTGCACATCTATGTACCATAGTGGTCAGGTGTGCCAAATTTCAAGTCAAATGCTCAAAGACTGGGGGAGTTAGCTGTATCCACAATATTTTTGTATGATTTTCATGAAAAACATGTTGTTACCATGGCAATACATTGATCAACAATGACGAAAGATGAAGTATGCACATCTACATACCATAGTGGTCACATGTGCCAAATTTTTCAATCTTAATGCTCAAAGACTAAGGGAGTTACCTGAATCCACATTATTTTTGTATGCTTTTTAGTGAAAAGATGCTGTCACCAGGGCAACGCATTGTTCAACACTGATGAAAAATTAAGTTTGCACATCAATATACTATATATAGTGGTCACATGTGCCAAATTTCAAGCTAAATGCTCAAAGACTGAGGGAGTTAACTGAATTCACAATATTTTTGTACGATTTTCATTCAAAATATGCCGTTACCATGGCAACACACTGATAAACAATATCGACAGATTATGTTTGCACATCTATGTACCAAAGTGGTCATGTGTGCCAAATTTTAATCTTTATGTTCAAAGACTGAGGGAGTTAGCTGAATCCATAATATTTTTGTATGCTTTTTGGTCAAAAAAAGGCTGTTACCATGGCAACGTATTGTTCAACACTAACGAACGATTAAGTTTGCACATCTATATACTATATATAGTGGTCACATGTGCCAAATTTCAGGCCAAATGCTCAAAGACTGACAGATGGACAGACGGACAGATGAACGAAAGGATGAAAGGACAAATGGACAGACAATGCAAAAACCTCTGGAAACCACACGAACCCTCCCAAAAACATTCCCCAAACCTTCCAAACGCCTCCGATGACACTTTGTGGCAGACGCATAAAAACATGTTGATGAAACATTAAAAGATGTACTGCTGTGACAAAAACAGAATGGTTGGCAACTTTGCAAACAGTTCTTGCAAAACCATCTTTACGCCCACTTACCTCTTGCTTCATCCTTTAACCTCTGAACTGTGACAATTAATGACTCCTTCTCATCAAGTTCATTCTCCAGAAAGGCATTTCTTTCAATTGCCTGAATAAGACAAAACAAGATAAACAGAAGTATGATATCAGCTTGATAGACAAATTGAGTACAAGTGAAATCAAAAACCTGAATTATACATCTATGCAAAACACACTCTTTTCACCATTACAAGGTGGATCACATAGTAAGATTCTATTGATAAACATAAAGAAACTTAATGCAAACGCATTCCATTTTTGTACGATTTTGTTTCATTTGAATATCACATCAGCAGTGCCCCTACTTTCAACTCAGTCGGGTAAATAGTAAAGAATACCACCAGGAAAGGACTTCTTTCTTTTTTCCCTTTGAGAGAAATACATCACTCATAGATATATTTCACAATTTTTCTATTTCCTCATAAAATTCTTTCTAACTCCACAAAAAGGACATGTACTTATTCTTCTGGCGGGTTCATGCACTGTAATGATACATCACCCAATGCACTAGATGTTGCATAGAGCTATTTGTACAATGTATCCACAAAAAGGACACCATTTAATTATTTTTTTGGCGGGTTCATGCACTGCACTGTAATGGTACATCACTCGATGCACTAGATGTTAAATAGAGCTATACAAAATGTATTGCTGGCTCCTACATGCACCCAGTTACAACAGTTACCACTGTGCATGTGCCACATCTATACCTCAATGCCATAATGTCCACCAAATTTGATTTCAATTGCTTCACAATTGTGGAAGTAACTCACTCCACAAGATTTTCAAGTAAACACACAGTTACCATGACAATGCCCTGTAAGGTACAAGCACAAAGAGTGTCTTGCATGACTACACCTTACATCATTATGTGCATACCAAATTTGATATAAATATGCTTAAATACTGTGGAAGTAGCTTGTTCCACAATGTTTTGGTAAAATTGTGGTTATCACGTGGCAATGCTTTTTCTGGCAAACACAAAAATCAGGTCTTCCCCATCTACACTTCAATGCCAAAATGTTCATCAACTTTGATTTCAATTGTTTCAAAATTGTAGAATTCATTCCACAAGATTTTCAAGGAAATATGTGACACGCGGCAACGTTTTCAGGCAAAAGTAGCAAAGAACCAATTCCCTTCTTGGTGGGGTACAAAGATTTTGACTATTATTTTTGTCAAATTCATTTTTTGCAGAAATGGAATCTTTGATATATTCTCTACATCTACACTAAATTTCACGGCATAAAGAGTAAGTTTTTCTTATCGAAAAATGGAATATTGAACACCCTATATTGGATCGCACTTGTCAGTTTCGATCTTCTTTCGAACGCCGCGCCAGTATGCCCAGTGCTGCTACGCGCAGCGTCTAGCGTGTGATTGGCTAGTGCGTCACACACATTTACATAGTTCAGCTTTCGGAGACACATCCTCGCAGCGTTTCGGGACTGTTTTGTCCACATGTGCATGCTCCATTGTTGAGATACGCTCGCTCTGTATAGTGTATGCTCTTCGTTTGGCTTTCTATTCAGGCTTTTCTACAGCAATCGACAACGAAAGTGACACAAAAGTGAATAGCAGCGCTAACTTCCAACGTCAAAACAGATACATGGGGAACATGGTTTGAACACATCAGAGTTGCAAATCGCCACACAAATCGTGCAACATGCGATCGGAGACTCAACTGTCATATGCAGCTAAATTACATTATCTTGTACAGAGAAAACTTTCAATATTCTTGAAACTGTGCTCGTAACAAATATGAAAGTAGATTGACTTAAAGTACAGCAGAAGAGAGGGAAGGAGAGGTCATAAATGACCAATATTCAAATACTAAAAGATTGTAACAAACTAAGTAGTCGTGTTTGTTTTTTAATATGATAAACACCACTGCATAATGCCACACATGCACGTCTTGAAAAGCAAAACAAAGAAAAAAACAAGAGACGTAATCCTTGCCAACTTCAGTAATTTTTCTGCCAAGGAAAGGGTCCCCAAATGATGAAAAAAAAAATCTACCACAATGAAAATGCGATTTGTAAAGATGCGGATAGGAATGTGACACCCACTCCTACGTAACGTGTACACAAGGGCATGGCGTGTGGTAATGGGTACCAGTAATGCGTGCACCATACACACATACACCAGCAGGCTGGCAATTATTCGTATCCGCCATCTTGAAAGACGAACTAGTAAACAAACCCGAGCAAAATGCATTGCTTTTCGGCTCCATACACTGAGTTCCAAGGAAAGTGCCCGGGAAATTTTACTCTCTCAGTGAGCCAATCAGAAGGCGCTGTGGCTGCTAGAGGCGGAGCTTAATCTCGATTGGCACCATCATACGGATGGGTGATGTTGACCTCAGACAATGTCTTTGAGCAAGAGGTGAATCTTCAAGGCCCATTTTCTTGCAATTTTGTCAGGCTAACAAATCAAAAAGTGCATTATATTTCGCTGAATTATGCCCACTCACGGTGCCGCAGAATACAAGTGTTTTATATCAATGCAAAACTTAATAGGGAATGGGCAATGTGATTCAATGAAAAAATGAATTTTCAAAATTCCTGACTTTTGCCTGAAACCATTGTCGCCTTGTCAGATAGAAACACAAAAAGTGTGTCTTGCATAACTACGCGATCATTATATATTACCAAATTGGAAATAAACTGCTTAAGGACGTTCCTCAGTTGAGTTTGTGCGCATCCTAGCTGCGCAGGTTTCAGTGACTTAACAAAGAGCGTAGAGCGCACGCACGAGTGATGAGCTGAGCTAGCTGAGCTGAGCAGCTGCTACTGTAGTAGATCGAGCTAGAGTGTGGTACGTACGGATACCCGACAGTTCCCCACCGCGGCCGCGCTGGGCGGCCTCGCTCGGCTAGCGTGCCGACTGTACGCGTTACAATCTGTACGTACTACGCAAAGTTCAGCGGTCCGAGCCGCATAATTTATATACATGGTCATGGTAGCACAACACTGATCGACGGAATCGGGAAGCTTGGAAGTGGAACTGAGCTGTTTCCATTTTCAATCCATAGATCTGTTTTGTGACATGCAGTTCCTTATCTGTTCATTAACATGGTCAAATTGAGTGCTAATGTACCTAGGGCCTATAGGCCCTAGTCGGGGACTACTAGTCTACTAGACTAGGTGTTAAAACAACAACAACAACAAAACAAACATATTACACATATTTCATTTTTAGGTCTAACAACTAAAACAATCTGAATATCACTGTTAAAATCTAAATTAGATCTAAACTTGTCATTACTAATACAAAATATTGTTTTTTTTTATTTTTTGGTTACAAAATACAAGGTCACGAAAGTATTACCAAATATGTATTTATCACTTTCACCATTCAGATATTAATTTTTGATTACCAAATCTGGTGTAACAAAAGGAGAATCAAAGAATTACTTCTTTTTTTTTTTGCGGGGGGGTTCTCAAGGTACATGTCCATAGTTCACAACACGCACTTTACCAACCACTGCAACAACCAACACATGCAATCTACAATCAACGTTTTATTAAGATTTGTTTCTCCTTTGTAGGACCGTCAGACTAATGCCCAAACTCCCATAATTTCCTTATATTTATTCTTCTTCCTCCATTATAACTTTCTGCACAAGGTTACAGCAAGTGGGTAAAACAAACAAACAAGCATGTAAATGTGGAGTTTTCCACACTTGCGTCCACATGATATCATTATGGCTGTGTAAGGGAAATATTAACAAAAACGCACATGGACCTTCCTTTCTGAATATTTTTCCACCATATCACTGCAATTGTGACACGTTTTTTGTTTTTTGTTTTTGAAAAAGAAAGAAAGAAAAGAAAATGGGGTTTTGAGTGAACTGCATGAGATTCATGCATCCTAGCAGGGTATATCCCTGCATTGGTTCCTGACCAGATTTGGGGGTCTTACGATGATATCTGTCGCAAGGAGGCTCTGCTAGCACAAAAGCGAGCACATGAACCACCCATTTTTACAATTGTCCTGCATTAAGTAACCCTTCTTCTACAATTTGATAAAGTTTCGTAAAAATGACATGGGTCTTGAATGTACAGCATGACATTCATGAACCCCACCTAATCAGGGCACCCACGTTAGGTTTATAACGAGATTTGGGGGTCCTAGGATGATTTCTATCATATGGGGGTGCTACCAGCACAAAAACTAGCACATGAACCCCCACTTTTTATTGTTTTTTCTGGAATAAGTAAGCCTTCTTCTACAATTTGGTCAAGATTCGTGAAAATGACATGGGTTTTGAATGTACAGCATAAGTTTTATGAACCCACCCTGTCAGGGCATCCCTGCCATAGGTTCCTGACCAGATTTTGGGGACTTAGATGATATATGTCGCATGGGGGCGCTGCTAGCACAAAAATGAGCACGTGAACCCCCACTTTTGATTGTTTTTCTGGAATAGTAAGCCTCTTTCTACAATTTGGTTAAGTTTCGCAAAATTGACATGGGTTTTGAATTTACAGCATAATTTTTATGAACCCACCCTGTCAGGGCATCCCTGCATAGGTTCCTGACCAGATTTGGGGGACTTACGATGATATATGTCGCATGGGGGCGCTGCTGGCACAAAAACGAGCACATGAACCCTCACTTTTTGTTTTCTGAAATTAGTAAGCCTTGTTCTACAATTTGGTCAAGTTTCGTGAAAATGACATGGGTTTTGAATGTACAGCACAACTTTTATGAACCTTGTCCTTTTGCTCTACCCTAACAGAAAACGTCGATGAGAAGGATTTGGGAGATTTCGGTGTTTTCTGCCACGTGAGGGCGCTGCTTGCTCAAGAATGAGAGTGTAAACCCTAACTTTAAAACCTTTTCGTTTTGGGTACCCTTTTCTGCAATTCTTGAAAATTTGGAGAAAATAACGTGGATTTTGAAAGAATTATGGGGATTTAAGTTTGTCATTACAGATTTTGTTGCCAATCATGGTCTTGATCCTGTAACGCTATCATTTTGGTACAGGACTGCAGATTAGTCATATTCTTCAAAGTCCCGTAGAAGAAAAACAAGCACATGAACCTATGGTTTTACTTACATATTTGGGCTTCGGATGGGTCAAGGTTACGGTATGGAAAGTTTGAAGAAAATGGCATGGACTTCACTGTAACTGAGGAATGTCCTTAAATACTGTTTAGTTCGCTCCAAAAGGTTTTGGTAAAATTGTGGTTATGATGGCAATTCTTTGTCTGACAAACACACAAAAAAAAAACCCCAGCAGAATCAGAACTGATTCTCTTATCTGTGAGGTAAAAAGCATCCATCTGCTTTCCATAAATTATGCCAATATCCCGCATGCGCCATGCTGCAACTGAACATGCTTTCATCCCCCTGGTGTCGTGAGCCTGGGGCCGAGGATTGCCAGATGGCGTGTCCAAGTCTGCAGCTTGAATGACCAGTACCAGCCACCTCGAAATGGTATCCTTAAGAGGCTGGCGTGAACGAATCCTTGCAAGTAAGGGAGAGCTGTTCATGGTGTCTGTGCGCCATAGTTCTATCCAGGTAAACCTGTACCATTTCAATGCGTGAACAGGACACCACGCCTTGTCTGCCATGATGGAAGAGTGAGCTGACAGCGGCCTGATGAAGATCTCTTAGCCACAAACTGCTTCTGACATCTGGATCTGGATCTGTACGCTGCCGGACAGGGTGGTATAGTGCAATGGGGAGAGAGGGCGCGAAACTAAGTAGTCGTAGCGAAGGTGGCTTTTTTTAAATCTTACTTCTGAAGACTTTCTGGCTTTCTGGAACATGCAGCACTTTCTCCGGTTGTGTTTAACGATGTGGGGCAGGATCTCAAAGTCGGTGACAACCATGGCATGGTCACTGATGCCTGGTGTGCTGTTAGAGCTCTTCACAAGGAAGGGTTGTTGGTGAAGACAAGGTCCAGTATATTATCCTGCCTGGTTGGTTGGTCATGGATTTGGTGAAGTCCAAAATCCAGGGTGAGATCTATCAGGGCCTGTTGTACTTCCCTCTTGGCTGCCCGTGGCAAGACATTGAGGTGCTCCCAGTCAATGCTTGGGCAGTTGAAATCACCTGTCAAAATTACATGATGTTCGCATATATGGTGTTCATTACTTTCTCCAATGAGCTTTGCAACTGAGTGATATGTTTGTGCCAATGTGGCATGTAGAAGGCGCCACAAAAAAAAAAAAAGATCCTTCTCCCCTTTAACTTTGATCCTACTCCATATTATTTAGCATTCTGTTAAGAGGTCAGGTTTGTTGTCTGATGTTGTATTTTTTGTGACCCCAACAAAAACTACCCCACCAGCTGATTCCCTGTCATTCCTGTAGAATATGTGGGACTGTGGAAAAACTTCTGATGACATGATTGCGTCCTGGGCAGGATTTGAACCAGGCTTAATACTCGTCAATGATTCAGTACCACAGATGATATTTGGATTGATGTAGTCGACTTGTTTTTCTTTATGCTGCAGCAGTTTATTGTGATGACCCTCAGGTTGGTTTTCTTATCCATGCAAATACTTGAGTTGGTAGATGAAGCTTGCCTAGAACTCTTACTGTCTGATGCAGAATGGCGGCTTCTAGTAGATAGTGATGACAGCTTGCTATATGATTTACCCTGTGACTTTGGGCTGCTTACAAAGATGGGACAACTGGGTAGATTCTCTGAAGAAAATGAGGCAACATTGATGGAGGAATCATCTTCAGACAAAGGGTAGTATTCGCTTGTTGTACGAAGTTCAAATGAGTTAAAGGTGAACGAGTCGATGTTTACATTGTCACACTTGTAGCAGTGCCACGCTACTCTCTCATGTCCAAGACGAGACATGTCTTTGGAGTCAATATCCTCGCATGATTTGTGGTACCATATACTGCAATTGTCACAGCATACAGCAAGATGTGACCAGTTTACAGGTTTTTCACAATAACCACAGGGATAAACCAGGGAGGTGGAAAGAGAGTATTTCCACCTCCCTGGATAAACAGAAACAGCTTTAACTCTACTCGGTCCTGGGTTGACCTGGACATCCCAACAAGAAGTAGGATGAGAGATGATAGGCAGAGATGCTCAAATCGTTTCTGTTGTTGCTCATCATGTTGAAATTTTGTAAGCTTGATGTAGCTGAGTTTGTGACCACGAGAAGAAATGGCTGCTGATGTAACCAACTCCTCTTGCTGGGCATTTCCTATGGGCGATGTAGGTTGAAGGAATTTGTATAACAGCAGCATAAAGAAGAGCAACTGTAAGCAGAAGCTTGGGTTGTGTGAATGACCGGAATCCATGAGTCATGACTGTGATATCATACATTCACCTCTACACTACAGCACAGCACTGCATACCATACCGATGTGAATATCTAAGTGGTCGAGGGGAGGCTCCAGAAATCTAACTTTTTAACAAGACCTTTTTAACATTTTCAACACAAGAGCAAGGAAAAAAAACCAAAAAAACACTTTACAATCAATTTTGTAAACGGATGCAAAACAATAACTGAAAATTAAAGGGATATTTGTGAGCTTGGCTGGAGTTCCTCCCAAAAAACGTCGGACAATTGTGAAGAATTAACGAAAAGGAAAGCAATGTCTCGATTTTTCCCTTTGTAATAACTTCATTTTCACATAACTTTCAACTAACCTAAATGACATGAAAATGTGCATGTAGGCCATCAAATGAAATACATTACCAAGGAGCAGAACGAAACAAGCACGAACAATGGACATAAGAAGACTTGCACAAGAAAAGTGGAGAAGACACATGGAACAAAAACAAACCAAAATCAATGGATTTAAAAAACACACACACACACACACACACAAACACACAAAGCAAGAATCAAAGTTTGGTAACTCAGTCAGGGAAGGTTTAGATCGCAATTTTATCTTTTCGTCTTTTTTTGTTTGTTTTTATTCTAAGGAAACCGATTTCGACGGCAACAGAATAAAGATTCGATTCGTGAAGTATTTATAATAATCAAATTGTGCTGCAAAAGCGTAAGAAAACTGTAGGCAAATATCGCTTAGAAAGAATTGCATGGTTCTTAAAAATTTATTTTATTTGGTTAAGTCCAGTAATTGTACACACAAATAAAACCATCACAGCTATGATCTTGTTTAGAGTAATGAAATCAACTATTGTCGCACTGTGGTTTGTTTTGAACATTGTCGGGAAGCCGTTTACCTTACTTTTGGCGTAATTTCACTTATATACATCATTTTGAGTGGATCGCCTCAAAGCCATTGAAAGCTTGACTGAATTGGATGTTTAATTGGTCTTACGTGCATGTACACATATTCACAAACAATATTTTTGTTTTAGTAAGTGAAGAAATGTTATGTTAGAAGGGGAGAGAAAGAGAGAGAAACCGAGATTGACGTGAGGGATATAAAAGAGGAGCACTGATCTGCAAAATAATACTCAAATTTCTTGAAAGGTGGAAGTTAATTGATTTCTAATGTGAAGAGATACATCGTGTTTGCCGTTGTATGAAGCCAAAAGGAAAAAACACAATGATTCCAATATAGAACTAGTGATCCTGCTTTGCGTGATGCTAGCTTCACTCCTACAGGTCATTCTTCATGTCTGATTTACTCACTTACATCCATGTGTACATTGGTGTGCTAAATTCTTCAACACTCGACAATGATACACACGTGAGAACGCGTGTTCCCCAATAACGTTCTTCCCAATGTTAATCGACACAAAAAAAGGATTGAAAAGTGTTTTTTTTTTCTACTTTCAATGAGCAATTCAATACTGATTTCTTTTTCATATTATGAGGTTTTGTAACATATTTTAGCAATAATGATTGCCCTAAAATCATTATTGCTTCATATTAGCAGAAATGCTCATCATGGACACGAATAGGAGCAAGTTCCTGCAGTATTTAGTCTTACTAAACCGAAATTGCCAACCACCAACCTGCCAGCCACCACTGTCCCCTATCTCTTTTATTTTCCTTTTCTTTTTAAGTAACATTAGCGCTTGCTTTGTAAATCTTGAGGTTATCAACAAAGGCTCTGTGAAACCAAGGAGGTTTTATACATGGAGTTCTAACAGGCTGTAATTATTCAAACAGTTGTCAGATTTCTATTGATGCACAAAAGAATTTGACAGGTGCACTTGTGCCTTTGATGATCAATGTTCGACGCCGCCGTCTTGCTGAGCAATCTGGAGATTCATTTTGAACGTTATCATAATGTTGGCCATATTTTCAAGTTTCAAGTTTTGTTTCATATTTCCACTTTCTCAGTGATGGGATTACAAAATGATTGACAATAAAACAAAAGTACAAAATATATACAACCATATGTTATGTTTGCAAAAAAAGACAAACAAACATTAAACACAAATATAAGTGGTCATTATCATCTGAGGATATCACAAATCAATGTCAGAAATATGATGGGGCCTACATAAAAGCAATGATGCTTGTAAAAACTGTAGGTTCCCGAATTTATAGGCATGAAATTATACGGAGAACGGACATGTTTATCTTGACCAACTGAAATTTTGCTTATTTATTTATTAAATGAAATGAAATTTCACTTAATGATAAAGCATGTAAAACAAAAGTCAATCCAGTCCAGATATTTGTGCAAAGGTGTAAATCAGAGCTGTATCATGTGAAAATGTTTAAAACTGTACCATCCTGAAAAGCTGGTTTTATCACTTTTCCGCTTAATTTCCACAAATGAAACTAATATGGAATAATCTTCAAGTATAATTCTTTATTGATAGATATATCAGATTAGTGCCTGGGTATGCCAAGTCGAATAATTTTCATCTTTATTTCAGCATTTTTTGCTCAATTTCTATTCGCGCATCCTCTTGTCTGTACCACCTACCTTTTATAAGAAGGGATAGCGAAAAGCAATTACCATCACAAAGACATACGTATCTTCCTTTGAAAGTGGCTGGTGATTATGCAATGAGACACGAGTCAATTGTCTTTGTATCTGCGCGGCAGATCCTGTTTGGCACATGCTTCAAATATTTTTGAGCGGCGGCTTCGAACATGGGTTCAAAGGAAATAAGACAGTTGTGACTCCATTCTCTTGAACCTCCTTGGTGAAACATGCTTAATCTAACATCAATAGAGCTGACACATTCCACACATCTATTATTCAGATAGACAGTGAAAGTAGCCATGTAGCACACATAGCCCTTTTGAAAAGATACCGATCAGTGATTACGCTATCACTCCCCCCCCCCCCCCCGTTTTACCCTGTTGAATACCTTTAATCTTCCTTTATTTCTATGGCCTATTGAAACTGTTTCGTGAGACCCACCACCCCCCCCCCCCCCCCCTCCACACGCACACACACACAATGCATGATCACGCTCACTTTTGTCTCAAAACAACTTCTGGAAACATCAATTGCCAAGTGCGGCGTCCATTAGGGGAAACCCCCCCCCCCCTGCAAAATCGAAGACATAAGAAAAACGAAAGAGCAAAACACAAACGCACAGCACTCCAAACAATCAAAGTTGAAATCATCAACATATTTCATAGAATTTCAGACGTGCTCGATTACACATTCACGGTCACCACGCATTGACTGATGCCAGATTTCAACAGCTTCCATGCGAACTGTATCATTGACAGTAAACTTGATATCATTTTTTTTTAACGAAATGGAAAGCAATGATTTACCGTGTGCAGTTTACTCACATAGTACACGTGCAAAAGATATCTTTACATGTGAACAGACGATGATGATGTAATGAAAATTATATCTTGCCCAATCAAATGAAGAGAGGAGTTTGAATTTTTAGTCGTTGGTACAGTAATTCAGCAGGACTTTTATGTCGACTGCATTGATAAGTTTTTGTGCATAAAAACTTTTACCATTTACTTTATGCCGAACATTTCTTTGTTAATGTGTCAATCTATCTCCATCGATAATTTATTGTGTTTGTACTTCCACAGATACGAATTGACATGATCGGGGTTCAATATCTATGACAAACACACACCCTGCCTATAGTATGTCATTCATTGTTTTCTTCCAACCTGAGGGATGTTTCATTTAAAGTGAGGCAGTCCTCACGAATTTAAAAAAAATATGTTGTTGTTGGTGCCTCCAATGAACTACTTTCACCAAAAACAAACTTTCAAATCACCAAATAAGCTCCTAAATTTTGGTTGAAACAGTGTGAATTTGCATGGTGAATATGCTAATGAGCAAATCTTGGCGGAGAGTCAGACGTCACCGAGGCACAACTCTTCCCAGTCGTGTTCTGCTCGAGTCTCTTATGCCCAGGTAATCTTCGGTATGAACGCCAAACTCAGTTACGACGGAGTATGATAAGAATGCGCGCGAGAGTGGTTTGTACGCAAAGTAGTATGCAACACGGACGGAAGCTCGAAAAGGAAAGCGCCTATTGATGGCATATTTGATTTTAAAATATTTATAAATTCATGTTTACAATTTTATTTCATTATCAATAATATATGTAAATAAGCTTGAAATATTTTCTTTGAAATAACAAAACCACATATTGTCACATCTTATGACAAAATCAGATATGATCATTTTGAACACTTAAATTGGTTTTCTAAGGCACGGCTGTCAACTTGGTGAGTTGGGCATCACTGACGTTGCACCTTTTTGCAGGCTCTTACATAATCGCTTGCAGGAATTATTTTTCAAAAATTGGGTATGGAGACAGTGTTTGCTTTCCACGTGTATATATTGGTGAAAGGTTATATATTTTACTCTTCTTAATTATCAGTACAGTGAAAATTCTCAGGACTGCCTCCCTTTAAATTGATCCCTCAATGACACAGAGTCTGGTTTCCCAACTTTATAGAGTAAGATCACTTTTCAATCTCCCTATTACAGCTATTGTTACTCTGCTCAGTGTGTTTCACCTTGATGTTGCACATTACGAAAGATAACAGCGAGTCTTCAGGTTTGTCAATATTTCTGCACTGCATTTTACCTTAGAATGCAAGTGTAAGGGCCAAATAGAAAAAGAAACAGTAACATTCTCAAGGCTAGTGGAAAAACAAATGAAATATTTACACTGTACATAGCCTTGATTTGTGCATAGCTATACTTTGAAACTGATGTCAGATGTATTTGCTGGCCCAAAAAAAAACTGATTGGAGAGAGAAGAGGGAGAGAGAGATTCTCCCCTCAGAATAGTGCAAAGTTGCTAACAAATTAGTTTCTTAAAGTTCTTTAGATTTCTTCAAATGTGCCTCAGTTGGCAAGCAATTACACACTCACACACACACATGCAAACAAACTCACACATACAGAAACATACTTGATTCATAAAATGAAACTAGAAATGTCGCTATGGCGACTGATGCCTCCGCCATAATGCATGATTCTCCCAATAGGCGTATAGTACAATGTGTTCACAATGTGTGATCCATGACAGTTTCACATAACTGGCAAAATATTGATATGACAAGTTTGTCATAAATGACTTGAAAGTTCACTTTCCTTGAACTGGGTTTGCTATAATTGTCGAAGAGTGCAGGTACACATATTTGGGGAATTGAGAATTTTTACTTGAATTCTGACGGACCCTTTTATAAGTTTATGCATTGAGCAATTTCCAAGGTATGAAGAAAGAGTGTAATTACAGTACAAATATATATATATATATATATATATATATATATATATATATATTTTTTTTTTTTTGGGGGGGGGCATTGAAACCTGGCCTTTGACCCTTAACCTTTGACCTTTGACATTCTAGCTGGAAATTTCCTGGAGAATCTCCATTAGGTAATGCATGTATATATTAAGTTTGAAAACTAATGATGCAAGCATTTCATATATACTAGTGTATGAGGAAAATAGTAAAATATTGAGGAGTTGACCTTGACCTTCGACCCCATGACTATTGACTTATGACCCCTAAATTCCCTAGATAATCTCTGCCAGTCAGTACATGCGTATGTACCAAGTTCCATGAAGATACATTGAACCATTTGTGAGAAAAGTGATATTACATTTTCACCTAACCTTTGACCTTTGACCTTATGACATTAAACTCTCTCTGGAGAATCTTTACACAGTAGTACATGTCTACACTAAGTTTCAAGAAAATACCTTAGGGCATTGCATAGATATTGGGGAAATAGCAACATTTTTAGCATTTGACCTTGACCTTTTGACCTTTGACCTCTTGCCAATGTCATTAAAATCTACTCAACTAATTGTCCCATCATACATCATCCTTGGACCAAGTTTGGTGAAAGCTGCTTCATCCAGTTTTGAGTTATCACGTAAACAGATAAATTTCAGGATTTGACCTTGATCTTTGACCTTTGACCTCAGTCCGATTTCACTAAGAAACTAATCAAGTAATTGTCCCATCATACATCATCCTACAACAAAGTTTGGTGAAATTTGATTGATCCAGTCTTGAGTTATTGCGTAAACGGATATAATTTCATGATTTGACCTTGACCTTTGACCTTTGGCGGATTTCACCCAAAATCTAATCATCTAATTGCCCCATCATACTTTATACTTGGACCAAGTTTGGTAGAATTCAAGTCAATATTACTCAAGTTATCGCGTAAACGAAAGCGGACGGACGTACGGACGTACATACGGACGGACGGACGGACAACCCGAAAACATAATGCCTCCGGCACCACTTCGTGGCGAAGGCATAAAAATACTAGGACTATAGGATACAATGTACAAGATGATCGCCTTTATGAGATCTATACTAAAAGTACATGTGGGCAATTCCACGGTAACTGATGTTACGCGTAAGGATTTTCATAAAATTGTTTACGTTGTAGTTTTGTGAATGAAAGCACCTGGGGCTTGCAATTCGCATTGATGAATGAGTTCATGAGAATGAAGAAATATGTGGAAAGTTTTTCTCTCAAACTGCATTTCTTATCACATAGCAAGTGAAAATGTGTCGGTAACTGACGTTACGGAATGAGGACATGGGAAATTATGGTGTAGATTTAAATGGAAATATCTCTCATGTCCCTGACTTCTAGCCTTTATGTGTTTAATATGGCAATACACCTAGGTTCTTAGGAACAGGTGTGCAAAATAATGTGCACTGTAGATATTTCCTTTTAGCACCATGCCAATTTCAGTGAAGGCATGACGGTAACTGACGTTACATAACTGATGTTACGCTTACATTTGCCATAGGGTTTACACATGCAAAATCATGATTGGGAATAGTTTTGTTATATTTTATAATTCTGACCTTTCAGAATGATTTGTTTGATATGGCATCATACCTTGGTTCATCAATTATAAATACACAAATGAAATGAAACATTAGTCCATTTTCTTTGTGTTCTATGAAAACTTAAAGGTAAACATGTCAGTAACTGACGTTACACATACTTTTGCTACGGGGTTTACAGAGAACTAATTTATCTAACAGGTTATTATACTGCTGCAGTATACCAGTAACAATCCCAGGCAATTACTTAGCAACAAATTAAAACAAAATCTAAAGACACAAATGGGGTGGGGCCCTTAGGGGGCACCCCCCCCCCATGCCATAGCACAGTTGGGCAAAAATAATGTAAATGCACCAGAGGATATTTCTTGACATTTGTCCTAAGATTGAATGCTTATTCAACAGTTATGATTACACAGAGCCATTTAGATTCAGCAGTTCCAAGTATAAATATATTGACATAACTACGGGTTTTATTTTAATGAACAGGAAAGTTTCTATCTAGAGTGCCCCACCCATAATACCCTGCAGTACAACACAAAACACGGATATTTTTGTGTGTGAAAAAAATATCTTTCAGGTCATGGGAAAAAACACATATCAACTCATAAATATGCATTTAATATGTATGAAATCTACAGTGATATATTTCTTCTTTTTTTCTTTATTTTACTCCTCCTTCAAGGCATTGTTAGGGCCATGAATAAAAAAAAAAATGATTTCCATCATCAATTGATTTAAATGAAAAGTGTTGCACTTTTAAAATTTCTCTGTGAAGAAGAGACATTATGCTTTTTTGGTCAAAAGAGCATTATTGGTTTATTCCTTGCTTGAAGTAATATAACTGTTTTTCTTTTCCTTTTCACTGATGTATCAAGGCTTGCAAATACATCCCAGATACCAAGAAATAGGACTTTGCAACAAAGAAATTTTAAGATCAATATAAACGAATCTTCCTGTTCATAATTATCATGTATTACAAAATGTCCCTGCATGAATGAAATAAAGTAATCAACAAATACGAACAATTTTTTTTAAACCCTAGAATCACCTCTCACTTTGAGCAACATCATTGTTAAACACTGAGCAACATCAGTGTTAAGTTTCAAACAGTAATGACAGTACATGCCTTATGTATGTACCATAATACAAGATGTGCCACATTAACTAAACCACACATTTAAGTGTACGCGAGGAAATATATCTGTTTGTGCATTTGCCTTGAGGTAGAAACTTCGCTAAGCTTCCAGAAAAGAAGAAAAATGCTAGCCAAAGCAATCATAAGTAAAGATTATAAAACTGTTGGTATACAGCTGTACACAAGCTTTTGTATAGAAAAGGTGGTTACCATGCAACCACGTCATTGATTAGGCCTACAAACTTTGGTAGCTTTATCATCCCATAGGACTGTGAATGTACTGTATAGTAATTTGAGTGCATATATTGCATGTGGTAAACCTAAACTTCCAGATGATTTAACCTTAAACTTGCGCTGAATTGAAAATCAAAACCTCAAGCCCCCCCCATAAAAAAATGATAATTATGATAAATAAATAAATAAATAAATAAATAAATATTTAAAAAATAAAATAAAATGAAAACAAAAAATGTATCCATGGACATACCATGGTGATGACATCATTCCCTATCAAAAGGATTGCTGCTCTTTGTTGATAACCTTTGACTTCCCATAGGTATTGAAATGGCCATAAGTCAAAAAATTTGCCTCAGTTATAATTACTGTCATGGTAACTGACGTTACATACTCATGTATGACGTTTCGGTAACTGACGTTACACATTTTGAAGTGTTCATTTTGACTCTCCAGTATGGCAAGTATCCTTATTTCTGGTATTAAAAGAAAGGCATATGGGCATACATTAGAAATCCCAAGTTACATCATACAGCTCACTTTCTTCGATGAATAGAGTTAAAAATTCCTTGTTTTTGGTAACTGATGTTACATCCATCATTGTCAAACTAATTAAAAGTTTTTATCAAATTCTTTAAAGCAACCAGCTTTTTTTTTTCTATCGTGTGGTAAAAGACTTCTCTGGTAACTGCATACATATAAAAGATTGTTGTTTAGAGTATTAGTAAAGTGGATATACAGAGAGTAAGTTATGTGATAATACATTCTTTTTACTATTGAGTTATAGGCATATTTTGGCAGCCATTTTGAAAATCAAAATGGCCACTTTTATTGAAAAACATAATGATTCTTAAAACTTCAACTCAAGTATTGTCTGAAAATGTATGGTGTTTGACACAAATATCATTTTGATTTTTTGGCACCTGTGTCCTATATACCGTGGAATTGCCCATGTAGAAGCCACAGGAGTAGAGAAAAATGAAGTTCATCATAATAACAACAATGAATCTTGAAATAAGTATGATCATTTGAGACAAAGATTTTATTGTAATTTGCAATCTTTTTTTTTCTTTTTCAATCTACTGATCAGTATGAAAGATATGACATCTCAAGAATGAGTGACTGAAACAACAGAAATTAACATATGCACTCACCATTCAGGTGATAAAATAGAGCAATGTCTATACATCAGCAAAACATGTATAAAACAAGAGTAGATTACATCGTATTTAAAGTTGCATAGTAAGCTATGGGATAGGTAACAGCATGATACAGATCACTGCTGCATGGGACAAATCAGATGTAATCATTGCAAATACATTTCAAATAAAAAAGAAGCATTATATAAAACCCATCCATTATCAAAACTGAATACAACTTTAGCAATATTGCACCTCCACTTCATACAGCAGTATGACACCTTTAAGACAAATCGCTGGTGTTTTCACGAACTGGCACAGCTGGCCCTGGAGCCGCGAAAGTAATTGTCGAGATAATCGCGTTTGAAATTTTTGCCTTTGCCAAATCCATGATTGCGCCTATATTTCACGTCCAGTTACCTAAATATCACACTGCACGACAGATTAGGAGTTTGTTATGTGTTTCATGTTCTTGGTTCATCGTGAAAAACAAAAGTTTCGTTGAAATATCGGGCAAAGTCGGTCGTGCCGGTTCGTGAAAACACAAAAACACGTGAACAACGCTTCCAATATTTTCACGAACCATCACCGTCGGCCATGCCACTTTGATTCTTTGCGCATGGTGCGAATTTCATTTTTCACGAAGTGACACCATCGGCGCGCACGCGCTGCGCGTTATGTTATCTTCATCGTTTCTCAAAGCCGCGCGCGCATTAGCGATGCTCCTTTGTATACTAGTGATATGAATTGGGCATCAAGATTTTGTTTGATACTTTTTTTTTCTTTCCCCCTTCTAAATCTCTCATCCATTCGCAGAAAGGCATTATTATTGAGTTGTTCTTCATATATTACACATTGATCATTGCTCTCAGCTCATTGCATCGGTCTTTATGCACATTATTTCGGATCAAAATTTTCAAGATTCACTCTCTTACTCGGAGTATTACTGTATCTCGTGCTATAACCACGAAGCATGTTGTTTTCGAATATGAAATGTAATCAATTTGCTCTATTGCTTTGTGAATGTATCATTCTTATAATGAAATAATTCTGCACTGGTAATATCACTCTCTTTTCCACTCTTTCTTTCGCTTTCTTTCTCTCTCTCTCTCTCTCTCCCTCATGCACACACACACACACACACACAAACACACAATCTCTCTCTCTATTCATTTCCTACACGTGACACCTTGCAAAACTCTTTACATTACATAAAAACTAAATGAGCTTTATTTGGGTATCTTTTCTCATTCATAGATTTATCACTACGTGTGTACACGAGTTTTAATTATGGCTTTTCAATAAACTATACGTGGATCATACTACTCATATAGTATAGATTCCAACTTGAATGAAGTTAAGGTACAGTACATTACCTTTCATTTATTTTTCAGATGTAACGAAGGTTTCTATTTGTTTTAACATAGCAAGCTCTGTATGTATCACCCACCTTGATGATATCTAAATTTATGGCATTTAGGGTACTACAATATTTTTTTTTTGTGTAGATTCTAAAATGTTAGTCAGATGTATGAGATGAGACTGACTTTTGCCTTGAAAGCTCAAAAATCTTACAAAATAATGATCAAAATGTTCCATCTCCCTCCATATCCCATCACCTAACTTCAACCTGGTCAAATGCTGTTTACCAAACATTAACTTTATAATGAACCTAGAATTTGATGATATGAATACTTAATGCTTAATTACAAAGACACTAGCTGATTTGGTATGGACATGGAGCTACTAACAGAGTAGCTCCATGGTATGGATAACCTTCTTCATATTACAGGCAATACAATCTTGTACACAGTGACTGAACTAATTGATGTTTAAATTGATGTGACAGTGCATAAAGTGTATTATCAATCTTCTGCAAACAGTCTTGATCTTCCCTCATTTTGTAAAAGTTTGTAAGCACTCATATTATGCACAGTATAAGCCTGAAATCTGATTTATTACCATATCATTTTGCAAGATACATAAATCCTCATGTTTCCCTTTTTCTCTCACCGCTAGATGTTATCATATACAAAGTTCCATATCTAAGCTCTGTAAGAAGTGAGCTATCAGATCTGCATTTACTCATTTTTGTTTCAAAAATAAAATCCACAACAATATACAATATAAAAAGACATAGATAATGATGTCTGGGCCATAATTTCTGATGTGGACTCAAACTGCAAGAATATGGCTGTGTACTGCATTACATCTATCATCCAAGAAAACATTTTCTGTCAAAGTTTATTAGTCATTCTTGAGTTGCAGAGAGCAAGCAGAGAAAATGTAAGCATCCAATTGCTTATATCCCTCTTGCAGTCTACTAATACCTTTCTAACTTGCACAACTTGACTTGACTTGGTCCTGACTTTACTTTACGTCTGCTGTGGGTGTCACAGGTGCTGGGGTAGGCATAATTCAAAAATACCTGGTACTGAAAATTGTTTATGGGCTTGGCTGGTGGCTGGGCTAAGGGAGACAAAATGAATAGTTTGATGGGAGAGCTGGTTCATAAACAAAGTAAAAGAAGAGACATCTATATGGTATTTAACATTGGTATGGTTTTGTTGTGAAAAGCACTGTTTAAAGTCAGAGAGGGGAAGCATAATACAGTGGAAATTGAGGATGACATCATTGTGACAAAGCTGTAGGGAGAGACCCATGGATTGATGGTTATCAAGAGTAATGTAAGTGAATAAGGTGCCAGTGAGAGATACAGTATGTAGGATTAATGTCCCTTAATGTCTCCTTGATTCTTTCACATACAATGTTTGGAAAATTTGAGACTTTACTATTATAAATGCACAGCAGTACATTCAGTTCATGGTTTCTTAATGTGACATGTTGATTTTGTCATTAATTACTTTGTGGATTGTCAGTCAAACAGATACAGAGATTACAAGCTATTCCAAACTCTGCTGCAAGAGTAGTGTCCAAATTCCAAAAACATGAACAAAATTTTTCACCGGTTTTAAGAAGCTTGCACTAGCTTCCAGTCAAACTTCATATACAGATCAAAATGTTGATATTAGCTAGCTCTTGAATCCACACTACAAGTATTTGAAAGAACTACTTTAAATAGGAAACACACCAGAGAGAAACCTTCATTCAGAAGGTAGTGACTTACTTGTTATTCTGAATAAAAAAGCAATGGCATACATTTGCTTGTAATGTCTCTACCATATGGAATAATCTTACCCAGAATCTAAAATGAATTACAAATGTTGACAAATCTAAGACTGCCTTGCGAACACCTGTCATTACAGATTAAACGTGAAACAAGGTATTATTGTTATTGCAATTGTATGTTTTTGTTCGATCATTTCTATCCTTGAGCACAAAAGGCATAATGCAGAATGTTCCATATGCTATATAAGCACTGTTGATTATTATAATTACTACTATTTTTATTGTTATGATTATGATTGTGGTTATGATGATGATGATGATTATTATTATTGTTAAAAATGATGTCCTATTTTAAGACACCACTACCCCCCCCCATTTCTGCACACATACAAACCCAAACTCATTAAATAGAAAATCAAAAAGGACATCGAGATAATGTTCTGCCAGAACCTGCCTTTCCATTCATAAGGCACACACTCTTGTGAAAAGTTTGCTGCTGCTGTGTGGAGCAACTCTGTGATTGTGGTGAAATATTGCTAAGATCTCCTTCCATAATGATCCCATGGCTTGGATTTTAGTGCAGATGTTTAGCTCAGCCATCCTAGTCATTTGTAGCTGTTTCGGGTTTCTCTTGGCTTTCTCCAGTAGACACTTGTCATCTGCTTCTCTCCCTATGCAAAGAGGAACAATTGTTTTTCACAGACAATGTTACTTCTCCATTGCAGAGGGGAATGATGACATTTGATACAACAGTCATAACATACTTCTTACTTAATTTCCACATTTTTAAAACTACACCGATTTCCCTAAGAAAATAATTATATGATAATGTTCCTTTCATAACAACAATTTGGTAATGTTTTACTCAAAAGTGTGAATGCATTTTTTTAATCATAAGTTTAAATCAATGTGATAATGTGCATAACAAGACTGTAATAAGGATTACACCTAATTGTCCATTGACACTGGATTTTCTTAGTAATTTTCTAAGACAAAATAAAACCAAAGACTACATGAAAAGGTTTTGCATGGATTGCTGTTCATATCTTGCTCACCTTTAGCATGGTACACAATGTAACCTTTCAGTGCAGTAAGAAGAGGATGCTAAGCCAGACGAAATGGAGAATGAACACATTGTTGATTAGAATCAGGAGCAGAACTAAAGTAAAGAATAAGGAAAGCAGAACATCACAAGTGAAAATTAGTGACATGGTCAATTCCATATAAGTAATGTCTCAGACTCTGACAACATTTTAGACTTCTGAGTGTACAAAGAAAAAAACATATTGACATGAGTAAAACTATAAATGTATGTTGAGACAGTTCATTTCCATCGTCTCTGCCAAGAATTTGTCATACAGTATGTGCCATTGACTTTTGCAAAGTTGATGGTATCTCATATCAGTACAGAGTGTATAACTCTCCTTCCTCATCTCCCTTGCCCCCCCCCCCAAAAAAAAAAAAGAATAAAAAAATAAAAACACAACAAATAATCAAAGTAACAATCACAAAACTACAGTTACAACAGTCCTAAAAGGTACATGACACTGAAGAAATGCATACTGGTATCATATCAAAATCAGACTGAGGGACAGCATTGCCTTTATACCAAAATGCAACATGACTACAGGTAATTAGATGTCAAAATGTTGGATTCCATGTTATGTCAGGGCTTCACATTCATAAAACTACAAATACAGTTGTAATTAAAGAAATAGTAAGACAATACAAGTATTTCAGTATGTGGCAAATCATACTAGTAATAGTATTATTACTAGTAGTGTGCCTGCACTGTCTATCACACACTGGTCTATCTAAATCCTCGACAGATAGCAATGTAACTTACGGTTCTTGTTCAAGCTTGAGATGACAGGAGAAATCTACAGGAATGCGGTATGGAGTACAATATTGTGAAGTAGCCCATCATCGAAGGACAGCACTCATTTCATTCCAGTCTGCAAAGTGTTGGGTTGTCCGCACAAATGCCTCAATATCTGTTTGTAAGGCAAGATGAATGCAAGATGTCAGTCAGATGAAACTCCATCAGTACCAGTACTTACAATTCTGTAAGATCATAAAATTGATGCACAGATCTGCAAAACATCACACTGCCCCCCCCCCAAATCCCTTTCAGGTCTATATTCTACAGCTTACCAGAATCTGAAGTTTATGAACATCACTCTAGTTTGATTTTACAATTTGCCCAGCTCCGAATCCCCAGCCTCCACCCCCCCCCCCCAGAAAAACCCTGTGTTTCAAGAACCGTATAGATTGTAGAAAATCAAAGCAAACAAAACAAAATATCGCAAACTAATGCAAAAGTACTTGCCACGTATTTACAATTACATTGAGGTTAGGCTCATAATATAGCATGATAGAACAATTTATGAATTCAGGGGCTGAGCATAAACGTTGCACATCATTTTTTTTTTTTTTTTTTGCTTGTTGTCTATCCAAATCAAATTTGCTGGTACGGTATTCACGACAACATTATCAAACTTCATTGTTGTTGGTAACGTCTCAATTTAGACAGGGAGGACGTGGGAAGAGAACCTCCCTGATTTAGACTTGAGCAGAAGTAACTCTAATTTTTTTTTTTCCATTGAGAATTCAAAGGTAGTCAGTGATATAACGTCACTTTTACAGTAACCTGGACAGGTAACGCCAACGGTATTCAAGAACACTATTAACACTGTAACACAGTTAACTATCTAAATTAGATCTAGAAGTAGAACTGCTGTGTTGTAGATATAGACTCCCTAACAGTTAGAATCACCCAGATCTAAATTCCTGGAAGATTCAGACATAATCAGAGTAAGATAAGGGAGTTAAATTACCTGGGAAGAAGTAGGTCGCAGCATTACATATTTGAGCTCGTAATACAGGTAACAATAAAACTTCACAATATATCACCAGTTAGTGCGTTTAAGATTTGATGCAAATGTGAGACGTGTTCATTTGACTTTTAATAGTTCGAATCGCTTTCCCTGCCTATTCTTCACTTACACCGAATAACAGATGTGGGACTAGATACTTAGATCACGAAGCTAGGACAGCGCAAAACGAAGTAAATTTGATCTGCAAGAGTACATATTTACGCTGTTTTGATATTCTAATTCCTCATTCATAAATCTACATTTAAGAATGTGAAAAATTCGAACAATTAAAGTGTCAATACAGAGCGAAATGTAACTTTACCGATTTCATCTGTCTAGTTTCCGTTGTTCTGGGCACAGCCATTTTAGACGCGCGCGTACGAGGACGTTTGGCAGATTAATGATTTATGATGACGTCCGGCGTATACGCACCATCGACCCGCGATCGTGCCACTTCGTGAAAATCGTAGACCGACCAGTCGAAGTTTTCATGAAGTGACACGGTCGTTGTTATTACGTAATTATTTGAGAATGAGGTTCAAAAATTTGTCAGGTTGTAGATTTCGGTATTTACTATCATAATATGCAAAAATCTTAAAATCGAAAATTTACCCAATTTTGGCCGGTCGTGCCACTTCGTGAAAACACCGACGAAATGTACCATGATATGAATGAACACGGAAAAGCTTGTTTGTAAGGACACAAGCTCCAAACAAACTAGAAATGTCCATTGCCGCGCAATGTGATTGTATCCCCCGGCACTACAGCAGCTTTTGCTTCATCTTCACATTTGAGCGAGGGACAAAGACCCCCTTCCCTTCTTCAAACATAAAGGTGAATATTGTGAAGACAAGGCACAGGCGGAGCAACAGTGATACATTAATGCTGGGCGCATGCTACGATCTCAAGAGATCTTGGTATAAAATGGGTTTCATAATTGAATTTCTTCAGTCAGATGTCAGTGTCAAACGAACATGGATATGCAGAATATGGTTTCACCCTTACATCTTAGCAGTCTAGAACACACCAGTTAGAACCTGATGTGAAATTGCACTATTAGTTAACATCCATTCAATTAAAAGGGTAAAATGTGTATGTAATACTAAAGAACCGGCTTACGAGCAAACTACAAATTCGTATCCTACAATGAGCCAATTTTAAGAGAATATATTTGAAAAGATTGCAACTTAATCTACTTGCATTGACTTGCAATGGTATACTGTATACGCTATATATTTCGCGGGGGTTTTATTTTCACGAATTTCGCGAGTCCGGAGCTATTCGCGAAATTAACACTACGCGAAATATTACCTTCCAAAATGAATCCCTTGCCTTGATGATACGAATATTTCAGTACTAGTATACCATGTCACGGCTTACCGAACAGACCATACTGGCTAAGCTTGTTTACGCACGTCCACGTCTACTTACGAATACTGTAGAGAGCCAATCCATTATCGCGAGGGGACCACTCGTCAGAAATCTAGCGCGATGGACTTAACCACTTAAAAAATGTTAAACTGTAACTTACTAGTTCGCAGAGTTTGGTAAATTTTTTTCATGCAGTGTATAACTAGTATCATTCTTATTTGCTAGTAAGTTGAAAATTCACACGTTCTTTGCCACTTCATACTGTATTTTCTCTGGTCCCCCGATCGCGAATTTAACCACTCGCGAAAATGTGTGACAGCGGCAATTCGCGAAAATTTATGTACGCTACAGCGTATACAGTATGACAAACAAACAATTCAATAAGCAGAGTAGATTCGTCCTGAGTGTACGTGGAAAAAGGAATTTTATATGCTTTTCTCCATATCCACCTTCCTTGTCTGGTGCATCATTTTCTTTGGTTTATGGTTGGTTCCTGTTACATAATACTGTAAAAGTGGTAATTTTCATGGGCGATGGCGGCCATTATCGATGCGCTTGAGTGATACGCTTTACGCGTTGCGACCCCGTCAGAGCTACGAATATGGCGCTTTTAATGCGCTTGTGAGGTGATTATTATACGCTCTAAAACCACGGCGCTCTTGCTACGGAAGTTTTGGACATGTTCAAAACTTGCTTGATGGCGACCATGGCGATGGTGGTGACCCTACATGCTTCTAAACCACTCAAGATACGATGGAGAAGATTTAAAGTGATCAAGCCACGATCCGCCATGCTTTGTCAATTTTTGATGATCGTAGCGGAATCGCCATCTAGTGAGATGGGGTTATAATCACTATAAGCATTGATCACAGAAAAGACAAGATTACAATGATTACAATATGCAGATGAGAAAAGATGTACCCCGATTCAACTGCCGATCCACAGTCAGTCAACTTATTAGCATGCAGAACCAAAGATATATACTGTAGACAATGGAAAGGCTCTTCAACTCACGGTTATTCCGCAGCAATTCATTATTAATCAAAGACATGCTGATCTTTCCAAGGCTTTATCTTGATGTCCTTGCTTTTAAAGTCCATCTTCTTCCTATTGTAGATGATTTCATATTCTTCAAAATTCTGCCATGTCCTCTTCTTCCTCCTCTGTTAGCATCACGTGCAGTCTCTCTTTATATGCCTTGTGGGTAGCTGCTTCGATGCTTTCTTCTCTTTTTTGTCTTCATCTCTCTTCTTCTTAAAAAATTTGCGCATCTTTTTCTTCATATTCTGCTTTGACAGGTGCAGGGGCAACGTCCTCCTCCTCCTCAACAGTTTTGCCTCTCGATCTCTTTGATCTTCTTCTGGCAGTCATTTTGGCTGCAAATTTTCCAGCGTATCGGCTGCATTTCTTTCAGGGTGAAAGAAATTTTGAACAGGTTCAAAATTTCTTCCCAATATGAAAAAATACCTGCTCCAACCCCGTCCTCCAAACGCTGCTGCTACGATGCTTTCGATCCCCGTACGCTTTTGCCGCTCTCTCCCGATCTGCTAGATCGGGAGAAACACAAATAAACTGCCTGTATTCTTTGAACAGAAGCCTACTTTTCCTTTTATTGGATTTCCCCAAGATTTTGATAAGTTGTAGCTGATACATTGGGCATTTGTGATAACTATTTCAAAATATGATTGAATGTCTGAATGTCTTAAAAGTCGGTTGAAATTGATAGTTAGACTTTGATTCATGGAGATTTTGTGCAATCCATATATAAATCGTGTATAATAGGCAGAATCTGTTGCCTATTGTCCGCATGATACTATAGGTTGGAATAATCTTTTTTCTTTTCTTTTTGTTGTTGTTGAATGGAATCAGTTTTTACTATTGCGGAGAGTATGTTCACAAAATTGGCACTTTATCTGACTTGATATGACATCATACAGGCCTATCGAAGTTGAAACTTAGTGCATGTGTCAATGGCGATATACAGTGCAAATGTGCAAAAAAAAAAAGTTCATTCTAAATGTGTTGTATAGCTCATTAGGATGGATGATGAGCCCCACATTTTGTAACATATATGTGACCCTGCATCACAAAAGCTGTACGCACCAAAAAGTCAGAGCCAGACATGGATTTTACTTAAGGGCAGATTCTGAAAGAGCAGACTTTAAGCTTTAAAATGATGTATAACTCACTTCAAATGAACTCTCCTAAACTATCTAAATATTGGAAAGAATGCACACACTCTGCAAATGTTTGTACTGAGAAGAGGCTCTTAATTAGTATAGGATCTATTCAAGCGCCATGTCTTACTAAGCCATACTCTGTGCAATGTATGGGTAAAACTAGAAATGTCGCTATGGCGACTGATGCCTCCGCCATAATGCATGATTCTCCCAATAGGTGTATAGTACAATGTCTTCACAATGTGTGATGACAGTTTCACATAACTGGCAAAATATTGAAATGACAGGTTTGTCAGAAATATCTTGAATGTTCACTTTCCTTGAACTGGGTTTGCTATAATTGTCTAAGAGTGCAGGTACACATATTTGGGGAATTGAGGATTTTTACTTGACTTTTGACCGACCCTTTCATAAGTTTCTGCATTGAGTAATTCTCAAGGTATGAAGAAAGAGTGTAATTACAGTACAAAACAGATTTTTTTTTTCTGCATTTAAACCCGGCCTTTGACCCTTAACCTTTGACCTTTGACATTCTGGCTGGAAATTTCCCAGAGAATCTCCATTAGGTAATACATGTATATATTAATTAAAACTAATAATGCAAGAATTGCATATAATAGTATAAGAGGGAAATAGTAAATTTTGAGGAGTTGACCTTGACCTTTGACCCCTGACTATTGACCCATGACCCCTAAGTTCCCTAGATACTCCCTGCCAGTCAGTACATGCGTATGTACCAAGTTCCATGAAAATACATTGAACCATTTGCGAGAAAAGTGAAATTGTAACATTTTCACCTAACCTTTGACCTTTTGACCTTTGACCTTATTACATGAAACTCTCTCTGGAGAATCTTTACGCAGTAGTACATGTCTACACTAAGTTTCAAGAAAATACCTTCGGGCATTGCATAGATATGGGGGAATAGCATCATTTTAAGCATTTGACCTTGACCTTTTGACCTTCGACCTCTTGCCAATGTCACTAACATCTACTCAACTAATTGCCCCATCATACATCATCCTTGGACCAAGTTTGGTGAAAACTGCTTCATCCAGTTTTGAGTTATCACGTAAACAGATAAATTTTAGGATTTGACCTTGATCTTTGACCTTTGACCTCGGTCCGATTTCACCAAAAAACTAATCAAGTAATTGTCCCATCATACATCATCCTCGGACAAAGTTTGGTGAAATTTGCTCAATCCAGTCTTGAGTTATCGCATAAACAAATACAATTTCATGATATGATTTGACCTTGACCTTTGACCTTTGGCCTTTGGCCGATTTCACCCAAAATCTCATCAAGTAATTGCCCCATCATACTCTATACTTGGACCAAGTTTGGTAAGATTCCAGTCAATATTACTCAAGTTATCGTGTAAACGAATGCAGACGGACGTACGGACGTATGGACGGACGGACAACCCGAAAACATAATGCCTCCGGCACCACTTCGTGGCGGAGGCATAAAAAAAAGGATGTAAAACTCCACAGCAACCACAATAAAGGGATTATCAAATTACCTGAAATTGAGCAAACTCTATTTAAACGTATTTTAGCCATGACTGCTACCAACTTTCAAAGCAGTAGCATCATCTTTTCAAAAGTATAAGAGTTGAAAGTGCAGAGTGTGTAAAGAATTTTATTAGAAATGAAAAAGGGACTCTAATGACATACCTAATCACAACATTCTACAAAAAAGTAGTCTACAAAAACTGCTAAAAACATGATTTCCCATTCATTTTATGATTCCAAACTTTGGAATAATTACGGCGTAGAAGTATTGCTCTTTCAGAAAATATGAAAAAAATACAGATTGACTAGGTTGACCTGTTTCACCTATTTTGAGTCCTCCTGTAAAACCATGGCATATGACTTTTTGTCGGTTTTGTGATGCATGGTCACATATTTTGAAAGTTAATGAGTCATAGATATCAGTTAATGGATCTTCACGGCTAGCAAAATGATTTAAAGTTATCAAATTCCTACATGAATGAAAAATATGACAATTCATTAAGACATCATCAGATCTCAAATTCATTCAAGAGTATTTTGCCAATCCTTGACCAATTTGTACCAAGACTTTAGTATGTTGTAGCTTATTAAATTCACTTTTAAATTAGCAATACAGTATGTGTATATGGGGATGTCATCACTATGAAAAAAAGTGGATGAAGTTGAATACCCTTGAAAAATTTGGCCAGTTTACATGATATTTCTATGGCAGTCTTTTTTCTCCTTCTTTTGTGAAATGCTAAACATGACTTTATCTCTTGAGCAGTAGCTCACTTTACATATCCTTGGCCAGATTTCTCCCAGATTTTGATATGTTATGGCTGATGATTTGGGCTATTTTCATGAGGCCACTGATTGTTGATTGCATGTCACAATCATGTTTAAAAACTTATGTGGATGAATTTGAAAATCAGCCTTCAATTTACTGAGATTTTGTGCGATACACATCTTGTAATGACAAAGCTTGTAGCTTTTTGGACACAAGATGTCAAGTTTGAATCCCTGTTCTCTGATGAACAACTCAAAAATTGTATGGCCAATCGCCCACAATCACAAATGGAATGGATTACCTAATTTGTAAGTCTTGACAAATTTCTATGTCTAGATTCTATTTTTTTCTTACACTATATAAATTTGAGTTTGTCCTATGTAACAGGACACCCTTGTCATTCTTTTTTTTTTATTCACTGCCACTGGGGTAAACATGATTCACAAACATTTGACCAGTAATGACTTCCTTTGCCATATTTTTGCTATTAAAATGAACATGCGCTTTCCATAAACTAGTGCTACATTAGGACACTGAAAAGGAAACAGACAGTGGGTAAGGGGCATATGTCACGACAAAAACAAATTTAGATTTACCACACAAGCACAGATACAGAAACATGATGAAGACTTACTGAGTTGAGTCTATGCTCAAAATCTTCTAGTGAAGTTACTGTTGTCCTGTTGAGAAAGAAAAAGAAAAACAAAAGGAGAGATAAAGTTTATGAGTTGTTGAAAAAAGTTAGGGAAATGCATAGAACTGTCATAACTGAGACAGCAAATCTGTGTAGTACAAGATTCATCACAGTACATTACTGATCTATTTCAGTGGAAACACAAGAGTTGTATATTAATGCATGTTATCTGGATAATCCACCAGTAGCTAGTGGTGGTACCCACACATCCCATGGTGTCTATTGACATGGCAGCAAGTGACAGTGCCTTTAATACGAGGAAGTAACTACACAACACTAGTTCAGTTGTCACTAATTGGGAGGGGTCGGGAGACAAGGTTTTCTCCCATTTGAGCAGGGATCCCACTAGCCCAACCAGACGTCGTGCAAAGCACGGCGTCCCCGTGCGCTAGCACGGCGTCAGACGAGCTCTGAGACACCAGTCTACTAAAGACCCTTGAACACAGCCACACAACAACAACACTGATGAAAATTTCTACATTCTTATCAAAAATTTTACGAATCACTCACGTGAATTGAAATGCTTGGACTATGAGCATGGTATATCAGTCCATAGTGAGCCCTCACACAACATACACTGTGCAAAAAGTTTAATCTTAACCCTATCTCTGTCACGGGCCGATTAAATCGGCCCAATAACTGCAGTAGAAATGCTTCGGCCGATATCATCGGCCCTATTTTGATTGACAGATAACTTCAAAGGCTACGACACTACCACTCTATAAACTCATTTGTGATTGGCTGACAGTGTAAGGAAACGACTTCCAGCGTGAAAAAAGCTTCCCCACCTTTAACCAATCAGGAAAGCTTTCTCAAAGTCCAAGAAATTGTAGTGGCCCCACCCATGTTCATTTGCATTCAGACTGCAATGTATTGTGTACAGTTTTGCCATGTGTGGAGAACTTACACGAATCTGTATATGTGGGACTGTAATGGAGATCGCCGCGAGCGATGAAAAGATCGTACACGTGGGTCAATTTTCATCTATTTCATCTAAGTCAAAATAGTAAAACATGAAGTGAAAACATTCAAATTAGGGATTTCAACATCTCTGAATTCTGTGAAGGGGTATAGTTTCAGTAATATCGGCCTCATAAATGATCTGAAGAATAGATGAACACTGCACATTCGGTGCAGCAGTTGCAACTGTTTACTCAGCACTAACAGCAGTGCAATGGGTCTCTAGTTAGCCGGGGCCAGCGGGGCAGGTGTAGGGAGCAATAGGGTTACAGTAGCTTCCTGCTGGCGGCCTGAAGCTGTACAGTCTTGATGTTGGGGTATGTTTGACTGTTTATTATTATTACATGATGAAACCGTCACTATGCGAAACTTCAGTTCAATGCAGGTTTATCATAAAGAAAATGACTGCTGTGATAGTTAATTCTGTTTCAATAAGGAAAGTGCAGAAAGTCGTAGACTAGCATATGATGATCAACTGGAATGCATGGACACTCCAGCGTTGATATTTTCAATAACATTTTTTATCCTTAGATTATCTTATCATTATGGCATTATCATAGGACAAGATTGATATAAATTTGAAAGAAAAAAGCACAATTCAATTTATATTTTCAGCTTGACAAGTTACAAACACGCTTTGTCTACTTTCAGGCCAACATCACTCACAAAATCAGAAATTACACAAAATGTGTGAAATCTAGGTTGTAATTGCCACAGACTTTTGTTCATAAAATGAAAAGTACTGATGCTATTGATAGAAAAATCATAGCATCTGAAAGCTGAATAAATTCTCTACAACATCTATGAGACCTTTTTGTGATGCAAGCTCATGGTGTATGGAAAAATGAGGTGGTAACATGTAGAAATAAGTCTGCATTGATAATTATGTGACATAAGAGGGCGTCCTACTTAAAATTGAAGTGCGCCCTCACTCAGATTATTATGGAAAATGAAAGTTTAGACCATAAGCTTTCAAATGATGTATAACATGACACATTAATGTCAATAATAATAATCAGAAATGGCCATCAACAATCTTGTGTCTGTGCACTGCAAAATGTCTGAGCAGTCTGGCTACGGCGTATGTGACAGATATAGGGTTAACCTGGAATGCTGATCATCGCTAGGCGATTCAAAATAAATCTTTCCCAGCTTTGAACGATGCAAATTGCGCTGCTAGAGTTTGTACGCCCGCATGGTCGACAGCGCCCCCTTTGCCCACCATTTTGCAGTGCTGCGCCGACATTTCAAATCATGTCTGCCGTTTACGATTTCTGCGGCGTATACGATTAAAAAAAGGCTTCATTTTCGGTAAGTTGTGAAATCTGTATGTCAATATCGATAGTTAAAGACGGAAGCTAAATAAAGTTTTCATCCTACATAGTCTGAGTAACAAATATAGTTGGGATCCCACTTGAAGTGATGGCTGGTAGTACTGGCCTGTGCAAACCACGATTTTGAAATAGGATGCTCATATAAGTATGTGAGCATTCATATACTCAGTACACTTATTATCGACCCTATCTCTGACACATACATGTAGGCCAGGCCTGAACATTGGGACATTTTGCAGGGTGCAGACATGGGATTGTTGATGGCCAGTTCCGATTGTTACTATAAGAATGTACCATACTATACACAAACTTTTACATAATGTAATAATCTGAGTGAGGGCGCCCTAGTATTTCAAGTACGATGTCCTCTTACGCCACACAATTAAATCTCTGCGGACTTATTTCTACATGCTACCATCACATTTCTTCATATAACATGGTCTCGTATCCAAACAAGAGATATGATATAAATATTGTAGATAAGGTATTCAGCTTTTAGATGATTAAATTTTTTCCCCCGAGTAGCATGAGTACTTTTCATTTTATGAGCAAAACTTTGTGGCAATTACCGTAAAGTTCCGTGTATAAGACGCACCCGTGTATAAGACGCACCCCTACTTTCGGACCTAAAATAAAAAAAAAAAAAAAAACACGAAAATTTCCACGCAAATATTGCGTGTGTCATATATATTATTTCAGCTCAAAATTTCCCTAGAATGCAGCATGTATTTGCTCTATTTTTCGTTTCCTTTTATACTTTCTTTTACGGTATTCATCGAACATCGGCAAAATATGAAAGACGCAAAATGCGAGACTTGTCTCGGTACTCACTTGCTATTGTTTTGCCTTTCAATCGTGGTACATGTATCATCGTACTCATGAGTGTACAGTATGATCTTTGCTATCATACATAGGGTGTCTCGCATATTGATGCATGTCAAACTGGAAGGTTCATTACGAAAAATAAGAAAAACATCAACAAGTGTAGCAGAAGGATCGTACAGCGAGACGTACAATGCGTACGGTAATTACACTCACTGTTGTTTCGCCCGAACTGAACTATCACTATAGTCATTTTCTTGACGACAAACCCCTTTTACAATGCAGTTTCAGAAAATGACAGTTCACTATGTAACGATGATTAACCCTATTAAGCCCAAGCTATTTTGACCCCTCGCAGGCCCAAGGGGGGGGGGGGGGGGGGGCACATTGTGTCCCCCCCCCTATATAACTTTTTTATTATTTGATGTATCATCGTCATATTTGGCACATGGGTAGAGTAACTCATACTCTAAACGACCGTACATTTGAATTTTCTCAAGGTCACCCATGGAGGGCGCTATTTTCCAAAATATAAAGAAATACATAGGAAATATGCTAAAAACATGATTTTTCTGTATAATTTCTTTATCCCATTATATATGTCTTATTATAGAACAATCATTTTCATATTTGTCACAAATGATAAGCAAGTGGAATCTTATCATTTGTAATGGTTGAAATTTCTCAAGGTCACCACATGGGGGCGCTATTCATGTCAACATAATAATACATTACGAGACCTGAGATGAAATGTTTGGGATGGGTACATGTATAGTTATGACATTTTATATTTGCATAATAGTGGAATTTCAAGATTGCAAATTGATAATATGATAAACTAACGATATTGGAGGCATAACTTGGGTGTGGGAATCAAAATAACACAAAATCGAAGGGCAATCTTTAGAAAATATTATTGTTTTCAATTATCTCTATTATATTTATTGTTTTATGCCATTGTCACATTAAAAACAAAGGAAAAATAAGAAAAACTTTCCAGGACCATAATTACTTCAAATTTTGCTCCTTCAACAAATTTCAGCCAAGAAACACCCATTTCATCTACTGTAATGCTGTTAAATAAAATGGGAACAGAAAACAGATGCAAAATCTGACTGACATGGTTGTCATTTTATGGTTGCCATGGCAACCAGCAACATCAAATATAGCTAAATTATATATCAAAATGTTCACAATAAGATTTTAGGAAAAGTCACCAAATTTGGTTGAAATCGGATTAAGGGCGAAGGAGTGTCAAATGAAAATCTGGTAGCGGGGGCACAATGTGCCCCCCCCCCCTTGGGCTTTATAGGGTTAAACAGTCAAACATACTTCATCCTTGAGACTGTGCAGATGCTTCAGGCAGGAGGTTTACCCTATTACTCCCTACACCCTTACCCATTGGCCCCAGCTAGAGACCCATCCACTGCATGCGCACCTACATCAACAGCTGTACTGCATTTTCCACTGTCAATGCGAAGTATTCACCCAATCCATCTGAGCTTTACTAGATACTCATGAGACAGAAATAATGTAAATCATACCCCTTATTAAATTTGAGTTAAACATGTTAAAATCTCTATCCTTAATGTTTTCACTTCATATTTAGCTAATTTTACAGACATAAACTAGATGGAAATTCATCCGTGGTAAGGTCTTTTTCTCACCCATGAAGATTCCTGCTACAGTCCCACATATGGTACTACAGGTTGGTGCATGCTCTCCACGCATGAAGCCTATAAATGGCAAAAACTGTACACTGCACTGCAGTCTACATGCAAATGAACATGAGCAAGGCACCCACAACTTCTTGGTTGTTGAGAGGGCTTTCCTGATTGGTTGATGGTGGTGAAACTTTTTTCTTGCTAGATATCAATTCTTTACACTATCAGCCAACGGATGAGTTTACAAAGTGGTAGTACCAAAGCCTTTGGAGTAATCTGTCTGTCAAAATAGAGCTGATTAAATTGGGCAGTACATTCTGGTGACAGACTTACTGTAGGACCAATTAACCTGTTCTGTACGGGAACCTGGTGGCCTGTGTATTAAGTCAAAGGGGATTTCAGGATTCAGTGTGGAATGGGCTAAATTGGTCTTTGACAGAAATAGGGTTAAACCCAAGTCTCAATATTCATGGATGATATTCGTTATTCCAAAGGTTTATCAATCTAAAAATGAAATAAGGGTCTTCATTCTGAAGGTCTGTTATTCTGAAACACGCAAATTCTGTATGCCTAGAGGTTCATTAATCCAACAAGAGACCCGCGGGTCTAGCGCTCACCTGAGTATCGCAAGTTCACCTTTCACGCAGTCACTAATAATCTAAATTATTCACAGCTCTACCAAAATTTGACGAGGCATTCTCAAGTGGAAGATGAAAATGTACAATAAGGGCCCAATTTTTTCAAGATTCCTTAATTTGGGGGAATTGGGGCCCCCTGGGGCCCTCTGGGTGGGGCATGGTGCCCAGTTTGATAAATTGAGATCCTGACCACCTAGGGATGCTACCTGCCAAGTTTGACAAAAATCCATCATGAGGTTTTCAGGAAGAAGATGAAAATGTACAATTCAGGCCTCCATTTGGACCCTTCCAACCACCCCCCCCCCACCCCCAAGAGGGGCACCCCTGGATCTCCTATGAACAAACTTGAAACTACAGTCATTACTGTACTCACTCATAGTATTATCTCAGCTCTATAACTTCTGATTCTAGAGAAGATTTTTAAAGATTCCTTCATTTGGGGGGTTTGGGCCCCCTGGGGGCCCCCTGGGCGGGGCATGGTGCCCATTTTAACAAATTGAGATCCTAACCCCCTAGGGATGCTACCTGCCAAGTTTGGTGAAAATGGGTCATGGGGTTCTCAAGAAGAAGATAAAAATGTACAATTTAGGCCCCATTAGGACCCCTCCTCACCCCCACCCCCCCCCCCCTGGGTCCAAAGGGGGGCACCCCTGATTCTGCCATGAACAAACTTGAAACTACAGTCATCAATGTGCTAACTCATAGTATTAACCTACGTCTATCACTTCTGGTTCTAGAGAAGAAGATTTTTGCGGATTCCTTAATTTTGGGGGGTTTGGGCCCCCTGGGGGCCCCCTGGGTGGGTCATGGTGCCCATCTTAACAAATGGAGTTCCTAACCCCCTAGGGATGCTACCTGCCAAGTTTGGTGAAAATGGGTCATGGAGTTCTCAAGAAGAAGATGAAAATGTACAATTTAGGCCCCATTAGAACCCTTCCCCACCCCCCTCCCCTGGGTCCCAAGGGGGGCACCCCTGATTCTGCCATGAACAAACTTGAAACTACAGTCATCAATGTACTAACTCATATTATTAACTTAGCTCTATCACTTCTGGTTCTAGAGAAGAAGATTTTTACAGATTCCTTAATTTTGGGGGGTTTGGGCCCCCCTGGGGGCCCCCTGGGTGGGGCATGGTGCCCATTTTAACAAATTGAGTTCCTAACCCCCTAGGGATGCTACCTGCCAAGTTTGATGAAAATCGGTCTTGGGGTTTTCAAGAAGAAGATGAAAATGTAAAAAGTTTACGCACGACGCACGACGGACGACGGACGACGGACGACGGACGACGGACGACGCACGACGCACGACGGACGCCGGACGAAGGGCGATCGCAATAGCTCACTTGAGCCTTTGGCTCAGGTGAGCTAAAAATGAACTAGAAATGTCACTATGGTGACTGGCATACCTCCCCCATAATGCATGGTTCTCCCAATAGGTCTATAGTACGTCTTGACAATGTGTGATGACAGTTTTACATACTCAGCAAAACGATGAAATGACATGTGCGTCACAAATGTGTTGATTGTTCACTTTCCTTGAACTAGGTTTAATTGGATGAATTGTTCACGATATTGTTCACGAGAGCAGGTATGTGGGGATTTGAGGATTTTACTTGACCCCAGACCATTTTATCAGTGTATGTATTGAGTAATTTCAAGGTATGGAGAAAAAGTGTAATTTCAGCATTAAATAGTAAAATGTCAGCATTTTAACCTGGCCTTTGACCTTGATATTTGACCCAATGACACTAAAATTCCCCAAAGAATCACTGTCAAGCAGTACATGCATGAATATGTACTAAGGGAAGGGATATTTATTATCACTAGCATTCTACCACGGGATCCCGCACATTTGCAGTAGGACAATTTGCCGAACACACAATACGCGCTGAACGTCCTGCCACAGTAGGACGGGCATGATTTATTCTTTGTGTGCACGCAACTACGGGCAGATACTGTAAGTGGTGCACGCACATCCTTTCCCCCGTCGGGTCTTGCTCTGTTTTGTGACATGAACGACTTGCTGGCCAAGCAAATGCATGCACGATACACTCGTATACTGAAAATCTACAGTATCATGTTGTAGTGTATGTTTGGGTGGCTCGTGCTTCTTGGGGTAACGAACGGTGCGTTTCAATTTCTGAGTTCTCACGATCGTGACATGTACACTTTCTTTTGATCTCACCTCAGCAAAACTGCGGTTGTCAAAAACTTTCTTTCGAAATCACGCTCAGCAAAACTGCGTGTGACTTGTCTGCAATCTAGCAAATTCTTTGAGCTCTCTCCACCATGATCATGACATTTTTTGTTCGATCTCACGCTCAGCAAAACTGCGTGTGACTTCTGATTTTTTTGAGTTCTGTACAGCTTGATTATGACATGTGATGTGATGTAAACTTCATTCTATCTCATGCTTCGTCATAGTAAAGTTGGGCAAGCGTTTTGGAACAAGGAGAAAAAATGCTTGTCCGAATCAGGCAAGCAAATAATTTTGAAGCCATCCATCTTCCTGGTGCCAGGTAAAAATGTCAGAGGTAAAAATGTCAGAGGTAAAAATGGCAGAGGTAAAAATGGCAGAGGTAAAAATGGCAGATGTACAAATGGCAGAGGTAAAAATGTCAGAGGTAAAAATGTCAGAGGTGAAAATGTCAGAGGTGAAAATGTCAGAGGTAATAATGTCAGAGGTGAAAATGTCAGAGGTGAAAATGTCAGAGGTAAAAATGTCAGAGGTAAAAATGGCAGATGTACAAATGGCAGAGGTAAAAATGTCAGAGGTAAAAATGTCAGAGGTGAAAATGTCAGAGGTGAAAATGTCAGAGGTAATAATGTCAGGTGAAAATGTCAGAGGTGAAAATGTCAGAGGTAAAAATGTCAGAGGTAAAAATGTCAGAGGTTAAAAATGTCAGAGGTAAAAATGTCAGAGGTAAAAATGTCCAAGGAAATGTCAGAGGTAAAAATGTCACAAGTAATGAGAGCGATTTCATCAGAGGTAAACGTATGAAGAGCTTTTGAATAATAACCTAGCCAGAGCAAACTGTATTTATCGAATTATCAAATCCAAACTGCAGATTTGAAGAATATCTATGGAATAAAGTTTTAAAAAAGTTAGAGCACTCTCATTATTCTGAGTTTGATTCAAGTGCAGTGGCGTAATCTGTCTGTTCAGAGGAATATTAAACCAGCTAAGAGCCTAGTAGGCCTATGGGAAATTATTATTATTATTATTATCATTATTATTACTATCATTCATCATTATAAGGGGGTTCCAACAATGCTGCAAACCCCTTAAACAGTATAATCCTACGTTGTTTCGCCCAATGAAGTTATCACACACACAAACACATGTATACACACGCACAAACCCACTTTTGGTATAAACATATACTTCTATATGTGACCGTGCACCTCAAAACGAACATAAAGTCGCACGCACTGATTTTGCGTGAGGACTGAAAATAGGTGAAATGGGTCAACCTAGCCGAACTTGACTTTTTCATATTTTCTTAAAGAGCGGGTCTTCTTTTACATTATGCTAAAATTTGGTATCATAAACAGGCAGGAAAGTGTGTCTTTTTAGCAGTTTATCTCGAACATTTTTGGTAGAATAGTGTGATTAGGTGTGTCTTTAGAATCCCTTTTTCATTTCTGAAAAAAACTTTGTCCACACTCTTCACTTTCAACTCTAATACCTTTTGAAAGGATAGTGCTACTGCTTTGAAAGTTGACATTAATTATGAAAAGAATGTGTTAATGAGGCATGCTTTATTTCAGTTTAATCTGATAATCTCTCCATTGTTGTTACTCTGGTGGTTTACTTCCTGTTTTTGTCCCATTCATCGTACAGCCAGCACGGTTTGGTAAAGATTAAGCGCTTGAATAGACACTGTACTTCAGAGCCTCTTTTCTCAGTTCACACTTTTCCTAAGTTCGTACTTTCTTTCCAATATTAAGATAGGTTAGAAGAGTCCATTTGATTTGAGTTATACATCATTTTAAAGCTTAAAGTCTGCTCTTTCAGCATATGGTCTTCACTAAAAATTCATGTCTGGCGACTTTTTGTTTGTTTTGAGGTGCAGGGTCACATATGCAGATATACATACTCTCACATACACACTCTTACACAAACGAATTCCGCTCACGTCCAGGCTAGTATATATTTTTCATTTTTTGTATTTTTTTTTTCATTGTTTAGTGTAAAGAAGTGAAGGAGACATAGTCGAAGCAAACCGCTACTTTTTCACCTGTTCTATGTTATTTTCTCACATTCAGGTTTCGTAGGAGCCTATTTATCTCACAAGGCCTGATCACGACATAATGCAGAAGTAAAAATACAAAACGCAAAAAACAAACTACAGCAGATGTATCGGCAGACACAAGTAAGCTCTTGCAAAATATTTTATTACATTGTTCAAGTATCACATGGCGCAAAAACAAATATCTCGAAGTTTAATGAACACTTTGTGGTCACTTTACAAACTTATGCCTATTAAAACTGGAGACAAACTTTAGCAATAGACTGTTCTAGTGAGAGTAAAACCGATAATTTGCCATGGGATTTCTTTCAATTATTGTTGAACGAATCCGCAGGCGAAAAAAAAAATGAAAATGTTTGATACCTTTCAAACTTAGCTGTTGCTCCAAAGTCAGATTCCATTATGTTTAAAGGGTGTGTGTAGTTCTGGTTGAGGTGAGGATTTAGGTTTTAACGTTTTGCGAGATATTCAGAAACCACTCTATAAGATGTCAAAGAGCATGCAACTCTAAATGGTATCAAAAATTTATTGATGAAAATCGGTTTTGAAATGGCTGAGATATCCAAAAACAAGGTGAAACAAAGAGATCCTAATAAAAGGCATGGCCTGTCGCCTTTTATTATTATCACTTTTTTGGATATCTCAGCCATTTGAAAACCAATTTTCATCAAATAAACATTGAATCCTTCTTAAAATTACATGCTCTTTCATATTTCATAAGAGGTTTCTCATTATCTCACTTAGGAATGTTCAAAACATGAATCCCCACCTCAACCAGTACTGTACAGTTCCTTTAACATAGTAAATTTATCAACATGGTATGTTGCTAAAGATTGGTAGATTCAGCCTCCGAGAATGACATTGTTCTCTGGTTATACAACAACAGTAAGAAAACTTCACTAAAAAGTAATATGAATCTTTCAGTTGAAATTACAAAAGGGGAGTAACAAAAATATACAGGCTCAAAATTCATTAATATTTGTTAGCAAAAATATGGATATACCCAGGTGTCAAACCAAGATTTTACCATTCTGATCGTTAAAAACATTTCATGAGATTCACATTTTTTTTTTTCGAGGGGGGGGGGGGGGTAGTTAAGTAGTATGTAGCACAGGAGTGTAAGAACATTCGGGGCTCATGATTGACTTCCAGATTTTGATTTATAATGTACGCATTCAAAAACTGTTTACAAATTTTAATAATCTATGTGACTATACAGATTGCACCATGTCAGTTTAAAGGTGAGAACTAATGCTACTCGTTTTAAGTCACTGAATTTGGCAGAGTTTGTACTACAGGGCCATTTAATTTACACTTGCTTGGAAAGACCACAATGTTATGAAAACTGTGGCACTTTGATGATTAGATGCAAATAGATAAACGACAATATTACGGTGAGCTTACACTATACAGGGTGGCCCAAAAAATGGAACAGCAGGTTTTTAGGACTTTGCTGGGATAAAATGCGATAGTATTTTAGCTTGTTGGTGAAGCATCCATTCTTCATTGAAATAACATCAGAATCAATTTGTTGGAGAACTCTTTATTTTATTAGCACACAATGCTATCAGTACGTATCTGGGTGGAAATCACTGATATCTCTATGGAAGAACAAGATCAGTGGCGGAAATGAGCTGCATGCTTGGCGGAGGTCTGCGCTTTCAGAGTGCTTCTCTATTTTTTTAGGTGATCCGAGTATCCTCTCGGATCACCTTCTGTATCTGTACGGATTCTTTGTTGGTTCTTCTTCTTCTTTATTTCTGGACAAAAGTTGTGCATCTACTTACTCAAAAAGTTTGCAGAGTATCGATTTCAAACTCATACCATATATGTATCATGTCCCAAAGACGACAAATCTAATGTATCATCGTGATTGGTCAATCGTGACGTCACTATGACGTCACTATATGAAAACACATTTTCATTTATATCTCACTAATAGAATAGAATTTTTTAATGAAATTTACGTCACATATATTTCAGGTCAAGCGCATTCTACTCATATTCTCAAAATGTATATCTATCATTAAAACGCGCGCATATGCGTGCGTTGAAATATTTGTATGCTTCAATCGAGCTCAAATTTTTTTTGCACACGTTTCAGACCATTTGGAGCATTTTTTGAAAAATTGAAAAAATTGGACAGACGCGTATGCGCGCGCGCATACACACACGCACAGCTCATATGCAACAGAAATTTCCCGTTTCTTCACACTTATCGGATGCCTGACATGTCAAGGAATATTTCTACCAAATTTGAAGTCAATCCGCCTCAATATGACGTCATACGGGCCCGTCACAGTTGAAATTCCATGCGCGCGTCAATGGCGATATATACAGTGCAAATATGCCAAAAAACCGCCAATTTTAAATCCGATTTTACTCGTCAGGATGGACGGTGACCCCTCATTTTCTTTGTATATTTTGAAAGCTGATGAGTTGTACATGTCATTTCATGGGTTGGCGATACTGAAAAAATGATTAAAAGATATCAAATTTCTTATCAAAGTAAAAAAAGAAAATTTTCAAAATGACGTCATCAAATTTCAAGTTTACTCAAGCGCATCTCACTTATCCTTTGTCCAGTTACACCCAAATTTCAATATGTTGTAGCTTATTTGATGGTCTTTCAGTCATATAATAACAACATTTTGATTGGATGACAGCATCACCTCGTAAAAAGGGATTGAAAGTAACCTTGTCAAATTTGACCAGTTTACGTGTTATCTCTATGGGAGTGCAGTTTATCTGGAAATGAAAAGTGACATGACAATCTTTATCGAGTACTAGCTCACTTATGCTTTGGTGAATTTCACCCATATTTTAGTATGTTGTAGCTGAGACTTTGGGCTATCGTAAGTGTGCCCTTCGTTTTTTCATACGGAGTCGGGATCACGTCCAAAAACTTGGTTGAAATTAAAGCTTATCTTCGATGTATTTTCATATTCGTTTCTTTTTGCAACTTTCTTTGCAATAACTGAAGAAAAACAAGCCTTATCAGCCCAATATTTTGCACATGTTTAGTTCATGTCACGTACATTATTTCATAAAACAACAACTACTTGTGTAAATTAGGGTCAAAGGGAATCTTTCTTTATTTCTTTCTCCTCAAAAATTGTGTAGAGGTTAGCTCAGAAAGTGCATTGCCTATGAATGTCAAACTTATACCATATATATGTATCATGTCCCAAAGACGACAGATCAAGTAAAATCACAGTGATCAGTCGACCGTGACGTCACTATGACGTCATTATATGAAAACACATTTTCATGATTATCTCATTAATAGAATGGAATTCTTCAATGAAATTTACGTCACATATATTTAAAGTCAAGCGGATTCTACTCATATTCTCAAAATTCATATTTATTTTAAAACGCGAGCGTTGAAATATTTGTATGCTCAAATCGAGCTCAAAATTTTTTTGCACACGTTTCAGACCATTTGGAGCATTTTTTGAAAAATTGAAAAAATTGGACGGACGCGTACGTGCGCGCACATATTCGCATACACAGCTCATATGCAATAGAAATTTTCAGTTTTTTCACACGGATCGGATGTCCAAAATGTCAAGGAATATTTCTACCAAGTTTCAAGTCGATCCGACTCAATATGACGTCATACGGGCCCGTCAAATTCAAAATTCCGCGCGTGCGTCAATGGGGATACACAGTGCAACTATGCCAAAAAACCGCCAATTTTAAATCGGATTTTACTCGTCAGGATGGACAGTGACCCCCCATTTTCCCCCACATATTCTGAAAGCTGATGAGTTGTACATGTCATTTCATGGGTTGGCAATGCTGACAAAATGATTAAAAGATATCAAATTTCTTAATAAAGTAAAAAAAGTAAATTTTCAAAATGACGTCATCAAATTTCAAGTTTACTCGAGCGTATCTCACTTATCCTTTGCCAATTTTCACCCAAATTTCAATATGTTGTAGCTTATGAAATGTTCTTTCATAAATGTATAAACATAATTTTGATTGGATGACGGCATCACCTCGTAAAAATGGATTGAAAGTAAGCTTGTCAAATTTGACCAGCTTACGTGTAATCTCTATGGGAGTGCAGTTTTATGGAAATGAAAATTGACATCACTATCTTTATCGAGCACTAGCTCACTTATGCTTCGGTGAATTTCTCCAAGATTTTGATATGTTGTAGCTGAGACTTTGGGCTATCGTAACTGTGCCCTTCGTTTTTTTCATACGATGTCGGGATCACGTCAAAAAACTTACTTGAAATTAAAGTTTATCTTCGATGTATTGAAATATTTTTCTTTTTGCAACTTTATGTGCAATAACTCAAGAAAAACATACCTTATCAACACCATATTTTGCACATGTTTACTTCATGTCACGAACATTATTTCATAAAATAACAACTACTTGATCAGACGCCATCTTGGGTATGTAAATTAGGGTCAAAGGTTATAGATGTTTCATACTGTATCTTAGTGAATACATGTCCTTTCTTTCCCATATTTTGCACACGTAAAGACCATGTTACAAGGATCATTTCACAAAATAACCACTTTTTGCTCAGATGCCATCTTGTTTGTGCAAATTGGGGTCAAATGTCATATGTACTTCTTTCTGTATCTTCGTTATGACGTGTTATCTCTATGGGAGGGAATTTTTTAAATGTGAAAATTGACATGATTGTCTTTATCGAGCACTAGCTCACTTACCCTTCGGTGAATTTCTCCCAGATTTTAATATGTTGTAGCTGAGACTTTGCGCTATCGTTACGTGCCCTTCATTTTTTCATACGATGTCGGAATCACGTTAAAAACCTTGGTTGAAATTAAAGCTTATCTTCGATGTATTCAGATATTTCTGTCTTTCCAATAACTCAAGAAAAACACGTCCTATCACCCCTATATTTTGCACATGTTTAGTTCATGTCACGTACATTATTTCATGAAATAACAACTACTTGATTGGACAATATCTTGGGTATGTAAATAAGGGTCAAAGGTCATAAATGTTGCATTTTGTATCTTGGTGAATACCTGTCCTATCTTTGCCATATTTTGCACACGTATATAGACGATGTCGCAAGAATCATTTCACAAAATAACCACTTTTTCCTCAGATGCCATCTTGGGAGTGTAAAGGTGGGTCAAAGGTCATATGTATTCGTTGCTGTATCTTTGTTATTCAGTGTATACAGAATTTGGTACCAAAGATGGCAGATATGACTCCCTTTTCTAAATGAGAATCCAAACATCACACGGCCAATGTCTCTAAACACAGATGAAACTTGTATTGTCATGCCTATTGCGATCAGGACTTGAATCATTGATTTAAAAAAATCGGATCACCTTAATTTGTCAGTGATGACAAATTACAATCTCTAGTTTTTTCTGGAACCGCTTTAGTAAAAAGTATTTCAGGGGTTTGCAAAAGTGATAGGGTCTATTATAAATTATTTGTACAGTATTTTGAAATGCTAGGCAAGATAGAAATATGGGCAATTCCATGAAAAATGTTACCCGAGGGTGGAAAAATGAAAATCAAGAAACAACTTTGTTTTACCCTGGAAAGTATTCAGGAAGGGTCATATCAATCTGATATGATGAAAAAATTTGGTACAATTTGGAAAAAATGTAATTTTTTAGGTATTGAAATTGTGTGTTTTTTCTAAGACATTGCAGAAAAATTCAGTATAATTTGCATGTAACTCTTCTGAAGTAGAAATTTTCCCTATAAAATGACTTTCAGGCAACCATTTTTGTGCTATGATAAAGCTGATGACTCATTTTTACATCATTCTTCTTGGTATCGAAAGAAAGTAATTCTTACTTAAAAGATGAGCATTTCAATCTTTTTAATTTCCACCTCTTTCAAAGTGTAATGTCCGTAACGTTTTAGATGTAAAAGTTCTCGTAACACACTATGTTTTGGTCTAATTTTGTTCTAAATTCAAACGCAAAGCTAAAATGTGATATCACACAACATATCCACACAGTTTTTTCGGGAACCTGCATAATTCCTTGTAGAAAGCGTTACGGACATTACATAACCAAAGCGTTACGGACATTACACATTTGTGGCAAAAGTATTAGCTACATGCGATTGTTAGGAATAGATTGGATTCTACCCTAAAATGTTGATATCTGTCAAAATGAATGCCCTAGCCCTTGCATGAAAATTGATTTGGGACTTTACTCAGCAACGAGTGCAGTGTTTTGACAAGGTTTTGACTAATCTTCTGCATTCCTCTACAATCTTATTTCTTGTGTCTACTTAATTCTACCATGATATACGTGAACATGGATGCAAGCTATCTTACAGCAACAGCACATCAAGTAGAGTAATTATACAAATTGTATGATGATGGCAAGAATGTATGTTAAATCATTGTTAAAGAAGAGAAAGAGTCAAAAACATCTGTGGACAAGGCCTTTTACACAATGTATGGTCAGTTGCAGTCTGACTTGTCTGTTAAGGAAATACAGTCCAACCTCAATATCTAACCATGTCGTGAATGGTAGCCATCTGGATAAAATGATATTGCTGGATAAGGGAGATATGCTCATATGTAAGCAAATTGTGAAGGATATCATTGACTATTCAATATTATAATTTACTTGAAAATTTAATGTTTTTATTATTCAATAATGTGGAAATCAACTGGAATGTGAATGAAATACAGTACACTTCCTCATTATTCCTTCCAGCAACAGTATTTTGGTTGGTAGAAATATAATGTTGTACCATAGCAATGAATTAACATTTATGTCCTGAATCACAATTACTTTGTAAAGAGTAAAAAAGTGTTATGTACTTTTAGTCATATTTTGCACCGAATTATGCAAAGAAAATCATGTGCCAGTCCATTCGGGGATATGGATAATAGAGCAATCCACAAAAGTGATTGCTGGATAACTGAGGTTGGACTTTACAGTGTATGTAATGAGGATAGTCCATCGATTATGAAATTTCTGAAAAGACAAGGATCCATGAATATTTCTTTGAGTGTAGTGAAGGAGAGCCATTTTTAGAAACAGGATGGAATCATAGTATTAGACCCCTCTCCAACAACTGGTCAAGAACACTTTTCTTGCTTCCAATATGATTTGGAAGCAGAATAAACAGCATTCTCCAAAACAGACTTTTCTGACCCTGGAAAAGACTGTTGTACGTCAACAAACTGTAGGGAAAAAGAGAAAGTAAAACTAAACATTCATTGTATATGTTGAACCATTATTTCATATGATTTTGATTATGCATTAGTTTTGATTATAATAAAAGTTGTTTATTCATGCAGAGTTATGCTCAGTGATGGCTATGTAGATGTGAATAAAAAGTGTAATGTCCGTAACATTTCTTTAGAATTACATTTTGAGTACTTAAAAGTTTGAATATCATAATAGAAAGTCAAAAGGCTGATCTATATGTTATTTATAGATCACAACTGTATTTCAGGCATTAAATAAGTTGATTAAATTCCAAGATGATAGAAAAGTCCACAAATTGTTAAAGGAGGGCTCCATACCGACCAAATAGTCCTCAAATTGGCAATTCCTGAAATAAAAGATCTCATGAAAGGGCTATAGTAGCATCGTCCAATGTGTATTGATTACCATCCAGTGAAAAGGATAAAAAATATTAATACTTGCATGTAACTCCTGCCACTTAATGAAAGTGGACAAATCTGTAATGTCCGTAACGCTTAGAATGTAATGTCCGTAACGCCACAATTTTGGTTCTAGGAGGTACATGTGCCATCTATTTCACTAAATTTGATTTTATTTTCTTTAAATATTTCTTTACCTTCCAATTTATTCCTACATTGGTCTAATTATGTGCTTAAACTCACAGACTTTTCAATGAGTGTATAGGCATGCAAAAAGTCATGTCCAAAAAATGTAATGTCCGTAACGGCCAACATTTTATGCAGTAAGTGCCACATGGTGCGGTGAAATGGATTGAAATTTTCACTGTTTATGATTTAGCCTCATATGTGAGTGATTCCATTATATGAGTTCAGAATGAAAATATTTTGTTATCTTAATGACCTTTTGAAGTTGCAAATTTTGTCTGAAATGTAATGTCCGTAACGCTGGAACTGCCCATATGTCGATTTCATGAGGGTCACCTTTTTGAGAACAGGGGTGACTTCTGCAATTTTGCCACCCTTTACATGACACGTGCAATAAAACCTTTCCGTGTGTTTTCTCGCGCATGTATACTTTTTTTTTTCGTTTTAATGTTTGGGTAATTCCATGGGGTTGGGACTGAAATTGTGACATACAAGTTGAAAATTCAAGTTGGGTAAATTGAAATTTTCTTTTTCCCCCTGATTTGTTACTCCCATTCTTCAACTTATTCCACTAGAAATCTGTTTATTACTTCGCACACTTTCAGTCAGCATGGGTAAACAGGTATGACAAATACCTACGTTACATGGACTTCATTTTGTGACATCCTCAATAATTTTGTGTTCTGAAATGATAACAATGAACATATCCCAGTTTTTTTCCACCATAACACATCAACATTTTATCTGACAGGCACATGAGATCATTATTAGTAAGATTGTCCATTCTGATATCAACTGCAAGACACTTTTATTAACATGTTTTTTCTACAAACCATTTACAATTTTAACCAAAGGTTTAACTTTTTCCTCAAGAGTGACACAATAACAATATTCTTTAAAAAACTACAGTCGAAGCAAGTGAGTTGTATGGACATTCAAGTGAAAACATGATTTTATTGTTATCATCAGGGGTTTTCGTACTACAACCTTGTCCACAGTATACTACCTATGTTACACGGACAGTATGTCTTCGTAACATAGGTACATTACGACATATCAACTGATTTCCTTTGTTGTGGTGTCAGATGTTAGAACCTACACACATAGACTTTATGTATGTTCCCATGAATAACACTAATGTAACAGTTCTTTGGAATTATACCTGCTGTATACCTTTGGAACAATACCTATGTTACACAGACTTCAATTCTTTGTAACTCTGGTATGAAAGAAGGTAGACTTAATAATAATAAGAAGAATGATGTCGAGCCTTGCACAATTTGACCTTATATACTCTGACTAACAACTTCATCAACTGTCAACTCAACTATGAAAACTAATAAAGAGAAATCATACAAGTTTTCTTGTCTTCTCCATGTTCTTTGTTTGAAGTTAATTTCTGCTCTTTTCTACAATGTCCATTTTCCCTCCGTGCAGTTTTCTTTTTGTCTAGTTTGTTATGTTCGCTCTTCTTTGGTGTTGCTTTGTCAGCTTCCTCTCTCTGTTTGTGGAGTGCTGTAGCTGTGCCCTTTTCACTCTTTCACGTAGTTTAATTACGTAGCGGCGGCAGAGGAGGAGCCATGGCAGATTCATCGACAAACTGGACAAAAGGTGTGAAGAGAAATAAAATGAAAGAATTAACAGAAAATTTGTGTCTGTGTACTCTTTATATTCCTGTTGATGTATCTGTGTATATGAATGGAATTAAATAATTTGGACAATTTTGCTTACCTTTCTACCTCTTGTCATACCAGTTGGCTACAGTTCCATGTGTACCATCCACCACCAAAAAAAAAAAAAAAAAATATGGGTTACGCTTAAAATGATGTACAGCAGTAATGTTAATAATATTAATAATAATATAGCATGTAAAAAATCATTTTCATATTCTACGCTAATTTTTTTTTTCACTTCTATGTAAGCTAGCAAGGCTAAGGGCAGGGCGCTGCCCCCAGTGTCTTGGCTAGGGTTAGGGATAGGGCTAGGTTTACGGTTACGGTCCTATTCCAAATAGACCTCAAACAAAATACTAGGCCCCCCTTTTTTTTACGGTACTCAATCCCCATCAAATTCAAAATTTTTGCCCTCTTTTTAGGATAGGATAGACCAATAATATGCCAATTTTGATTGCGGTACATATGGAACTATTTCCTACCAATTACCTACCCAAAATGAATACGAAACTGGCATTTTAGCTTTGAGACTTTACAGTGGGTGAACGTGGAATGGAAACAGTGAACCCATGTACTGCTTCATCAGAGCACCGTAAAGCCATCTAACACTATTAACAGGTCAGTGAAATCTTGGAAAGGAAAACACTGACATTGTAACTCTGTTCAAGAGAAAGAATCTAACAGCTCTTAATTCCCAAAATATCAACAACAAAATTGGGCAAACTCTTTCTTTAGCTCAGACGCAGTCTGGACGTCTACGTATTCCAACTTCATAGTACCGTACTAACGTTCAGCACATCTACTTGGTAGATACGAATGACATAAGGTCCAAAATTCACAAGAATCGGGAGGTAAAATAATGTTATATTGCCGTGAAGATACACTGGACATACTTTTGTACGGTTTTCTAAGAGAGGAACACATGCTCCTTTTGCAGAGACGGGCATAAAAGGGGAAATTTGGCGATCACAATTACGAACATGGACAAGTAACAAATATCTCAGTATGTGGGACTACAGCGTGTTAACAGCATCATCGTCCACCGTATATTTGGCCAGTTCAGTGGTTTTAATATCGTTTTTTTCCTCCAATACAGTTTACAAAATGTGACAAAAGTTATTTACTTCGTAAAATAGCGTACAAGCTTACTGATTGACATCGGAAACATTGAAATTCCCGATCGGAAACATCGAAATTCACGTACCGATGTCACACGGACTGCAGCAGAAAAACGGGTCTTGCGCCGTCCAGGTAGGTGTGAACGGGCTGTAAGTGGTCTTCCCGCCGTTATGGAAGTACTGCCAGTGACGTAAATACGATTGCTGAAGTTAGTAGCTCTTCTTTTTATCGCGAGCGCGACTTTCTTATCCGATGTTACACGAAGAGGCCGGACTTCGGACGGAAGTACGGTAATATGTTCTGTGTTTTCTCTTTTATTTGGAGCTTTTTGATGCTAATTTTTGGACAATAATACTCCTAAAATATGAGTCTAATTATAGAAATCAAGTTTCTGATCATATTATGATTACATGTGTATGTAAAACCATGCAATACCGATGTTACAACAAAAATCGCCGCGGACTTCGTTTGTAACATCGGTATGAGGTTGCTTCAAGATGCTCTGGTGTTCTTATTTTGTAACACATGTTTATGTGCCTTATAGTCTTTGTAGAAGTCACCTTGCCTCTCTTAATTATGATAGGCATAATGCTGAAAGGTTGTGTATTTCTGTATTACATTGCCATGAAAATGGCATATATTTTTGTCACAACTGGTACCACAAAAAAACCATGAGACATCAACAATGAAACAGTCACAGACAAAATAAATTTGTACACAGGCTTGTTTTTTATTCATCAAATAATTCTTCACACATCTCTCTCCAAGAATAACCACAAACAACAAGCAATTATTTGATAAAATTTTCAGAATATGACTTTTATTCCCTGCACAACATGAAAATCTAGAGCAGGCCCAACCCCATGGAATGACCCACATATAAAACATTTTCGTGTAATTAATGATTTGTTTAACCCCTAATTTTGGGGGAAATGGGACATCAAGCGGGGAGAAATGAGACAACCTGGAGAGAAATTGGATAACCATCATGACCAAAGTAGGATTTACATGTGCCGCGGGGAGAAATGTAACACTGCCCTATTAAATTTCTCCCAGTGGCAACAGAAACAGTAAAGGATCCCTGCCAGTTTTTCATACCTCCATGTCTGTTATCAAGCAATTTCATTTTCAGAAGTTTGCACACTTATTAAAATACCTATTAACATAGTATAGGATCTACCAGATCTATAGTAAGTTTGATATTTTACTGACAAGATACCTGTAGAGCTGTATAGTGGTTAATATGTCCATTTTCAGGTGTACCGAGGCTCATCTTTTTACTGATATAATTCGATTGTTGACTGGCCGTGCATTTTTCAAGTTACATGAGTGTCCCATATTTCTCCCCGTGTCCCATTTCTCCCCGGTCTCCCCCATGCTTTATTTCAGGAGAAGGCACGAAAAGCGCGTATTGCGAGAAAGGTGTCAGAAACATGAAGAAACTAGAAATGTCGCTATGGCGACTGGTATGCCTCCGCCATAATGCATGATTCTCCTAATTAGGTCTAGATAGTATATGTGGACAATGTGTGATTACATTTTCACAAAATTGGCAAAATATTAAAATGACAAGTTTGTCACAAATGTGTTGAATATTCACCTTCCATGACCTAGGTTTAATTGGATAAATAGGAGAGCATGTATTTGGGATTTAAGGACTTGAACTTGACTTTGACCCATTCATACGTTGAAATGCATTGAGTAATTTTCAAGGTATGGAGAAAAAGTGCAATTTCTGTATTGAATAGTAAATTGTTACCATTTTCATCTGGACTTTGACCCCAAAATTCACAAGATAATCACTGTCAGGCAGAACATGCATGAATATGTAGTACGTTTCAAGATAACTTGAGCCACTTCCGAGATATGGAGAAAAAAATTAGTTCAGCACTTTCACTTGATATTTGACTTTTTGACCTTTGAGACAAAAACAAAAGAAAAGAAAAACTTTCCAGAGAATTTCTATTAGGTTATACATGCATACACCAAGTGTAACAAAAAAATAATCCTGCTGGCATTGCATAAACATGAGGGAAATAGTAATATTGTTGCCCTTGACCTTTGACCCCATGAACCCTAAATTCTCTAGATAATCACTGCCAGTCAGTACATGTATGTATACTATGTTCCATGAAGATACCTTGAACAATTTCCAAGGTTCAGAGAAAAAAGGTGAAGTTTTAATATTTTTACTTGACCTTTTGAACTTTGACCTCATGACCCCAAACTTTCACCAGAGAATCTTAATTGGGTAATACATGTATACAATAAGTTTCAAGAAAATATCTTCAGGCATTGCATAGATATGGTGGAAATAGTAAAATTTTATGTATTTGACCTTGACATTTTGACCTTTGACCTTCAGCATGTGCACCCAATAGTTGATAGGCACAACTTCACCCCCTAATACACATACATGCCAAGTTTCATTAGGATACCTCAAAAGGTTTTGATAGTTACCCTGTCCACAAAATTCATTACGGACGGACGGACGGATGGACAACCCGAAAACATAATGCCTCCGGCACCACTTCGTGGCGGAGGCATAAAAAATCTCTGTCACTTTTACCTCGTCCTCTTGCATTTCTACGACTAAATTTTTATCAATGACATTTTTATCTCTGGCATTTTGACCACTGACATTTCGACCACTGACAACTTTACCTCTGAAATTTTTACCACTGACATAATTATTTACCTCTGACATTTTTACCTCTGCCATTTTTACCTCTGCCATTTTTACCTCTGCCATTTTTACCTTTGCCATTTTCACCTCTGACATTATTACACCGAACCTTTTTCCCCACATCCCTCCAACAAACCAAGGAGGTTTGAGAAATGGAGTTCCAACTGGCTGTAAACATTCAAACAGCTGTCAGTTTTCTTTTGACGTACAAAAGAATTCCACAGGTGCATTTGTGACTTTGATGATCTGGGTTCGATGCTGCCGTCTTTCCGAGCACAGAGATGATTCATTTGGAACGCTAACATAATGTCGGCTATATTTTGTTTGTTTTTGTATTAAAGGAAATTAAATTTCAGCTAATGATATTTAAAGGAATATGAAAAAGAAAGTAACTCCTGTCCAGGATTTTGTCAAAAAGTGTAAATCTGAGACGTACGTTGTGAAAATATCTGAACTGCACCCTTACTAGAAAGTCGATTTTATCATCTTTCCGATCACTTCCGACAAATGAAACTGATATGGTATAATCTTCAAGTGTAGTTCTTTATTCATTTATTTGTTAATTAGTGTAAAAACATGTAAAGTCTGGTAATTTTAATTCTTATTTCATCAATTTTTGTGGAATTTTTATTCGCACATACCTGTCACCTGCCTGTGTCTGTACCTCTATGTACCGCTCATGTTTCATAGGAAGGGACAGCGAAACGTAATTACAGTACTCTCCGCGTAATCGGGTATTGCTTAAACGGGCACTCCGTTTGATTGGGCACTAATGTCAAAATCAGTTCCAATGCACATTAAAATTACCTGATAATAGGGTTGCCTCTCCGCATAAATGGGTAAATGATTTTCTTCTAATCTAATTTCTACCCACATTTTATCACAGATATAACACTTTAAGAAATCATGAATGTCAAATTTTCCACCGCTAATCGCATTCTCTGCTGAATTTGCAAAGAAGACCAATCATTTGGGGAGTGATTAAACATGAAAACACATGTACCAGTACCGACTTGCCACACGTAAACGAACATTACACATGTAGCTGGCACTCACAATTGCAAAGACAGACAGGAGTTGAACACACTTGCGCTCCTCCCTTGCTCCGCAACAACATTCACAATACGAGAAGTTTGCAACGAAAATCAGGCCATGCACCAGCTCCATAATTTTGCTTTTCCCCAGTCACTTCTCGAAAAGTAACCTGACGTTGTACGCGACTAGTGCACGCAAAGAGACGTGTTCATTTCGGAAAACGCCTGCGTGTCAGCGAGGAGTCTATAGTCAAATGACAAAGTTTTCTGAAGACATAGTGTATTTGTCCATAAAAAGAGTAAATTATTGCTCGTGACTGAGCAAGTGTAAGGTATGTATCATGTGCCGTGCAAGCACACGTGTTAAGCATACAGTGCAGGTGTTTGGTGCAGTGTACAATGCGAGTACATACACATTGTGTGGGTCAATTGTGAATGAGACGTGTTCTTCTGTTAATTGGGTACTTCGCTTAATCGGGTAAGAAACGCTCTGCTCGAGCCTACCCGATTATGCGGAGACAGCTTCCTCGCCAAAAAATGAAGTACTCGTGGCGGAAAAGTGCCGTCAGGTAGTTTGAAATATCTACGCGTGGTGGCTCAAACTGAACACATGGTCGGGTCGTCAGGGGAAGAAACGGCGCTTACACACCGACATGGGCGTGCGCGAGAAGCATGCAAAAAAAAGGGAAAGGGACAAAATTGGTGTGACATCGCACTGTCGACGCTGCATTATAACGTTACAACTTCGTAGCTAAAAAATGTTACTAAAAGTGTCCGAAATCATCCCTCCGTTTGTAACAGATCATATGCATTGTTGATACTTATCATGTAACTAAAGTGTATAGTTGCATCGCATTTTATCCTTTCGTTTATTTCTCTCTTTTTTTTTTTCAAGATCACGCCATTTTGAAGACGTACACAGGGGAGGAAATAAAGAAGAGAAAGAAGAAAAATAATGAAACTCGTGAAGCGGCATTGCACTATCAACGCTGCATTTGTGAAATGACTTTGGGAGTCAGGAATTATCTTTTCTTTTTTCGACAAAATTATCAATATTTATCACGTTACTAAAGTGTAAGTTTGCCGTTTCATTTAATCCTTTCTTTGCGTTTTTGTTTTAATTTCAAGAATTGCGCAATTTAGAAGAAAAAACAGCAAGAAAAAGATTTAAAAAAAGAAAATACCAGTGGAACTAATGGCAGCGACATCGCACTATCAACGCTACGTTTAACTTAACTTTGCGCTGCTGAAAGTGTGACTTGAAGTCTCCGAAATTATATTTTCTTTTATGACAATATAGTGAATAATTTTAATAAAGTGTGGGTCTGCATTGCTTTTCATACTTTCTTTTGTGTTTCTTTTTTATTTTAAGAATCACATTATTTTGAAAATATAAGCAAAGAAAAAAGGAAGGGAATATTGGTAGAACTAACGGAGCGGTATCGCACTACAACGCTGCGTTTAGCTTAGCTCTGCGTCGCTGAAAATGTGACATATAATCTGCGAAATCATCTTTTCTTGTATGACAATAGTGGATACCTATCACTTAATAAAGTATGGGTTTGCATCACTTTTTCACTTTCCTTTGCGTTTCTTTTTTTATTTCAAGGATTGCACTGATTTGAAGAAAAAAAGAAAAAGGAACAAAATATTGGTGCAACTACAACGAAGCGTCAACCCACCATGAAATCTGCGTTTACGTTAACTTTGCGTTGCTGAAAATGTGACTAAAAGTCTTCGTATTTTTCTTTTCTTTAATGCAATATTGTTGATACTTGTCACGTAATAAAGTGCAAGTTTGCATCGCTTTCATCCTTTATTTTTGTGCGTTTCTTTTTCTACTTCAAGTCTCACACGATCAAGAAGAAAAAAATAAGCAAAGGAAGAAGTTTTGAAAAAGAAAAGAAAAAGAAGGAAATATTGATGCAACTATAACAAAACGGCATCGCGGTATCAAAGCTGCGATTATAGCTAAACTTTGAGGTGCTGAAAATGTGACTTCCAGTGTCCGAAATTATATTTTCTTTCATCATACAATGACATAATTGTTGTTATTCATCATGTAACTAAAGTGACAGTTTGCATCGTTGCACTATTTCCTTTCGTCTCATTTTTTTCTCTTCTTCAAAAATCACGCTAAATAGAAGAATGTGGAAAGAAAACGAAGATGAAGAAGAAGAAAAAAATAGTGCAACTATCGTAACAAAGCAGCATCCATGCTCTATCAACGCTGCATTTAGTTTAACTAAACGTCTCTGTGAAGTGACTTAAGAGTCCGAAATTCTTTTCTTTCATGACATGATTGTTGATTTTTATCACGTAACTAAAGCATATATTTCAATTGCATTTATATAATTTCTTTTGCGTTTTTTTTAATGTTAAGAGTCACGCAATTTAGAAGAAAAATAACAGTAAGAAAAAGATAACAAGAAGAAAGTATTAGTGGAACGAACTGAGCGCAGAGTCAGCGGCATCGCACTAAATGTGACTTTAAAAATATCTCCGAAATCATCTATTCTTTTATGACAATATTATGGATACTTATCACTTAATAAAGTGAGGGTTTGCATCGCTTTCATACTTTCTTTTGCGTTTCTTTTTTTTTTATTTCAAGGATTACACTGATTTGAAGAAAAAGGGAAAAAGAAGAAAATATGGGTGCAACAAGATAATAGAAGCCTGGCATCCCGCTATGAAAGCTGCGTTTTAGCTTCCTTGGGTCCAAGAGAATGTGACTTAGAGTTCATTTTATTTTATAATTCAAGAATCGCGAAATTTAACAGAAAAGAAAAAGCAAGAAAATGATTAAAAAGAAGAAAGTTTGAGTGGAACGAACTGATCGCAGAGTCAGTGACATCACACTATCAATGCTTTATGTCACTAAAAATGTGGCATTAGAGTCCGAAATCATCATTTCGTTTATAATCGTTAGTACTTATCAAGTAATGAAGTGTAGGTTTGCATCACATTCTTCACAATCTTTTCGTCTATTTTTTCCCTTATATTATAGTATACTTCAAAGATCACGCAATTTTAGGAGAACATGGAAAGAAAAGGAAGAAGAGGTAGGCCTACATGTAAAAAAAATAGTGCAACTATAATGAAGCGGTATCTGCAACTATCAACGCTGCATAATTATGCGTCTCTGTGAAGTAGAAATTCATCAACGATCTGGTGCATATTTTGGGTGGAACATTCGGAAAATATTCAATGAAATAAGTAAGAAGACACGTCGGTGCAAAAATAAAGGAAGTCTTTATTATTGTTGCATGATTTATGTTCACGTGTCGATGTGCACTGCAGGTGAAAGGCTTTTGAACTTTGTATCCCGTGTATCGTGGAAACTCAATATAGATGGTCTAGATCTAGGCCTAAGGAGATCTGATTCACTGTTGTATAACAAAATACATGATGAATTATAACAAACTATTTTCTCAGGTCCCAATTAATTCATTTCCGTTGTGTTGTATCGGTTATTGACTACTAATAGAAAGAACAAATGGTCTTCGTCACAAGGATCTCGTCACACCGAGTTTCACTGTATTTATTTTCGCGTGGCGTTCGGTGCTGCGAACTTCGGTTTACTGCTTTATTTTCGTCGTTTTTCATACCTCTCATTTGGTAGGATTTCTTTGATTAATACTGCTTTATTCGTTCTCTTTATATTTCGTAAGTATCTATATACAGTAATCGAGAGAGCTGTTTTTTGTAACGCTATCTCCTCCGAAGCCGTCGGCTCCGGGCCGCCCAGACCGGTGCCGTCGGCAGCGGGAGGGTCTCTTCTATTCGGTAGGCCGGGTTTCGGCCGCGCTCCTCCTCCGTGTCGACGTCGAGAGCGGCACAAAAACAAGGAAAAACAAAAGACAAACAACAACATGCAGCGTTTGCGCGCTGGCGCGCTGGACTCCCGCTTCAGTGGCGAAAGCTCTATCATCGTTCTTGGACGCACACACACGCACACGATGCATGTATACGGGTTATATACAGCTCGCACCAGCTCGCAGGCTCAGGTCGCACACACAGAACTCTATACAATCTGTGGTAGCACAGTGGGCATTCTCGCTGGCCCAGCTGATCGTTCGCGGAGACATGATACACGCACTACGGGTACGGGCAATATATCGCGGAGAGTGGTGGTGTGTACGTGTATGCATTGAGCCTGTTGCTGTGTTGCATTGCATTATCATATGATGCGTTCTCGGTACAAATGCCGTACAGGATCATGTGCAGCTCAGCTACGTTATTTAGTTTACTCTCAAGTCGGGTATCATTGTACTCAGACTGTTTAGCAGTGATGTCGACGACTTAAATTTTGTCCTTGCCGATCGTGCCTTTCCATATCAGTGCATAGCTGCTGTAAACATGAATATTCATAAGACACGTGCGGACGTAAGGGAAAACCTCGCTTTACCGACCGCCTATTTTTGAAGTTACAAGTGGAAATTAAATGGGTGGTTCTATAGTCCGTCAAACCAAGTTTTGGTGATAAAAATAAAAAAGAGGGAGCAAATGAAGACAAAAATATTCTTCTTTTTCCCTTAACGTGGGAAAAGAAATATAAAAGAAAAGATACGAGGCCCCGAGATCCATGGATACCCACGGATGCCTATACTTATTAAACCTATAATGACTATCATCTCCCCTCCCAAAATAATATTTATCAAATGATGATACAATAATAGTATTCATATAATAATGATAATAATGACAATGTATAGTCTGAAGCAGATAAACGGGCGAGGATATGTAAACAAATTGTCATTGTGTTGTTTCTTTTTTGTTTAAATGACGTGGTAAAATGAATATCATTCATGACATACGCCACTTTTCAGCTTTTGCATGAAGAGAAAAGATGTGTGTGCGTTAGGGCCAGACAGGGCTCATGTATTTTTTTTTCAACGGGCGTCGAGACTGAGGGCGAATGGCATGGGGAAGGGGGAGACATGCAGGGCAAAATGTCAATGGCACCCCCCCCCCCCCCACTGAGCAGTGGAATTATAGCGAGTGTACTTTTCATGGGAAAGCACAACAACAACAACATCAATAACACTATAGAATTCCATGACTTAGGCCTACTCGGCACAAGATCACGTATACATTGTACGTTATTGCAGCGAATCAGTTTTGGACAGTTTACACAGGATGATTAATACTCTTTTGTTAAGAGTAGAGCAACTTTTATCTGATGGAAAAATATATTTACAATCCTTATCGAATTAACTAATTCCCCCTTGATTCATCCCTAAATATATATATATATATATATATACATAATATATTACTGTGTCCAAAACTCTAAATGGCTCTAACCCCCCCCCCCTGATAAAAAGTCTCCTGGACGGAAGAGGCGCTATATAACGGGTCGATTTTTTCAATGATTAAAAATATTGTATCTAAAGCTATTTGAACCTTTCATCAAGTGAAGAGTACCTTTTACATGAATGAAAAAAAGATATTCACAATCCTTGATGAATTACCTTTTTCCCTTCCCCATTTTTGATAATAACAGATAACAATAAAGGTGATTTATATTCTATGATAATACGTGTAATCACAATAAAAATAAGAGAGATAATGATAAAGGAACAGTCTGAAGCAGATACATGGATGGTTCTATGATCCATCAAATAAAGTTGGGTGGAAAAAACAAGCAAAGAGGAGGGAGCAAACGAAGGCAAAAATATTTGATTTTTTCTATTCTCATGCGTAGGAAAAGAAATATCAATGAAAAAACAACAAATACACACCGTACAAGGCCCTGAGAGCCGTGGATTTCCACAGGTGCCTGCGATGGAGGCAAGTGCGCGGGGATGGGGGAGGGTAATTTCAAAGTAAAAATCTCCTCATTTCGACAGGAAGAATCTTTTGGCAGAATTTTCTGGGAATGTTATATCAAAGCGTTTTTAGTAGTTTTCCCCAAATTTTGGTTTTGGGGTTTGTTTATTTTATGCAGGGGTGGATATTTGTGTGTGTGTGTGTGTGTGTGTGTGTGTGTGTGTGTTTTGCATGAGCGGGGAGGTGAGGGAAAACAAGACAATACGGTTCCATTTCAACGGGTGCTGCTAACCCCTCCAAACTCAAGTTCTGTGATAAAAGCATTTGCGTGGCGGGTAGACGAGAGGAGCACAATTATTTCATGAAGGAATGGGAAAATGTTTTGTTTTATTTCATCAATAAAAATGTGGAAAATAAAAAAAAACAGATAAAAGCCCTCTGACCCGTGGATTTCCACGGGTGCTGCTAGACTATATACAGTAATCGAGAGAGCTGTTTTTTGTAGAGCTATCTCCTCCGAAGCCGTCGGCTCGGGGCCGCCCAGACCGGTGCCGTCGGCAGCGGGAGGGTCTCTTCTATTCGGTAGGCCGGGTTTCGGCCGCGCTCCTCCTCCGTGTCGACGTCGAGAGCGGCACAGAAAACAAAGAAAAACATAAGACAAACAACAACGTGTAGCGATTGCGCCGGACTCCTGACGCACACACGCACACGATGTATACTTACATGTTGCTCGCGCCAGCTCGCAGGCTCAGGTCGCACACACACACACCACACACGATCGCCCAGCTAATTGCTCACAGAGAGCGTACGCACGGTAATAACATTGTGTACATGGGAGCTTGCCTATTTCGCCATGCGACGGCTGAAATGAAAGCTCCGACAGCTCTACTCAGTATTTTATTGCATTTTTGCACAACTGCAGGGTCATGTGTAGCTCGGCTAAGTCATTGAGTATGCTCTCAAATCGGGTGTCATTGTACTCAGACTCTTTAGGATGGTTAAATGTCTACTTTACTTGGACATGTTCGTCTCAGTCGTTGCCCTGCTACTTTAGGGATTGCATGCGCCGCTGCTGTATCAATGCATACAAGTAACACACGAGTCCATTCGAGCAACCTGGGGCATCGCAGCCGGTCAGAATGTCGCTATCCTAATCCAATTGGTGCATCCAAGTGTCGAAATTACATCGAACTTCAACAGATCCACGGGCTGCCTAAATTTGGGAAGTTGTAATGTTAGCTCAATTCAGTAACGGGCATGTCCTAAATCGTTGTGTTGGCCATTAACATTTTTTGTCTGTTGTACATGTTATGACACTCGCGAGAGTTGACTCGATGACTCGCTTGCAAAGACTAGGGGTGGTATTCTGAAATCCTTCCTAGGACGAAATTTCTTCCTAAGTCAGGATTTTTTCCTAAGTGGTATTCTGAAAATCTTCTTAAGTTTCTTCCTAAGTAGACTTAGGGAGAAACTTAGGAAGAGGGCGGGAATATGCAAATTTCTGACTTAGGAAGAAGTTGGTATTCTAGAATGCACTTAGGAAAGAATTTTAGGAAAATATTTAGGAAAGCTCCACCCCTGTCCTAAGTACGTTGTTAAGAATAGCAAACTGCAAGCATCGTGATAGGCGCGCTTGTCAGTCATTGCGCGCACATGTACTTTGATGCGCGAAATGAGCGTGAGAAAGGGGACGTGCCGCGCACTCGTGTATTTGACCCTACGTCACAGTAATATGCGATTGTCATTGGCAGACATTGGTAATAGTTCCTTATGATACGGCATTTCGTATTGGCTTAGGAAAGGACGTGGGTGGGGATAAGGACGGCTTAATTTGCATTAAGAAGTGCCTAGGAGGAAATTTCAGAATACCAATTTTGTCTTTCCTAGGCACTTCCTAAGTTTCTGACTTAGGAAGAAACTTAGGAGGAAACTTAGGAAGATTTTCAGAATACCACCCTAGATATACAAATACACTCATTAACAACAACAACAAAAAAAGGCGTTGGGGATAGAGCTGTACATGTCGGTTGTGTAAATGCAATGTGACGATGAAGGAAAGTGTCTTGAAACGTTTCAATAAATCCAAGCGAATAACGCTCTCTGGAAATTTGCCTATAGCTCTCGATCCCTTCCTCACTATCTCCATCAATTTTTCTTTGTATTGGTAGAACTGAGCAGTGGAATTATAGCGAGTGTACTTTTCATGGGAAAGCACAACAACATCAATAGAACACTATAGAATTCCATGACTTAGGCCTACTCGGCACAAGATCACGTATACATTGTACGTGATTGAAGTGAATCAGTTTTGGACAGGTAACACAGGATATACTCTTTCGTTAAGAGTAGAGCAACTTTTACCTGATGGAAAAAGATATTTACATTCCTTATCGAATTAACTAATCCCCCCTTGATTCATCCCTAAATATATATATATATAATATATTACTGTGTCCAAAACTCTAAATGGCTCTACCCCTCCCCCCTCCCATGATAAAAAGTCCCCTGGGCGGAAGAGGCGCTATATAACGGGTGGATTTTTTCAATGTTTAAAAATATATGTATCAAAAGCTATTTGAACCTCTCATCAAGTGAAGAGTACCTTTTACATGAATGAAAAAAAAAAAGATATTCACAATCCTTGACGAATTATCTTTGTTCCTTCCCCATTTTTAATAATAAAAGATAACAATAAAGGTGATTTATATTTAATGATAATAATCACAATAACAATAAGAGAGATAATGATAAAGGAACAGTCTGAAGCAGATACATGGATGGTTCGTATATGATCCATCAAACAAAGTTGGGTGGAAAAAACAAGCAAAGAGGAGGGAGCAAACGAAGGCAAAAATATTTGATTTGTTCTATTCTAATGCGTAGGAAAATAAATATCAATGAAAAAAACAAAAACAAATGCACACCGTACAAGGCCCTGAGCGCCGTGGAATTCCACAGGTGCCTGCGATGGAGGCACGTGCGCGGGGATGGGGGAGGGTAATTTCAGAGTAAAAATCTCATTTCGACAGGAAGAATCTTTTGGCAGAATTTTCTGGGAATGTTATATCAAAGCGTTTTTAGTAGTTTTCCCCAAATTTTGGTTTTTGGTTTTGTTTATTTTCTGCAGGGGGATATTTGTGTGTGTGTGTGTGTGTGTGTATGTGTGTGTGTGTGTGTGTGTGTGTGTGTGTGTGTGTGTGTGTGTGTGTTTTGCATGAGCGGGGAGGTGAGGGAAAACAAGACAATACGGTTCCATTTCAATGGGTGCTGCTAACCCCTCCAAACTCAAGTTCTGTGATAAAAGCATTTACGTGGCGTGTAGACGAGAGGAGAACAATTTCATGAAGGAATGGGAAAATGTTTTGTTTTATTTCATCAATAAAAGTGTGGAAAATCAAATATAAAAAAATAAAAGCCCTCTGACCCGTGGATTTCGCAGGGTGCTGCTAGTCTAAAAGTAATTCACACTTTTCACGTTTTCGTAACGGCGATTTCACCGCTTCGCTGCAGTATTTTCAAAGGAAGTTTGATTGCAGCCACTTCGGTGTGCTGTGTGTCATTAGGTGATACGCTATCAGCTTATCACCTATTGTGCTTGCTAAAATCTTCCTTTATTTTTTTTATTCTTCTTTCTTTCTGGACAATTTTGTGTCGTCTATATCTCAAGAATGACATGACAGAATAACATGAAATTTTCAGTCAACATATCTCATGACAATATCTAGCCACAATAACATTTTCATGACAATAACATATCTCTGACGTTATCTGGGCACCATTTTGTGATTTTCGGACAATGTCACATGATCGAACATAACTTCATAAGTAACTGTCATTTCTGTATCATTTTCGGTGGACCTATAGTTCAGGTCACGCTTGATCTTCTTTTTCTATGCAAATTACCCAGGACATCATTACTCGCGCGTTAAAATTTTAAAATGCTCAAAATGACTTCCCAATGGGAAATGTCGAAGTTTCAGACAATTTTAAGCGTTTCAAAAAATTCCGCGCGTAAGCGTCCGTCCGCGTGTTTTCGCACGCACAGGGCGTCAGCAACATGAATATGTACTTTTATCGACTGATTTGGATTCCTGATACATTAAATAACAGTATCCATTGATTTCCGATCGGTTTTGACCACTAACAAAGGAATGCATTGGCGTCAAAGTGAAAAATCCGCGCGCGCGTCTATGTGCAAATATAGTGAAAAAACATGTCTTTGTTTATTTCGCCATAGCTCTTTAAAACGTCCTTTGACCCTATGTTTTTATTGCATATTACGAAAGTATAAGAATTGGAAATAACATTTCAAGTATCAATATTTCCATATATGCTCGTTGACGTCATCATATCGTCATCTGAAATCAAAAAAGTGAAATTATTTTTTTTGAGGTAATGTTTCTGACATTTATTTGCTTGTATCTCTGTTGTTTTAGCTCAATATTATCCAAAATTCGGAAATGTTGTACTTTGAACATTTTTCTTTCCAGTCCATGGCATAATTTTGAAATTTGATGACGACATCATACTGGAAATTGCGATTAAAGGCAAAGACTCAAAATCAGCTAAATTTATGTGTTATGTCTATGGGAGGTGATTTTTTTTTTCACAACCATGCCTTGACTTGACAACGTTCTAGCACCTGTATCTAAGTTGATTTCGTTTTATGTCTTCTTAAACTTAAGTATTTTGTGGCTGACACACTAAGCTGAAGTAATCATGCATTTTTTTTTTTCAAATATCTATATCATGTTGACAGTTTTGTAGTTTAGAACTGAAAATGAGAATTCAATCTGTACGGAACGATTCCCGATTTATCTTTGCAACTGTATATTGATCGAATCCACGCGGCCAGTTGTGGGAAGTTGAATAGCGCCATCACAGTCGATCACGATAGTATATAGATTTAAGTTCGCACACGATCTTTAGGACAGCCGTGTGGCATAATCGCTTAGCGCGCTGTGTGTTCATAATGCCATACCCGATGGCGAGAAGTTTGAGTCCCGCAGGACTTTTTCCATTCTTTCTTTTTCTTTTGGCAGTTCAGCTTCACTCCGATGTCCTTTATCGTATATGCAAGTATACGCAACCCCCTGAACACAGCTGCTCTATTTCCCTTGCTTTGTATTGGAGTTTGGAGGTTGGGTTTGCTTCTTTAATTTTGTCACACTTAATGTTGTAAATTGCCCCTTGAAACAGTGTCCCGCTTGCCACCTTTAGTTTCTCTTTCCTTTTCCCTTCATTGGTTATTGTTATATTGTAACAGGATAGGTAGGAACGTGTACGTTTACATAACTGGCAGGAATGGGAACTGAATTAATTAACACTAGTCCAGGTGGATGGCGTCTCGCTCATCTCTTTGAAATTCCAGGTTGTTATTGTTTGACCAAATAACGGAGTTGTACACAGGTTTTATGTTGCTATAGAGGTATCTTGTGCCACATGGCTGGAAGGCATCACTGTTTAGTACAGTACTCTCCACATAATCGGGTAGGCTCGGGCAAAGCGTTTCTTACCCGATTAAGCGGAGTACCTGATAAACAGAAGAACACGTCTCATTTACATTTGACACACACAATGTGTATGTACATGCATTGTACACTGCATCGAAAACCTACACTGTATGCTGTGCTTGCACGGCACATTATACATACCTTACACTTGCTCAGTCAGGAGCAATAATTTACACTCTTTTTATGGACAAATATGTCTTCATAAAACTTTGTGGTTCAACTATAGACTCCTCACTAACGTGGAAAATTTGACAATCATGATTTCTTAAAGTGTTATATCTGTGATAAAATGTGGGTAGAAAGTATATTAGCAGAAAATTCTTTACCCATTTATGCGGAGAGGCAACCCGATTATCAGGTAATTTTAATGTGCATTGGAACTGACTTCGACATTTCTACCCAATTAAACGGAGTACCCGTTTAAGTGATACCCGATTACGCGGAGAGTACTGTACAAGTAATGAACTTTTTCATGTCCCTCCCTGCCAATTATAGTGTGTTTGAAGGGGTTGTGTGTCGATCTGCCAAAGAAAAGGAAAAACTTTTATTTTCGCCATGGCTGTTTCTCTATACGTAGCCGTAGGTGATGAGTGTTGTTGGCATCTGGGCAGTGAAGAACAGAGTATCAGGCTATAATCCCCCTGAGTTATACGCCCTAAGCGTTCAATTTGATATACCTTTCTTTATGTAGTCAATCACTGCCAATGGTGTTACTGAATTATGTTATGACACGTTTAACTGAAAGTTTATAAAGCAAAGTTTATGGACTATGCAAGCAATTGTACATGATTAATACCACTGATTTCAGAGGGAAATTATGGTACGCCTAAATGTAAGGGTGTCATTGCTTTGGAATTGCTGAGAAAATATGCTTGGCACTAGGACTTCCACTTCTAATTGTTCCTTTTGAAGATATGTCGGTCACGGGTGATCGTCGTGATTCATCTTTCACGTCGTAGCTTACGTTCCACACTCTTGGTTCGAGAAGACTTACCGTTTAGTTGCGTGGTTAGAAGCGATGTCTCTTTCCTTATTTTAATTGAGGTAATGCCGCTTTCGTCTAGGTACAAATCACACTGTCATGTAAACAAACACACACTCTCTGTATTTGCCTTTGTTTTGTATTGGACGCTTCATTCCTTTTATTGCTGGAAAATTTCACAGGCTTGTAGCTGTAAGAGCTTTCTTTCTTTTTTTTCTAAGGCAGTTCAGCTTCACTCCGATGTCATTTATTTTACTATTTCATCAAGTATACGCACCCCCCCCCAACACAAACACACAATTACCCTTGTTTTGTGTCGGAGGTTACAGTGTTTCTATTGCTAATGGGAATTTTTGGTTTATCGCCAAATTACAATTCATTTAGCTGAACATGGATACTCAAGCAGCAGAGCCTTTTAAATGGGTCAGTAAGTAGTTTTTAATATAGCACCATATTTAGGTGCACCTGGTAAATTAGGGACTGTGAGCGACGGAGAGCGACACCCAGCGACGGGGACTTATTGCGAGAACAATGAAGTGCGTCGCAGTATGTTTTTACTCCGTCACTAAGCGTCGGTCAAAGCATTACGCGCCATCATTTTGATGATACTGCGACGCTTGCCGACACCTGCCGACACCCTCAAAAGAAGCTGTTGATTATTTCTATGTTGCGTGACCTCCACTCACGCAAGTGTTCGTTTTAATACTGCCGACGTTTCGGGGACATGGCGCTTGAGATGTAGCGAGATTTCTGAATGGTCACGGCCAGTGCTCAAATTGAATAGCGAGCGACGTGTCCAGACGCACCTCTCCTGATTACAAATGATGCTCGTGATAGCCCGACGATGAGCGACGTGTCCCGACGCTTTCCTTTGTCTCAATATTGGTTATGAGTTGATTTGCGTTTCGTTTGGCTATCAGATGGTGAAAAGAAAACGTAATTATGGGGTGACATATCTCACTGAACGGGGAACACTTTGAAAGTAGCGATCGAAGAGGGTTTATGAAAACACATGTAGGTCTACAGCGAGAATATGCAAATGTATGCTTTAATTAGGCAGCTCCATACATGTAAAATTTTGCATGCATGAGGTGAGATTTTTTTTAATCTGTCAAGTGACTCAAGAACTAAATAAATTGTACAGTGTATTACGAAGTCGTCCTTTTTCTCCCGTAGGAAAAAGTCAGATGTTTGCCTTTACTTTTTTTTTTTGGACATGAACAGCGGCAACAATCGGCTCCGCAAGATGCTAAAATAAATGTCAGACGTTTCATTTTTATTTTGGAAATGAATAATGGTAATATTCGTATGGTACTAAAATAAACATCGGATGTTTGTTTGTACTTTTGGAAATGAATAATGGTAAGATTCAGCTCCATATGGTGCTAAAATTGATGTCAGATATTTGATTTTGCGTTCGGAAATGCGTAAGGATAACATTTGGCTCCGGAAGATGCTGAAATAAATGTTGAATGTTTGCTTTGACTTTCGGAAATGAATAACAATAATATTCAACTCCGTACGATGATAAAATAAACGCCGGATGTTTGCTTTTACTTTCGAAAGTAAATAGCAACATTCGGCTCCGGAAGATGCTAAAATAAATATCACATGATTGCTTTTACGTTCGGAAGCGAATAGCAGTAATATTCTGCTCCATACGATGCTAAAATAACTGTCGGATGTCTGCTTTTTAAATTTTGAAATGAATAACAGTAACATTCAGCTGCGTTCGCTGGTAAAATTGATGTTTGATGTTTGCTTTGACGTTCGGAAATGAATAACAATTATATTAAACTCCGTACGATGATAAAATAACTGTCTGATGTTTGCTTTTATGTTTGAAAGTAAATAGCAATAACATTCAGCTCCGGAAGATGCTAAGATAAATGCCGGACATTTTCGAAACATTCGAAACGTTCGTAAGTAAATCAGCAATAACATTCAGCTTCGGAAGATGCTAAAGTAAATGTTGAATGATCCCTTTGACGTTCGGAAAGGAATAACAATAATATTCAACTCCATGCGATGGTAAAATAAATGCCGGATGTTTGCTTTTACATTCGAAAGTAAATAGCAATAACATTCAGCTCCGGAAGATGCTAAAATAAATGCCGAATGATCCCTTTGACGTTCGGAAATGAATAACAATAATATTCAATTCCGTACTATGATCAAATGAATGTACGATGAAATGAATTTTCAAAACGTTCGAAAGTAAATTAGCAATAACATTCAGCTCCGGAAGATGCTAAAGTAAATGTCGAATGATCCCTTTGACGTTCGGAAATGAATAACAATAATATTCAACCCTGTGCGATGGTAAAATAAATGCTGGATATTTGCTTTTACTTTCGAAAGTAAATAGCAATGACATTCGGCTCCGGAAGGTGCTAAAATAAACGTCAGATGATTGCTTTTACGTTCGGAAGTGAATAGAAGTAACATTCTGCTCCATACGACGCTAAAATAAATGTCGGATATTTGCTATTACATTTCGAAATGAATAACAGTAATATTCAGCTACGTTTGATGGGAAAGTAAATGTCTGATGTCTGCCTTGACGTTAAAAATGAAAAACAGTACCATTCGGCTCCGTACGAAGCTAAAATAATTGTTAGATGATTCATTTCACTTTCGGAAGTGGACAGCAGCATATAACATTCGGCTCCGTCCCTGATGATAAAAAAATAAATTTCGGATGTTTGCTTTTATATGGAATATTTGGAAATGAATACCAGTAATATTCTGCTCCGTACGATGCTAAAATAATAAGAGATTGTTGATTTTACATTTGGAAATGATTAACAGTATCAATCGGCTCAGTTAGATGCTAAAACAAATACCAGATGTTTGCTTTCACGTTTGGAAATGAATAAGGATAACATTCAGCTCCGTAAGATGCTAAAACGAATGTCAGTTGTTTGCTTTTACATTTAGTAGGGGCTACTATGTAATCCCGTGAGATTTTTGTGCCAAAATTAATTTTTTTTGGCCAACTTTGTCAATTTGGGGGTGCTGAATCCAAAAAACTTTGGTTCCATTTTTTCTGACCACGTCTTCAGCCGCCATTTTGAATTTCAAAATGGCCGCCATAGCAAACTGTATTTTTATCCATATCTCATTAAGTGAGCATTGTAGAAGCTTCAAATTTGGTGCAAGATGCATGGTTGTGATGTCAGACACTCTGGTATATCTTTTTCTGATATTGTGGATTGTTTTGATACAATTTGTAGGCTGCCATCTTGAATTTCAAAATGGCCGCTATAGCAAACAGTACTTTGAACCACATCTCATACACGAGCATTGTAGAAGCTTCATATTTGGTGCAAAATGCATGGTTGGGATGTCAGACACTCCGATATATCATTTTCTGATATTGTGGATTGTTTTGATACAATTACTAGGCTGCCATCTTGAATTTCAAAATGGCCGCCGTAGCGTTTTTATGCATATCTCATGTTGCAATTACTGTAGGAGCATCAAATTTTCAGTAATGCACATGATTGTGGTGTCTAACGTTCCAGTACAGCTGTTTCCTATTGTAGATCATTAGATAGGTCACCATCTTGAAATTCAAGATGGTGGCCAAAGAAAAACATAATACATGTAATACTGTAACTGTGGTAAGAGCCATAGATGAATTTGCCAAAATTGTCCTAGTTAGACCGAATTCATTTTCAGGTCACGCAGAACGACAGCCATTTCTTAATTCAAAATGGCCGCCATAAATTCAGACTGTAAGGACGAGGTTCCAATGACGTCATCAAGTCATCCTGAGGGGCAAAGACTGCGTAAGGAGGGGGGGGGGGGGGGGGGAGGGGAAGGGTCCCATACCACTTCCCATAAGTGTGGGCAAGTGTGTAAGCGTTACATCCCACGTCCCATAATAGCCAAGCGGGTATGTGGTTCGCGTACACCTGATTTGTTTTGCCTCTCAGGCAAGACATTATTTGTTGTCATGGAACCTCGTTGATATTTATTTTTAATCCCAGTTATTAAATAGTTGAACAAAAGCAAGCATTGATACGATTAGAGGTGATCTTCACAAACTTGATACCGCCTCGAGAGAATAAAGACAAACAAGGAAAAGTCTCGCAATGGCAAAAAATGCCATAGTCACCCTACCAGGCATCCCACTCACAAGCGTGTTTGTTGACCACAAAATGATTCCGACATGTCCAAAAAATATGTCTTGCACATCTTCCCACCAAGACCAATGTGTGTGCCACATTTCATGAGCTTCAGTCGAATACAGAGGAAGTAGTTCAATCCGCAAGATCTTTCCTTGATCTTCTGCCATTTATATGCCATTACCATGGCAACGCAGCTTCCGACACGTCCGAAAAATATGTCTTCCAAATCTTCCCACCAAGATCAAGGTGTGTGCCACATTTCATAAGCTTTGGTCAAAAAACTGAGGAAGTAGTTAAATCCGCAAGATCTTTCCTTGACCTTCTGCCATTAATATGCCGTTACCATGGCAACGTACTTTCGGGTACTGTCGAAAAATGCGTCTTGCACATCTACAACCAAAGGCACACATCTGTACCAAGTTTCATGGAAATTGGGCAAAAACCGAGGAAGTAGTTTGCAACACAAAATTTTCCATCATTTTGGCTCATAATATGTGAGCTGTTACCATGGCAACATACTTTTTGTCACTGTCAAGAAATGTGTCATGCTGACCTATATCCTAAGACAAACATTCAATATGAATTCCATGAGAATTGGAAGAACACTGATGAAGCAGTTTTGCCATGAAGCATTTTGCCCTATATTTTACCAATAACATGCTGTTACCATGGCAACGCACTTTTTGCCACTGCGGAAATATGTGTCTTGCACATTAACATATTCAGATGAACATCTGTACCTAATTTCATAAAAATTGATCAAAAACTGTGGGAGGAGTTCGCGACGCAAGATTTGTACCCATTTTTGCCCATAATATGCCGTTACCATGGCAACGTACTTTTGGGTACTGTCAAAAAATACGTCTTGCACATCTACAACCCAAGGCACACATCTGTGCCAAGTTTTATGGGAATCGGTTGAAAACTGAGGAAGTAGTTCGCGACGCAAGATTTGCAACGGACCGACCGCCCGACCGCCCGACCGCCCGACCGACCGCCCGACCGCCCGACCGACCGCCCGACCGTCCGCTGATTCCTATATACCCCCTTCAAACTTCGTTTGGCGGGGGTATAACAACTCATCAGGGAGCTCATAATTGCTGGATGTATTTCTGGAATAACACAGAATGAATAAGGAATGCCAATGAGTAGATTTTACCTGATTGCCCTTGTGTGGGTCATCCTCAATTATCAAGACTTCCAAGATGATTACTGATGTACCGCCAATGATTCGAAAACTAAAAAGGAGCAATAATAGCTCAGTTCTGTGGCACTTTGGATGCATCAGAATTCCTCAACAATTTAGAACATCATCGCACGAGGGCAATCTCAAAAATTTGCACTGCATTGAAACTTATGAATATGGTGCTTGGCAATCAGATATCGGAAACATTCAAGGAGGATATTCTAGAAAGCGATGAAAAGGGAAGTTTTCATGTTCTGTACTAAGAATTTGTATCTGAAAGAATTAAACAAAAACCAAAAAAAAAAAAAAACAAACCCTGTCTGGGATAATATGAGAAAAGATCTGTCTGGGATAATATGAGAAAGGCCAGACATTCAGCTCTTGCAATTGAAATACATTGTGTAAGATTGGATCAGAAAGTCATTAAGCTTAAGAGGACCACTATCTTCTTATAACGCTTCTACTGGTACAGCAATCTGATATCATTGTCATTATCGAGTCATTACTGGACGATACAATTATCGGAAGTTATATGAGTTCTACTGTTCTAAGTAATTCCACAGTGACTCTTCATCTAACAATTTCATGGCCTTCTCTTCCATCTGACACAGAACGGGGAAAAAAGAAACAAAGGGTTCATCAAAGATACCATGGGAGTTGTCACCCGTCACAACGAGGAAGCTGATATCCTCATTCCATTGCATATATTAGATGCTACTTCAAGAGCAAAACATAGAATTTCAGAGATATTGATGATCATTACGTATTAGACACTGACATTTTCATTCTCCTAATGGATCTTTGCTTTACTTTTAAAACTGCATCGTACGTTGTCTGCTCCATCACTGGAAAAGGAGATGATATAGTACAATTGACACTGTTGAGAGATTATGTCCTGCAAATTGTTGCGAAAAACAAATGTCTGCTTGGTCATGCCTTTCATGGCACAGGCTGAAGTTGAAAATTTGAGGATGTCTCAAAGAGCAGATGGATCAAGAATTCTCTAAGCCTTGAATCATGCAGAATGTGCAATGAAACAGCCCATGCCTTCCAGAAGTTGGGCGTGGATGACTTCAACCTGGACAATTTGCTCTCGTAGAATCTTGATACAACACATCCGGAGAACAAAACTTGTATACCTTCACACCCTAATTTGTGCCTCTACTTCAGGGGAATATATTATATGGTACATTGTCGTTATTTCCAGCAGATATACATTTATAAACTGTGCAAGTAAATGCTTTGAGCTCCCGGTCGATACACCAACGGTATAGCCACAGAATTCATTATCATGTTCATATGGCAAGAAATGCAAAAGTCATTGTTTCTGGAAGAATTTAGAACCAATCCTCCACTGTGTACAGCCCTATACAAGTGTTGTGACTTCAAAAACACATGCAGGGAACGAGCCTAGAAGATATTAACTAAGTAAATTTCCGATACACGGCTAATATTGTTTATTTAAACTCCACAACCAAATCGTCTAAATGGGGCATCTAGTTCACTCAGACACAGTTATTGATTCACTTTTGAAAGTCATTTGCTTTGACACCATAATCACATGATTTCCCATTCACAAGTTTTACCCAAATGCAATGCTCTTGAAGGATTGTTTCCCATGGCAGCCATTTTGCATTTCAACGTGGCAGTGTACCTGCAGAAAACAGTCCTGCCTATGCAATGATAATACTATTTATTGAAGTGATTGACTTCCACATATTTGTAGGTCCTATACATGAAAGTGCTCCAGCATGCTTGAATTTGCAGGATAAAGATCTTACAGCACCAAATATGGGTAGAAATCCATCTTGAATTTCAAGAGTGGCAGCCAATGCGAATAATCCATTATTACAGAATGTATAATTATGTGTGTGTATGTTTGTAAAAGAATGTACAATGTACACCTCCATAAACTTGATATGCCTAAAAGTTGCTTGAACCACAGATATTAGCTGAAAAGCAGCCATTTTGAAAGACAAAATGGCAGCCGCAAAAATGATCTGCAATTTTAGGGAGGGGATCAAAGTGCATCTGAATGTTCAACATCATGAGCCCGGTTTATGCCCGGAATGTGAACTTTCTGTATTGTTTACAACATGAAATATGGGTCAAAATATGCATTCTGGTATGGCAGCCATTTTGAATTTCAAGATGGCCACCTACTAGTATAATATCAAGATGGACAGAAAAAGATGTTTCAGAAAGTCTGATAGCATACGCATGCTCTTTGCCCCTACTTAGAACCTTACACACTGCATATGATATGAGATATAGGCCCAATTACATATGCTATGGTGGCCATTTTGAATATCAGGATGGCCGCTAACCAAAATGATCCATCATTTAAAACACAAATGTATATGTTGGCATGTCTGACATCATAAGCATGCTTTTTGCCTCAAATTAATACTTTCCATATTGCTTACAACCTGAGATACAGGTAAAAACACAGTTAGCTATGGCGGCCATTTTGAATTTCAAGATGGCAGCCCTCAAATTGTATTAAACACTCTACAATATCAGGAAATGGTGTATCAGAATGTCTGATATCATAAACATGCTTTTTGCATCAAATTTGAACCTTCATTGATGCTCACATTATGAGAACTGGGTCAAAATACAGTTTGCTATGGCGGCCATTTTGAAATTCAAAATGGCGGCTGAAGACGTGGTCGAAAAAAATGGAACCAAAGTTTTTTGGATTCAGCACCCCAAAATTGACAAAGTTAGCTAAAAAAATCAATTTTGGCACGAAAATCTCACGGGATCCAATATTTCGACATAGCAGACCGTACTAATTTGAAAATGATTAACGGTAACATTCGGCTCCGTAAGGTGCTAAAATACTAGTAAATGTTGCATGATTGCTCTTACAATCAGAAATGAATAACGGTAACTTTCGGCTCTTTTTGATGCTACAACGTTAATGTCGGATTTTTAAATGTCTGCAAATGCTCCCACTTTCTCATTTCAAACGTAAGTTTTGACCACCTAAATAGGCATCAACTTTTATGATAATCTATAAGCCTATATGTGCTAAATCTTAGAACTCAGAATAATGGTAAGATAATTGAATTTTCTATTAATTTATTTTAGACATCAGAAAGTGTAATAATAGATTTCGTTGATCCTAACAATATGTGGGATTATTCCGAAGGTTCCTTAGTCTGAAAACTCTTAATCCGGCACGAAAATTTATTTATTTATTTCTTTATCTATCTATCTATCTATTTATTCATTTATCTTTTAAGTATAACAACGTTGAGAATATCGACCCCCTTTCGTTTTCGAGTCGACGATTCTTCAAAAAACGAAACTTCCCCCCCTTCGTCAATTTGGGATTTACGAGCCTTCGGAATGACTGTAACTATGTTTGCTTGTTTTGGTTTTTTTTTCAGTCGATCGGGGGGGGGGGGGGTAATTCAGAAAATAAATATAGATGGGAGTGAAAATCTTGAGGCGAGAAATACATGTAAGTGAAATTCTCAGTTTGACATCGTTAATTTTTTTTTTTTAATGCCTGATGTTTGTATTCTGGAAAGAGTCATGTACTTATTCCGTTGGTTCGTTCCTCCGAATCTTAGCCTTCGGAATAACGAACTTTAAGTAACGAACTGTAACTATATGTTTTGTTTGTTTGTTTGTTTTTCAGTCGAGCAGTGGAGGGGTAATTCAGAAAAGAAATATATAAACGGCAGGGAAAATTTTGAGGCAAGAAATCAGTTTAATTCTCAGTTTGACATTGTTAATGTCTTTGCGTGGTGGTTATTATTCCAAAAAGAGTCAGGTAGGCCTACTTATATTCCGATGGTTCGTTCTTCTGTATCCGAAAAACGCAAATTCCCTGTGCCTAGATGTTTGTTACTATAGTAATCTGAAAATGTAATAGGGTTCGTCAATCCGAACATTTTGTGACATTCCGAAGGTTCGTTAATCTGAAAATGGGAAGAACGGTTCATTAATCTGAAAACGAATAACCTGGTCAAAAATTTGTTTCGTTTTCGGATTAACAGCATTTAGAAAAACAAACCTTCCTTCGTTTTTGAATTGACGAATCTTCAAAACAGCAACACAATTTTGTTGTTGCTTTTATTTTTTTATGTTTTTTTTTTGAATAACGAGACTTCGGAAATGGCAAACCTTCAAAGTAACGAACAGTTACGATTTTTTTTTTAAATCACTAAAGCGAGCAGTGGAGGATAATTCAGAAAAGAAATATGGACGGGAGGAATAATCTTTGATTGATGATGATGTTGGTCATGTTTCTGAATGTTTAGAGAAAAAGGCTGAGTGATCTGAGTGATGGAGATGATAAGTTATTACTAATGCGAGTGTAAAAGACAGCTTGCTGAACATACTACTTTCCTTTCCGGTCCATGAATGATGAAAAAATACATACACCTCACAACAAAAAGAACTATGTGCTAGCAACCTAAAGTTAAATCTAAAAGTTCATTCCCAGCAAAGGGGAAAAACACAACTGGTAACTGAAGCGAAGAGATTGTGTATGCAGTCTCCGGCATTACGAGAAACTTGACACCCCACCCCTCTCCCCTCCTTGTGGAAAATTTCCACAAAACCAGGTGCCAGACCCAAGGTGCCAGACTAAAGAATGCGCGCACTGGAATAAACAGCGTGTAAATAGCCTGGAAACAGGCCTGCCAACATTTGAAAATGAAATAAAGGAGTCCACTAATCGTGCGATACGCCGTGATCCTAACGGCGAAGCTTCAGGATATTTGGGAAATTTCACCTCAAAAAGTAGCCTCCTGGAGCCCTTTTTATGCCTTCTCCTTTCTCTGGAGACCTTCACAGGTGGCCCTTTTGGCACCATTTAGAACCTCTCTTGAGTAGGTACAGGTGTGGCATACTTTCTGTCTGCTCTCCATAGCCAATCTATGCACCATCAGAGAACTTAATGTTCTAGTGCTCAGGCTTGCTCTCTGTTTTGTTTTGTTCTTTTCCACACCTGAAAATACTCTTTCACAATCACTGTTGCTGTGAAAGATTAGCAAAATTGCTTTCAATGTTTTACACAGGAGGGGGTACTTCATTGTGTGCCTTGTAATATCCTTAACTCTTAACGTGCCATGGTCGCCGAACGGCGACCTTAGTCCTGACGTGCCATGGTCGCCGATCGGCGACCAAGAAGAGCGCAAAAGACATCGGTCATTTAAGTTCTTGTGGTACCAAAACGCGTTACAACAAGAAACTGCCATTTACACGTACTGGTAGCTGATTAGCATATCCATCGTTTCCACTAAAAATATGAGTATGCTTACATCGAAAAATTTTGAGTAAATGCGTGATTTTTCAGCTAGATCTATTTTTTTCGCGTCGGGAAAATCCGCAGAGAGCGCACCCTCTGCGAGATGTGTATAGATCAAATCTCTCATTGATAAATCACGCGTGTGTATGCTACTGAATCTGCGTGTGTTGTCTATGCGTTTCCACTCGCATTGTTCTGCTTGGGCGCTCTCCTGCGGGAACGGCTTTCATTTTGTCCCTAAAAGAGGGCAAAGCTCTCGTTCGTCGGTCAAGTCTTTCATCCTTTTGTCTTGGACAGTGAACTTCACTAATCGTCCCCTCGCTAGCTTATACAAAAGAAGAACACGCTTTTGTTCTTGTCTATGTACATGTACAGTGGACGGAAAGTAGACCTGTAAACCAAGGAATTGCACGAGCACAAACTCCTCACGTACAAAGGCCTGCCGATTTCAATAGAGTACGCCCGGCCGTAGTAGAGACAAAAGAAGGATTAGTGGGTGCTTCCTTCTCAAGTGGACAAAAGACACTCTTCCAGGACTCGACGCGGGATTTACTTGAGTTTCAAATACAGGATCTGGGACTAAAGGACACAGATTTGGGAATGAATTACCGAGGCAGAAAATGAAATTGAAAAGACAAATTGAACTGCCAATATCTTTGGAATTATACAACTCTAGAAGACAAATTTGTTATCATTTGAAAGAGGAAATGTAGCTCTAAAACTTTCTCACAGAGTCAAGGGAGCGTTCTATTGAAGAAAAATCATGCCTGACTCTTTCTTTCTATACTACACAAAAAAATGTCATAACTTTTTAATGATATCGATTATTTCTTCAATATTTCAGGTTCAGATAAATATTACAGCAAACTGACTACATGACACGAAAGAACAATTATTTCTTGATATTTGTTGTGAAGAACCCAATTCAAAACAGACAATAGTTTCAAAGATATGGCAGTTTTAAATTACATTGTCAATCCAGTTCGCAAACTTTCTGGCGATGGGTAAAAACGTCTGGCATGTTAGGGGTTTTGGGTCTGGCACATTAAGAGTTAATTTCTCCTATTTTATGCCATTTCTCATCAATTCTGTCGGTAGTTGAACTTGCAATAATGTCATCAACATCTTGGTCTATCTGATAGAGACTGAATTCTTGTTCAAGTTTACCCATATCTTGTATACTGACAAGGCCGAACTTCCTTTTAAAGAACTCCACTGAACTGAATTTGGCTTGGGTTCTTCTTTCAATATCCAAAACCTCTGCATGCAGCAAACCAGGGTCATTGAATGGGTATTTCTGGATCATAAACTTGGAGGAATTAGGTGCGTAAGATCCAAAGCACAAGCAGAATTCAGCACAGAGTCTTTATGGCATTTATGCAAACTTTAAGATTTGCTAAACTGAATCCTATTAAGCAAATCTAGAAAGACTAAAGTTAGAGTCTAGTAAAATGTTTGAAAAAAACAACAACAAATTTTTACCATTTCCTGGTTTCTGTTCTAAAAGTTAACTTACAGCGTAGTCTTAGATCTATGGCGTATGCTGCCTTGAGTCTTGCGAATCCAAACAGGCAAACATAAGCATAAGGCATCCTAGACAGAAAGATCTGTCTGTTCGGAGGAGTCTTTTATTTTTTGCCATTAGGAACATTCCCCGACGGACAGATACAGACCGATCTTTCGGTCAAAAGGCATCCAGGACATTAGATATCAGTTATCACACTCACAGTCGCCAAGTCACAGCAGCTTCAAGCCTTCAGAAGTGCAGACAGAGTGTCAGTTCGATGACATAACAATTGAGTGCATATGAAGTTGATCACACTCGGGGATCACACTGCAACTAATTCAAAAAATTGATAATCCATGATAATGAAATTAAAAACAGCATGGCAAATTCCAGTCTCCAGCAAATATGAAAAGTTCCTTAAAGCACACCGTACCTATATACCGGCCGCGGCCGTGTGTTTATTGTACGGGTATTTCGGATTTTCGGTACGAAGCTAGCAGCTATGCAATGTGCTACACATGTGTGACCGGCTATGCATATTGATTGCAGCTCCATGCATATTGCATTGCAAGTTGTCCACACACTGAATAAAACGCGAGCTATGGATCCTCGCGACAGGCTAGCTGTCCTATGCCAATACACACGGTTGGTTTCAGATCACATAGCGCGCTGATCATGCACACGGTGCATACAGATATATCTAGCCCACAGAACTACGCACAAGTTCTGTGATCTCGCCACTGCATGCACTGCGTTGTTCTTGCATACGTACGTGTACACAACTGACACGTACGTAAAAATGTAGCATGATTTTATGCATATCATAATGTACGGAAGAGATCCTAGAGACACAGAAATTTACGCGATGTGTAAAAAAAAAAAGAGTAAAATACAGGGAAACCGGAGTTCTCCGTTTATTGGCCGTTTTAAAATCTTAAAAACGGAGAAACTCCGGGAAAAACGGAGAAGTTGGCAGGCCTGTGGAAATATCAATCGAAGAACTAGCTCATGAGTTGTCATCGCAAAGATCATGATTCTAATTACACACACCATGATTCTATAGCCTTTCTTTTCACCCGTTTGTAGAAATATTGAACAGTTAAGTATTTTAAATGCTTACTGAACTATAGAAAGGGATCGATTAATCACAGAAATATATGATAGGCCACTTATGCCCAGGCAAATTCACTACGAGTATGTGATGCAGCCACTACCCGGTTAGACAGCAAAATCCTGACAATTTAGCGAACATCGTTATGGCAGACTTTCTGGTTTCAGTCAGGGGAAAAGAAACTGGAATAGTTAAGATGTTTAAAATCCAATAAATAATATGAAAAGCCTGAAAAATAACACATGACTATGCTTTATAGTAAACAATAACTAGATATACCCAACAAATTTTTGCATTCTCTCACACAATGAGAAGATGAAATCATTCCCCCTCTCCTGTGAGGCAGTGGAAGTTGCCATAACCACCCCTGCAAGCTTTTGGAGGTACGTGCACTGGCTGTACATTATTCAATCAATGCTGAACATCGTCCACAGTACTCAGTACACGTACTTTAGAATCTTTTAAATCGTGCTGCTTGTACTCAAGCTCAACGATGTACTATTACTAAGGCATACTTAGTATTATGTCGTAATGTTTGTTTAGTCAATTTTTTTTGCGGACTAGCCAAAATTGAATCAGGGTAGTGATATGACAACAGTAAGTGAATAAAGACAATCTGAACTTATTCGTTGCCCCATCGTGATGTGGAGCGAGTTTTACCTTGCATTGATATTTAAAAGGCGAGTTTTCTTTCTGTTAGAAATCATGTAACTGATCTCTGCAATATATAAATGTACGAGTAGCTATAGGCCCTATAGCTTCTTAGTCTAAACACGATTTCAGTCGATTTTGCTATTAACAGTTCAAGTTTTGCGTTTGTAAACGGCATTCACCGGTGCTTGCTTGTTTGCTTGCTTGGTAGGCCTAAACGTTTCTGTCATGTGGCTGGCAGTTCGTGACTTAATCTCCACTTCTCTTTTACGGTCAGCAACGAGTTGATAACCAAATTGATATGGTTCATCAACAAGTTGGTGCACATAACATTATGCAATGCGTATTCATCACATTGGCGCGATGGCATAGAAAATCAATGAGCAAGCACTAATCTTTTTTTCACGCATCACACTGTGTCTTGTAAAGTTGTATACAGCATGCAAGGTGTCTCAATGACCCCTACACCACAGACTTTCAAGTACATTGTACAGAGTAACTTTGATCAAAGACAATTAGGGCTTGCCGATTTCAAAACAATGTCCACGCCACGCCTCGTGCGAACAAAAGACGGATTAGGAGGCAACTCATTCACTAACTACACAGCTCTGTCGCTGCATAGAATTGCACTGCGTCTGGTTGAGCTAACTAGCAATTCCCTCAGAAGAAGGCGACGGGCACTCTACCGTTTCGGGACAATTTTTCACAACAATTTGTGACTGAAAAAAAAAAATGGGAATGAACTGGACGACGACAATTGCTCCTGCGATAATTGTTCTGGCATGTATTTTGTGCATGTGAAAAAGCGTTCAAACTTTGTTTCCAGTCTACCGTGAAACTCGATATAGGCATAGGAGATCCTGATATAACAAAATAAAACCCAGATATAACAAACTAAGTTCTCCGGTCCCAACGAATTCATTTTCTGTTTTGTATTGTTTATTGTCTACTGATAAAGATTACAAAGAACAAAATATGTCTGTCTAAAAGATCTCGTCATAGCGAGCTGCCACGTGTTGACTTTGTATAATTTTTCGCATGGTGTTCGGTGCTGCAAATTTCGGCGAGGGCCTATTCATTGTTTTATTTCCGTTGATTCTCATACCTCGTTTGGTACAATTTCTTTCGTTTAATGTCACTTTATTCGTTCCCTTTGTTTCGAAGTACCGTTATGTAAAAATTCATTCAGGTGTCTCGCACTGCACATGCATTTTCGTAACGGCCATTTCTCCAATTTGCTGTAGTATTTCGAAGGAAGTTCGATCCCAGCCTCTTTGGTGTGCTGTGTGATATTTTGTAGTGTTTGTGTTGTTGTCTGGGTGGTTGTTGGTACTTTGTGATTAGTTTGCTTAGGTGTTATCTCGAGTGATGATGGTGGTCGTGTTCCTGAATTTTGATACGAAAAGGGCCAAATGATCTGAGTGATGGTAATGATAATTACTGATGCTGGTGTAAAAGACAGCTTGTTGAGCTACGTGTACTCCGTCTCATTTTATTTCTCCCTCTTTCACTCTTCTTCTTTTCCCATGAATGATGGAAAAATACATGTACACCTCACCTTTGTTAAGTTAAAACTAAATGTTCATTCCCAGCAAAGAAAAAAAATAAGGGGAAAAACATGACAACAAACAAAATTGTATGCGGTCTCTTCAGATAGAAGAAACTTGACACCCCCGCCCCCCCCCCCCCCCCCCACGGCCCCCTTTGTGGGAAATTTCCAAAGAAGCATGCGCCAGACCCCAGGTGCTGGCCGGACGAAAGAATGCGCACACTGGAATTCTGGTAGTTAACAACGTGTAAATAGCCTGGTAGTAAAATCGATCGAAGAACTAGCTCGTGATCTCATGATTCTACGCAACACATCATGGTTCTATAGCCTTTCTTTTTGGCCCATAGCAGAAATATCGAACAGTTGTCTGTATAGTGTTTTAAATCAGGCATTTCAAATGTTCACTGAACTATAACTAGAAATGTCGCTACAGCGACTGGTTATACCCCCGCCAAACAACATTTCATAAGCTTTGGTCAAAACAACATTTCATAAGCTTTGGTCAAAAAACTGAGGAAGTAGTTAAATCCGCAAGATCTTTCCTTGATCTTCCGCCATTAATATGCCGTTACCATGGCAACTTACTTTCGGGTACTGTCGAAAAATGCGTCTTGCACATCTACAACAATCACTGGATTCAAAATTGAACCACAGAAATACTAACTACATTTGTAGTAGATCCCTATATGAAAGGTCTCGTATGCATGCCGAGGAAAAAAAAAAATCACTACGAGTAAACAGTACTCGCTAGTATGTGATACAGCCACTACCGAGTTAGACAACAAAATCATGACAATTTCATGCTCATCAAAAGTAAATATTACTACATGTACTTAGATGATGGCTATCAACATTCGTTCGGTTTTTTTTTTGGTTTTTTTTTGTTTTGTTTTGTTTTGTTTTTTGCTCGTAAAAGACATTATTTCTTCGTATCGAACGTAAACTGTTTACCGTAACCAAGCCATTAAGCACAGCTACTACGGCGCATTCGATCCATGGAACTTGCAGTATAGGCCTACAAAGCCAGAAGCACATGGAGCCTTCCTTTGAACTTGAAAGTGCAACACGCGTTTCGCACATGACACATCCAAACACAGCGTGGCATTTAGCGATAATTATTGTTAGGGCAGACTTTCTGATTTCAGTCATGACAGAGGAAAATAAACTGGATACTTCGGAAAATGATGTTTAAAATCCAATAAATTGAAAAATGAAAAAGCCTGAAAACAACACATGTCTATGTTTTATAGTAAGCAATGATTGAAAACACCCTTAGAAAGTTTTGCATTCTCTCACACAAAAAGGTCTCTTGAGAAGATGAAAGCATTCCCTGTCCCCCGTAAGGCAGGGTTACAGTTCATTATTTCGAAGGTTCGTTATTCCGAAGGATCTTTAGTAAGAAGGTTTGTTATTCCAAAGCTTCGTTATTCGGAAGGTTCGTTAATCCGAAAACTAAATAAGGTTTGTTAGTCTGAAGGTTCATTAATCCGAAAATGAAATAAGGCTTGTTATTCCGAAGGTTCGTTAATCCGAAAATGAAATAAGGCTCGTTGTTCCAAAGGTTCGTCACGGACCCTATTTCATTTTGGATCAACGAACCTTCGGATTAATGAACCGTATTTCATTTTCGGATTAACGATCCTTCCGAATAACGAACCCTATTTCATTTTCGGATAAAGGAGCCTTCGGAATAGCGAACCCTATTTAATTTTCCAATTAACGAACCTTCGGAATAATGCCACAAAATGTCCGGATTAACAGACCCTTTTTCATTTTCGGATTAACGAACCTCTATATAGGGAATTTGTGTGTTTCGGCATGTTACGACACCGAGATAACAGTCCATGTGAGCACCTCTCCAAGTTTGCCGCCAAGGGACTTCGATAGCTGTCATGCATGTCTGTGGGTGTATAGGTAAGTTAGTAATCGACGCTGAAAATCATCGAAGAGTCCGTCGACGTTCAATCGACGAAGGAATTGCAAACCCAACGGCTGCTTATAAGATACCACCAAGTTAGGAAAAAATGAATTTTGTGAAAACAAAAACAAATGAATGAACACGAGTGTGGGCAGGTACCAAGGTAATGTGATACACATCGATGATAACATTCATTGTTCTGTAATTATGTTCCCTATCTATATACATTCCCCCTTTGTCTTATAATACTAGATGAATGATGATACTGTTGTCTCGTGAATGGACAGAGAAAAATAAATCGTGATAAAGGAACAGTCACTGATGCCAACATGTGAATGTCCAGACCCCCTTCTTTGATGAACATTTTAAATCCTTTCGTATTTAATCAGTGGGTATATATAGACGAAATCTAGATGAAAAGTTTAATGACATAGGTTTATACAGACTTAAACTACTTTCATGAATGTGACAGCTATGTAGAGCAGGTCTATATCAGCAAGATGATCTCTCTTTGAAAACAACGTGGTTTTACCAAGAACAGACAACGCACCAACGCGCGCTGAAAGATTAAATACTACGTTAGTATGCTTCATGATAATGACAACAATCGGCCTCGTATCTACTTGCCACTAAATACACTGTATTTAGTGGGTGCTGTTCGTTTAGAAGGTTCGCTATTCCGAAGGTTCGTTATTCCGAAGGTTCGTTGATCTGAAACACGCAAATTCCCTATACATGTTAGAGGTTCGTTAATCCGAACATTTGTGGCGTTATTCCGGAGATTCGTTAGTCCGAAAATGAAATTCGGAATATTGAACCTTCGGAATAACGAGCCATAAACCTACTTAAAAAGTAGCACGTAAGGAACTAACACAATTTGCTGAAGGTCTCAAAGAACGCATTTAAGAGAAGAAAACGAATCACGTTTTACTTCCAAATACACGTGTTTGTTGTAAGTAGTATTTAGAGTAACTTTACACTTCATTAAGACATTGTAAGATAATGATTAATCTTCTCTTTTTGCTAGTACAATGTGCCGCTTTCTATTCATTAAAAAACAGCAGTCGCCATTCAGAGAGGGACGCGTCGGGACGCATGATGACGCACATTCTGCAGAAAGCAAAATAGAATGTGATGAATTGTATGTTGGCTTTAAGTTGTTGGGACCTGGGGACCATTTCATGAAGGAACTTGTCGGATAAAATATCTGACAAGTCTCTTCTATCCGACAAGTTTTGAGAAATTCTTTAGTCTGATGGCTGATTTCTCTGAACTTGTCGGAAATAATTGACTTGTCGGACATTTTATCCGACAAGTTCCTTCATGAAATGCCCCCCAGGGCTCGCTGGCCCTGTGAGAGATTTGACTTGCAACTGCAAATAGGTACTCAGTAATACTGTTTTGCCTGAAACTTTGCGTTGAATTAGAAACAAACGCAAATTGGCATTGGATTAGTCAAGGTTGCGTTCGATATTTTAATTTTTCCCTACGAAATCGAGCGTCCGTTTAGCAATGAACTTGCTTGCGTTTAAATGCAAATTTGCGTACGGCTCGCTCGGGATCGGGCGGGAACTTGCATTTGTTGATGCTTTTTATACCTCTCACAACTACTGTCCACATGGGCCTCACAAAATGTCATCCCAAGCTCAGTGCTTAGATTATGTGCACTATACTATACCACAGGCTACTACACAGTCATATAATGCGTATCGGGGATTTTCGGATCGATATCAGGAGTTGTAGCGAACGAGTAGTGCGAAACGGTAAATTCGCGATTTTTTGTAAGCATCGGGCAGCAATTTTACCTTGATACATAATGCCGAATTTGGTTTGAAATTGCACTGTTGAGGAGCTGAATCATGTCACAATTCATTTCTGTAACCTTGAAAATCAGTAAGTGTAATTTTCAGGTCAAAACAGTGCGTGGCCCCAAACCTTGCCGATGGCTTCTCCGCTTTGTTTGCTCGTAATATGCAGCACTTTCTATTCCATTTGATTAGTGAAGGTTGCGTTCGATATTTGCCTACGGAATCAAGCTCCCTTTTAGCAATGAACTTGCTTGCATTTAAATGAAAATTTACGTACGGTGCGGGGACTTGCATTGATGTTTTAGCTCTCACAAGTCACAACTGTGCTTCATAAAGCTTCATCTCAAACCCAGGGCGCAGATTGTGTGCCTAAGACTATACTCGGACGCTGCACTACACGCACGCGTATCAGGGATTCGGATCATGAGTAGCGAGTGAGTAGCGCGAAACGGTAAACTCGTGATTTTTTTAAGCATCAAGCAATATTTATTGCATTTCTTCCTTAATAAAGCCTACTAATTGCCGAATTTGGTTCGCAGTTGCATTGCCGAGGAGTTGAATCATGTCACAATTCATTTCTGTAACCTAAAATACATGTATCAGTAAGTGTAATTTTCATGTCAAAACAGTACGTGGCCCCAAATCCTGGATTGCCGATGGCTTCTCCGCTTAGCACTAGTAGTACTATAGTAGCACTTAGCTTTCTATTCATTACGAAACAATAGTCGCCATTCAACGAGGGACGCCTCGAGATGCATCGGGACGCATCGGGAGGGTAGAGGGAAGGAGCTTATTTTGCGGACGTAGCGAGACAGCCACGAGGTATTAAAGCGCCTTTTCGTACATACAACGGTCCATTTGTGAGTGCTCGTCTTTTACAAGTATACTTGGGAGTTAGCCGACGCTTTGCGACGCTCGGTGGCGCCCGCCGACACACAGTCTAAACTAGTGATTGTACGCCGTCGCTAACTGTCGCTGGGTGTCCCTTGACGTCGGAAATTGAAAGAAATTTGCGGAAGCGTCGCACAGCGTCGCTCTCCCGTCTCTAATTTACCAGGTGCGCCTTAGTTCAGGTATAAATCCCATTGTCATGTACAGACACTCACTCGCTATATTTTCCTTTGTTTTGTATCGGACGCTTCATTTCTTTACTGCTGGAAATTTTTACAGGCTTGTAGCTGTAAGAGCTCTCCCATAATGACAAGAATAGATAGAGCAGTTTTTGTTATGCAAATAAGGGTCAAAGTTCATATTTGAAAAGACCAATATTAAAATCGAGATGATCTTTGACACACTTTATTGTCGTGTTTCAATTTGTCAAGGACGACATGGTACAGATACACTGTACTAAGAAAACCTGTCTACTTAGGCCTACTTGCACACGCAGACACACGTACGGGACTTTCCATGTGGTTTGCCATTGTTATAAAAGATTTGATCTGAATTATAAAGGTACAAAAAATTCGACTTTACTAACATATTATTGCAGCAATATAACTTAAAGTCGCTTTATTTCATTGTTTTTGTTGTCGATCACATGTGACCGATATCTGATGACTCCCAGCGTATCACCTAACTCGTCTTTTACAGTGACAGATTTCATGTCTCGTTTTTGTAGTTTTTGTAGTTTTTGTGGTGTCGGTTGGGATTTCGTAATTTGTTCGCTAGCCTTAGGTGTTCATCTTGAAGTAATGATGGTTGTCGTGTTTCTCAATGTTATAGGAATAGGAAAAAATGATTCAGAGTGATGGTGACTATAATTAGGGCCTACCGATGCTGGTGTAAAAGACAGCTTGCTGCGAATGCTGAGCATACGTGTTTAGTCCTTCGTCTTATTTCATGTCTCCCTCTTTTACTCTATTTCCCCTCCCTTGAATGATGAAAATAAAAATTATATACATGTCTACCTCACAACAAAAAGAACCACATACTAGCAACCTTTGTAAAGCTAAATCTAATTGTTGATTGCCAGCAAAGAATAAGGGGGAAACACGACAATAAATAGAAGCGAAAAGATTGTATGCAGTCTCTTCGGATCGAAGACACTTGACATCCTTCCTTCCCCCCTTGCGGAAATTTCCAGAAAACCAGGTGCCAGACGCAGGTGCCAGACAAAAGAATGCGCGCACTAGAATTCTGTTAATAAACAGTGTGTAAATAGCCTGGAAATATAGATCGAAGAACTAGCTCGTGAGTAGAATTAAAGGAATCATTACACAGGGTGTTACAAGGATCATGATTCTATAGTCTTTCTTTTGGCCCATAGTAGAAACATCGAACAGTCGATCATAGTCTGGATAATAGTGTACTTGTATACTTGATTATTTTAGATGTTCCTGAACTATAGAAAGGGATTGATTAATCACTTGATTTATTGAATCACAGAAAGACAATAATTATGAAAGGACACGTCTCGTTTGCAGACACAAATTCACTGAGTATATGATATGCAGCCACTACCCGGTTAGACAGTAAAATCACGACAATTTCAAGCTCATTAAAACTGCGTATTACTTTTCAAAGTTTGAAGGAACTTCACCTATGAACTGTGACGGTCCACAATATATACGAAGATGTTTTGGCTATATCAACATTCGTTCGTTTTTTGTTTTGTTATGTCTTGTCTGTTTGTTTGTTTGTTTTTTGTTTGGTTTTGTTTTTGCTCGTACAAGACATGATGATTTCTTCGTATCGAATGTAAACTGTTACCGCAATCAAGCCATTAAGCGCAGCTGCGTCGCAATTGATCCATTGAACTTGCAGTAGCCTCAAACAAGGCAAGAGCACATGGCACTTGTTTTGCACATCGGCACATCCACACACAGCGTGGCATTTAGCAATCATCGTTATGGCAGACGGTCTGATTTCAATCATGGGAAAAGAAACTGGAATACTTGGGAAAATGATGATGTTTAAAATCCAATAAAATGAAAAAGCTTGTAAAAACGCATGGCTATGTCACGGCTCCACATTACCTTTTATTTTTGGTGGCCCGATCCAGCCACCAAAATCAAGAAAAAATATTAAAAAAAGATCAAGAAAAAATCAAGAAAAACATAAGAAAAACTATGTCGGTCATACTAAACATAGAAAAATAAATATCAAGCATTACTGAAGTGATACAGGTACCCATGTCTAAAATAAATGAATAGAAAATTCAATCATCTTACTGTTATTCCGAGTTCTAAGATTTAGCATATAGGCTTATAGATTATTACAAAAGTTGATGCCTATTTAGGTGGTCAAAACTTATGAGAAAGTGGGAGCATTTGCAGACATAATTTGTAAACATCCGACAGTTGTTTTAGCATTGTAAAGAGCCGAAGGTTACCGTTATTTCATTTCTGATTGTAAAAGCAATCATCCAACATTTACTAGCATTTTAGCACCTTACGGAGCCGAATGTTACCGTTAATCATTTTCAAATGTAAAAGCAAACAACCGACATTCATTTTAGCATCTTACAGAGCTGAATGTTATCCTTATTCATTTCCAAACGTGAAAGCAAACATCTGGTATTTATTTTAGCATCTAAGTGAGCCGATTGATACCGTTAATCATTTCCAAATGTAAAAGCAACAATCTGTTATTTATTTCAGCATTGTACGGAGCAGAATATCTACCGTTATTCATTTCCAAATTTAAACACAAACATCCGACATTTATTCTATTATCGTACGGAGCCGAATGTTACTGCTGTCCACTTCCGAAAGTGAAATGAATCATCTGACAATTATTTTAGCATCGTACAGAGCCGAATGATACTGCTATTCACTTCCAAACGTAAAAGCAATCATCTGACACTTATTTTGACATCTTCTGGAGCCGAATGTTACTGCTGTCCACTTCCGAAAGTGAAATGTATCATCTGATAATTATTTTAGCATCGTACAGAGCCGAATGTTACTGCTATTTACTTCCAAACGTAAAAGCAATCATCTGACATTTATTTTGACATCTTCCGGAGCCGAATGTCACTGCTGTCCACTTCCGAAAGTGAAATGAATCATCTGACAATTATTTTAGCATCGTACAGAGCCGAATGTTACTGCTATTCACTTCCAAAAGTAAAAGCAAACATCCGACATTCATTTAATGATCGTACGGAGTTAAATATTATTGTTGTTCATTTCCGAACGTCAAAGGAATCATTTGACATTTATTTTAGCATCTTCCGGAGCTGAATGTTATTGCTATTTACTTTCGAACATAAAAGCAAACATCCGGCATTTATTTTATCATCGTACGGAGTTGAATATTATTGTTATTCATTTCTGAACGTCAAAGCAAACATCCGGCATTTATTTTATCATCGTACGGAGTTGAATATTAAAATTGTTATTCATTTCCGAACGTCAAAGCAAACATCCGACATTCATTTAATGATCGTACGGAGTTGAATATTATTGTTATTCATTTCCAAATGTCAGAGGGATCATTCCACATTTATTTTAGCATCTTCCGGAGCTGAATGTTATTGCTATTTACTTTCGAACATAAAAGCAAACATCAGACATTTGTTTTATCATCGTACGGAGTTGAATATTATTGTTATTCATTTCGAAACGTCAAAGGGATCATTCAACATTTATCTTAGCATCTTACGGAGCCGATTGTTACCGCTGTTCATTTCCAAAAGTAAAGGCAAACATCCGAAAAAAAAGGAGGTTGAAAAGTACGAAATAAAAACAAAATACAAATTTTTGAGCTGCTGAGTACAGTACTAATTTGTGCTTCCAAAGATTGGCGGCTTTGCGTATGTACTGGATCACTCACACATGGCTCGCTCTGCGATCTGCTGCTCCGGGGATTGGGCGCGTATAGTAACAGTGGCAACTCTCAGTGATCGGAGAGAGAAGCACCCGTAAATTTTGCGCAGCGGAATCTCGGTGAACGTGGTATAATACTGCGCTCACTGTGCACCTGCGTGTGCAGGCAAGCAAAGTGGAATCCGTAATGGACCGTGTGCGATGCGGGTACGTCGCACATGATTGACGATCTTGCCTCAAAAAGCGAGCGCCGAGCAAGTAACTGTCCAGAATGCGTTCGAAGGAAACTGCAAAAAAATATTTTTAAAAGGGAAAAATGACAAGAAGGGGAAGAAAGATAACAAAAAAACTATGGGTGCGTTTGAGCGCTCTAAAGCGAACCAAAGCGTACCGTACCGAACTGTGCCAGATTTGAAGCGTTCGAGTGCTCCGTTGAGAAAGCGTACCTCATGAGTTATTTTTGGAAAAGGTCACACATTTTTGTAGCAAGAATGTCATCCACCTGGCGCTTGAACTACTTACAGCTGTTCCGAACAAAGAGAATGATGTCTTTGCATTGTGACGTATGCGCATGATACGCGCATGCTTTACAGCGAACTTTTGGTACGCTTTTGGTACGCTTTTGGAGCACATCGCGAAGTGGTCCACTTGTGGCTCGGTACAGTACGGTACGGTACACTTTAGGAGCGTTTGAGCGCTCCTCTGGCACGGGTACGGTACGGTACAGTTTGCTTTAGGAGAGCGCTCGAACGCACCCTTAGGCATGGCGCAATAGAAAGCATGGCAACTCTGAAAATTACGCGTGGCAGTCCAAATTTACGCATGGTGCAAAATTGGTTGCCACAATTTACGCGTGGCGCAAAATTGGCTGCCACAATTTACGCGTGGTGCACCCCCCACGCCTGGCGAGGACGTTGTGCGGAGAGTAGTGTACCATCATAAAGGCATATCTTCCACTGAGAGTGATGAGTCATGATGCAATATGCCACATGAATCAATTGTCTTTCTTATCTGTGAGGCAGCTCCAGTTTAGCACATACTTCAAATATTTCTTTGTGGCGGCATCAAACATGGGATCAAAGGGAATAACACGGTTGTTACTCCATCTCTTGAACCTCCTTGAACAAACCCATAAAATCAAGCATGCATACGGAAGCCCTAAACTAACGACTTTTTTTGCGCTGCCCTGCAGTTTCAACAACTTTCTAACATTTACTTTTCGATGCAACATGAACACTCGATCGCTATTGGAAGTACAAGTAATTATTTTTGAATATTCCATTGCAATTTGTGTGTGAATAATGTTCCATGGTGACAAAGCCCAATATTTTAGGAGTAAAAGTAGTGGCAGTAAAAGTAGCGACAGCAGAAGAAACTGCCGTGTTTTCTGCTCGCGGTAAGCTGTCTGCAGGTGAGTAGGTGACCTCATAAACAGTCACACAGTAACTGTCTGAGCGCCACGTGTCTGTAGAGCACGCAGTGAGGAATTCAGAGAAACAAAACAGAATGCAGTCAAGACAAGGTTGTGAACACCAACTTGACCAAGAAAAAAGGAAAATTCCCACAATGGCAAGGTGCCAGACTTGGGGAAGGGTGGGGGTGGGTAGAAAAGAGAGCATTCAACAAAGGAAACCGCGCACACTGGTGCATTCCTGGAGGTTATAAACAGTCTGGGGCTTGGCGGAATAATGGACACAAGGGCGAAGACCCAGGATGTCAAACATTATGATTCCTTATCACAGGCTATTTTTCTTTTTCTCTTTATTTCTTATCTGCATTATCTCCCATTCATCGGTAAAAAAAAATAGTATACTATGTCAAAATTAAAACAACTTTTTTTTCCTGCCTTATTTTTTTTCCCACTAAATTATCTCTTTCCTGAGTTATCTCCACTGATCAATAAAAAAAGAAAAAGAGTTACGTTCGTTTCTCACAGTTCACAATCCGAAGGTTTTTTAATTCAAAAAAATGAAAGAAAAAAAAGTTTCGGTTTTCAAAAGGTTCACTTTACCAAATAAGAAAAAAAGAAGAAAAGTTTAGTTATTTTGAAGGTTTGTTGATTCAAAAGCGAAATAAAATGTGTCATTCTGAAGATTCCTCAATCCGGAAACCAATAGGCCGTAAGTTTCGTACCACGTAGATCTATGTACAGTCAACCCTGTCTATAGCGGGCACCCAAGGGAGATGAAAAAAGTGGCTGCTATAGACAGGTTATCCAACTTTGTGTGCATTGCTTACATGTACATGTATCATCGTTGTATACATCTGTACATACTTACATACATGTACATGTATAATGTGTGTACGTATGCACACGTGTTTCATGCATTGAACAATCAGTGTTTATGACATTGTTGCATTATTATGACTGACTGAGTGATGAATGTAGCAGTGGTGATCACTGAACGTTGCCCATGAATGATTGGCACGACTACAAAGCAGAAAAACATGCTGAATTTGGCTGCTATACAGGATAAAATCTACCGCAGGAAACAAAATTTGTGGCCGCTGGCCGCGTTAGACAGGTGGCCGCTACACACAGGGTCTTTAACAGGGTTTTTCTCTTGGGGGGGGGGGGGGGATTTTTCAGTGGCCGCTATAGACCGATTCAAGCGACTGTTCATGGAAGTGCGCCCTCTTAAGGCGACGCCATAACTGGGGGCCAAACAGGCCGGGTCGGCAAGCGCCGTGCGTGCGTGGCAAGGGCAGCCAGTGCTTTTACCACCCGGCGCCAGCCGGCCAGCTAGCTATCTCTGGCGCTGGCAGCGATCGACGCATCTGCATTTGTGACAACTGGAGTCTATATATATATTTTTTTTTTTTGCCAGCTAATTAAAAATGAATAAAATTAAACAACTTATACCGACTATGAGCGAATGGGTAGATGACATACGGCTGTAGCCAAAACTTGAATTTCAAGGTAAATATCGGTATGATCCGTGAGTGTTTGTAGACTCTATTTCTCTGGCGATGACTTGGGTACTCGCGTGTAAGCCCCGTATATTCACATATGTGTAAGACTTGCAAGAGAATAAAAACCGCTGGGGAGAATTATTGCTAGGCGCAGGCAGACGTCTTGCTAATAAGCCTAGGCTGTTGGCAAGTTAACTGATATAATTAAATACAAATAATGAATAAGAATCTTGAGCTAGATATGGCGCAATAAATTGCAAGCTATCAGTTAACTTAACCTTTTTAGGACAGGCTTTTACCTTTTGCCTTTACTCGGGAGTGTCGGGCCAGCAGGGTAGAATCTGTCTAACGTTAGATCTTGTCTAGAAATCGAGGCAAGAGTCCAGACTAGATCTAGACCTATTGACTTCTACTCTAGAACCCCACATCCTATATCATTTTCGGTTGTCGATAACTTCAGGCAAGCCTAACTATTAAAGTAAACCAAACGGAATATAAATCTAGGCGTTTCTAGGCCGTATATGCCTAAACTTAAGTTACGACTACGTCGCGTGATGTCTACAACCGAAACTTCGAACTTTTCTACTGTTTTAGGTCTAAGTAACCGTGCATAACATCACGCTAACGCCTAATATTATAATCTACAAAAGTGATTTTTAAATCATACTTTTAATATGATTATGAAGCAGATGTTTGCCACCATCCATGGTTTAATATTTATAAGTATCACTTTATCAAAAGTCAAATTCAGAGTTCCAGGCCAAAATTGAATAGGCCTATACCCTATGGTCAATTCAGTGCTGAACATTGAAGAAGTGCAAACAATATAAGAATTTAACGCATCTTGAAACATTTATTTAGCTGTAGTGTAGGTTGTAAAATGTTTGTCATAATAATAAAGTCTAGCCATGAAGTGGATTCTAACTTTGGCAAGTAGGACACCAAGGATTTAAAAAAAAAAATCAGTAAATAATTATCAAATTCTTTGATCTAAACTTGTCTTCTAAGATAAACAACATATTTTACGAATATGCAGTGATAACCTGATTAAATAGAGAATCTAGTAGACATAGTTTGTTTCGAAATCTGTGCATTTTTATACCGTTGTATTTCACTTAATTGTCTTTAATTTTGCCTTAATTTATCATGCGTCAGCGGTGTCTGAATTTCACACACTGCCGTGCAGCTTCCATTTCCATTTTTTTTTTCTGTTACTTTGTGCACCCAACAACTGCACAATGTGTATTCGTGATCCTTCCTTTGAAGCTTTCAAAGTAAATCAACATGTCTGAATCACTCGATTTGTCCAAAAGAAAGGCATTAAAAGCCGCTGAATTACTTTTCCACAGAGTGAGTAAAGAATCACAATATAAGCGCGGCGCCCGCGCCCGGCTAACTATGCGCGATGGGTACGCTAGGCTGCTGAGCTGCAAGTGCAACTCGCTGGGTAGCTAGCTCGCTAGAAGCCCCCGTTGGCCCCCAGTTATGGCGACCGTTATAGCGCCGCTAGCGGCGGTAGGTGAATAGGTCATCGAAATTGAATCGGTCTATAGACAGGTGGCCGCTAGGGCAGGTTTGACTGTACCAGTTAGGTACATGATAATTTGTTTTACGATTAACGATCTTTTTTTTTTTCAGATTTACAAACCCTGGGAATAATGCCACAGTAATGTTCGTATTATCAAACCCTTACATTTTCTTTAAGAAACATCTGGAGATTTTGCGAGTTTCATATTTGAAATAACGGGTCATCCCACGAGACCCGACACCAATGAGTCATACAGCCTACGAGTTCAACATTGAAAAGAGGTCCATGAGTCATACAGCCCATGAGTTCGACACTAGGCAAATAAAGTTCATGAGTTCGACACTCCGTAAAAAACAGCCCACGAGTTCGACACTAAATAAAAACAGCCCACAAGTTCGACAGCTCCAACACGGGGTTTAATGTGTCCGTCGCGTGGGCCTTGTTTCCTTATGTCGAACTCATGGGTTGTATGACTCATGAGCTGTATGACTCGTGGGTACGGGTCTCGTGACGTGCACCCGAGATAACGAACCATCAGAATTTCCTTTCAATGGAATAATGCATTCCGTGCAAGGAAATCAACCATTTTAAACTAAAAGATAAACTTATTTCTTACGATTAATATTTCCATGTTTTCTATACATCCTTGTAAGGTATCACTCACTGCTACTCATCGATAAAAAGTAAACTATGTCAAACCACGTAGTTAACTTATTTCTTGCCTTAAAGATTTTGTCTTTTCTTGATTGTCCCTTATTAATATTCAGAAGGTTTGATAATCACAACAACAACAAAAATGAGAGGAAGAAAGTATCAAGGTTCGTTCATTTGAAAACGAAAATTGATTTGGTACACTGCAAGTAAGTTTATCCAAAAAAGTTTCGTACGACGTGATTCATTCTCTAATCGACGAATCTTATTTCATTTCAAGAGAAACGAACCACCGGAATAATGTCACAAGTTGGATAAACAAACCTTGGTATGTATTTTCGGATGACAAACATCTAGTCGGCACTGGGAATCTGCGTGTATCGGATTTGCAATAACGAACCATTGGCATAACGAACTTTATTCATTTTTTTTTTCGGAAAATAAACACCACGCCTAAAAATCATTGATATGTCAAATAAGAATGAAATTTATTTCTTACCTCAAAGAATATTCTTTTCTGAGCTATCGCCCAATGCCCGAATAAAACGAATGGTGAGAGCTTGTTACTCTGAAAGTGCTTTATTCCAAAAGTTTGTGAATCCCAAAATGAAAAATATGGCCTATTAAAGTGAAAACATAGTTTTGGTAAGGGTTTGAGAACCAGTCTGGCACCATTTCATATTCGCTTGCAATATATCGCAAGAGTCTACAAAGAAACTTACCTGGCTGACGCAATTTGCCGGGATGATGAGTCGTTTTGGAGTATTTTGAGATAAAAAATAAAAGTCGGTAAACCGACTTTTATTCCAGAAGGATCCAGACTAACTCGGTCTCAGGGAAAACTCGACCCTATTTCAGACAATTTACACGCAGTTCGTGATCGCCATATTCTACTGTATGTTAATTGAACAGACAGGAAAGTGCATGCTAATCCTGTACAAAACAAATGGACAGCGCGCGGTCCTCAAGCGTATTACGCACATCACCTGAGTTGCTGAGACGTGCTGTCTTTGAAGTTGTTGTTGTTTATCAAGCGTCTTTGATTGTTTTTAGAGGTGCTTGATAGGCGCAAACTAATTTTGCATGCGCACCAAAGAGGTTTTTTTTTGATGCGCGCGTTGTATCAACTCGGACCATTACTGCGAGTAGCCAGAACACGAAGCGCTATACAGGCCGATCCCATAGTACAACACTGTACAATCCAGAGGGACAACCAAGACAACTCAGCCCGCCGTCAAAGCGAGGCCGAGTTGTCCCCGAGTCCGAGTTTAGCCTGACCCCGTTCGGGTAAGTTCTGAGACTGAACCTTTTTGGTTAATATTTCGCATTTTCGTCGTTACCCATCGAATATCTTATTATTACAGCGTTATTCCGCACATTTCTTAGGCATACGTTCACATTTGGGAGCGAAATTTGATAACTTTTGCAGGCGTACCAGAACTATGTTTTGGCTTTAAATTCTCTGAAGGTTTGCCAATCCAAAAATGAAAAAAAAAAAAAGGTTGATTTATGATTTTTCAAACAAGAATTTTCATCGCTTACCTATTTTTTTATTAGTTTAATGTCATAATATTTCATGATGGTATGTGTTCTGTCTTAACATGGCAAGATGGGATTTTTTTTTTCCCATCTAGGGTCAAAGAAGACAGTGACAGGAAGGAAATGAAAAGGATAGAATGAAACACTTGCTCAGCAGGCTCTTTTTTATTGATATAACACAATAGTGAATGCAAGTACAGTTCTAAATAATTCATTAGTGGGAAAATGAGCAAAGAAAATGGGATTTCATCGAGTTCTAAATAGAAACTAAGTTAGCATCGAGATCACCATTTGATTACAGACTGGACCTGATGCAAACTTATTGTCAAGCTTTTGGTTGAGTTTCTTCAGAGACATGAATTTTGGTAGCACTAAACCCGAGTGAACAACCAAAAGGAAAAAATTAAAAGCAAAAAAAAAAAAATAACAATAAAATGCAGGTCTCTAGACCACTCCTGTGCACGAGCGAGCATCAGCCCCCATGTCAGTGTCACTCTCATCATAGGCCCAGGCTACTCGTGTCGTACTCGCCAAAGTCAACGTCATGGTCACACGAAATAAATTGCATCATCATAAGAGTTCCTACATCAACAGCACCAGAATCATTATCACCATCACTATCATTCCAGCCAATCTCATCCACCGCAAAACCCTCAAAACCACTCCCATCATAGTCACTCTTACAAAACACATCCGCAAATGATTCAGACATCGCAGACCTAGCTATACATGGAGAAATGGAGGCGGAAAACTATGATGAATACATAAAAACGATCGATGATGGCATTTTACCGTAGAAAAAAATACACCGAATATCTTGCACCGGAAAAAAAAAATGGGACATGGAAAACTAGGGTGAAAACCCGATGCTTGAAGACGAATGACGAAGACACTTTATGGTAAAATTACTACACGGAAACAAACGAGTGGGTGCCATACAAAGTACGATGTTCTCTCACGCACAAAGATAATCTACATTGTTCAATCAAAAAACTCAATAAACACTCGAACAAAAACTCGCCTCCAAACCTATTGCAAACGAGGTACTGTAAAAGTGGATATTTTCGCGCGACTAATTTTTCGCGCTTGGCCCGGTAAGAAGAGTTTCGCGTGTTTTTAATTCCGCGGAATCAAGACATCACGCACAGGAACATATGGCAAGCAAAAATATTTGCGTGCTTTTATTTTCGCGCTGGTTTTTGGTTGCGTGAAATGTGCGAAAATTACATTGCAAAAATTTTCACTTTTACAGTAATCACTTAACAAAAAAGAACAAAACACTCAGAAGTACGACTGTACTCTGAAAATAATGGGATATAATGATACGAAAGCAAAAGAGAGAAAAATGAGAGAAATGGACGGGAAACCTAGAGAACTTACGCCACACTCACTAACGTAATGCGACACAGGTAAACAGATATCGTCACACACTCTCTGAGGAGATTGATATCACGATACCGCGCATAAGAAATCACTGCAGTTGCTGGGGCAACAAAGATGCATGCGCGCTGTAAACATGAATATTGATTAGTTTCTCAGCAGGCTCGAACCCCTGATAGTTGTTATAGCCAATAAGACACATTCAAAAATTAATTTCTTTGCATAAATTATTTTTCCGAGTCCCAGTAAGGAGCTCTGTGATTGGCTAAAATCATTCTACAGCTCCTGGCCAAGTCTGAGGTCGTGGGACGCCCTCTTCTGGTCGTAAATAAGGCAAACCACGAAAGTTGTGGGATATCATGGGAATCGGTTAAACAGATTCAGGGTGGTCCACACCTTTAATTCTGAGCATGTTGCAAGCTCTGAATGTGAAAATATTGTGGAAACTATGTGCACAGAGCGCACATCATGAGCACGTAGTGCACAATATATAAATTTGAATTTGAATTTGAATTTGAATATTTCGCCTCAAGCAGTTTACTGTGCAGTCCTATGATCATATCAGCAAATTTTACAAGTAATTTCTCCACATAGAGCCTGTAACTGAAGGTGAAACAGGGAAAGAACATTTCTCAAACTTCTCCTAGTGAGCAGCTATTGGCTTACCTCTTCGACCTCTCTAAATCATCATTGGTTTGTTCAAGCTCCCGGATATACTTCTGAAGCTCCTCACGGATAGCCTTTATCTGTGCTAATTCATCTTGCAGCTCATTAATCTGTCGTAAGTAGTTGTTCTGGGACATTTCAAGTTTTTCCTGCAGAAAACAAAAACACAAAAATTACTGTCAATTTCTACATCATCAGTACAAATGCAACTACAACTATCACTGAATGTGATTGATACCCCTACCTAAAACTGAGCAAATGGCAATGCATTGCTCACCATTAAAGGAGACCTCTGGATGATTTTCAGACTTTTTACATATGAACAACTATTGGGTACAGAGTTTCAGAATTTATTGTGATTGGGATGAGGAATAAGAATGTTTTCAAACTGTATAACAAATCACAATGAACAAGGATGATGACATGGCAGCCTCACTATAAGAATGCATGAGTAGGGGCTCAAGGAAGCAGAACAAAAGAAGAAAGCATATATTGCATAAATTCTACACATACCCGGCATGTGAACTTGCAAGCACGTAGTAATGTGATGGTATTACATTGCTACATTTCTGAAATTATGTGAGGCTCCTAGACCCCGTTTACAGTGCAGGGCTGGGCCGAGCCCAGGCTGAGCCCGGCCTCAATTGGCGTACTCGGCCCAGCAATTTTGTCCGTTTATAGTGGAGGGCTCGGCCCAGGCTTTTAATTCAAACCTTTCAATATTTTGTCGTAGTGGGGCTCTGCTTGTAAACAAACAACAGTATTATTGGGAGCGCGCCGGTCGCAATTTGGTACCGCATTTAGCCCACTTTGCGCTTACGGTGAGAAAAGGCCGGGCTTGGCCGTGGCCGAGCCGCGGCAGAGACTAGACCTCCAGAACTTGGCCAAATGCGTGGCCGATTTTGGTTCCGCATTTGGCCTTTTGCACGCTTACAGTGAAATGAAAGCGACTGAGCCCGGCCCTTTCACTCACTGTAAATGGGGTCCTAGATGTCATCATCCCTGTTCAGTGTAATTTGTGTTGGGTTTTTTTTATCAGAATTTTGATTTCTCTGCTCAAGGACCACAATAAATTCCACAAATCTATCAATGGAGCTGTTGATTTATGTACTGTATGATGTGAAATTATGAGAATCGTCTGCAATGCCCCTTTAACCAAAGCAGTGTTTTGCACATCTCAAAACTATAGTGGTTACATCTAAGTGCAAAATCTTAAATGTTCAAAAACTAAGGGAATTTGCTCACTCAACAATATTTCTATATGTTTTTATTGACAAAATGTTGTTACCATAGCAATACATTGTGTTGTTACCATAGCAATACATTGTTCAACATTAAACCGACTACCTATTGAAATAATCTGAAGTATGGCAAATTATACATTAACAGAAATCTAAGAGCATTTAACAATGTCAATATATCAGTTTTGATACCCGAAGGATATCCATATTAAAAAGCTGTATTCTTTTTGCTTTTCTGAGCGAGAGACAGTTATGATTTTGGCTCTCTTTTGGATGACGTAAGTATGTGTACGAAGTACCGGCGCCAAGCGGCGCGCTGCGAAACAGCGGGCGCGTGTGCGTGCACAGCAGCCATGTACGCACAGCAGTAGTTGATTTGAACGGCGCTGTGTTTTGGAAGGCAGCTGCGAGACCTGTGGCTGTGTAAGAAAAACAAAAAATATGAATTTTTCAGAATTTAAAAAATCGGTAAGCCAAACCAATTAGGAATAGGTTAAGCTTATTACTTACTAGATGTTCCACTATATAACTGATTCAATGGGGCTGAAAAGCCCTTTATAGGGCAAGTTTAGCTGAAAATTTTACGGATCGGCGTGAAGTAGGCCGTACAGCATAGACCTAGTTCTGCATTTGCAATAAAGTGATACGAGAAGATCTGTCTGTACTCGGGACTGATCATGCTAACATGTTTTACCATCGTTAGGTAAGAAGCCCAATTAAAGAGAAGAGACAGATCTACGATCAGTCTATTCACTGAGATGACAATTAATTTTGTATTACAACCATACTAGCCTACAAGTACAATACAGGTATAGGCCTACCATATGATGTAAACACTAAATTAAAACAGTATCACCTACTTGACAGTCAGTAGTCTAGATCTAGAGATAGTCCATGCAAATTGATGTGTACGCCTTGGGAAATCTGAAAAGCAGGAGTTGCAAACAATGCATGGCAGGGACTGTCCATGTGGATGTCTCAAATTCCAGAAACCTGAATTTTACCAAAATCACAGGATATGCTTAGTTGCTTATTTCATATCCATGTGAGTTTCATGTTTCTCGCGAGTGATTGCGGCATACGTACGTTGCATGCACAATATGAAACTGAACTTAGCTGTCTATATTATGCGAGGAATCTGTCAAATGACCTAGAACAACAACAAAAATCAATGTTCAAATAATTTATATGGAAAATTGAGGGAAGTCGGATGAGAAATGCAGTTCTTAGATTGTACAAGACTACAAACAGACAGACACACAAACACACACACACACACACACACACACACACACATTTCTCAATAACCGACTTCTTTTAGCTTGTTACAATCATTGCACACCAAAGAGATGTAATCTCTTTGTTGCACACTATTTTCAGCTCCTGCGGTAGTCCTCACTCGCATAATATTTAGACAGCTAACTTCAGTTCTAGATTGTGCAGGCAGCGCAAGATGCGATCTGTCAGGTCATGTTTGTTTTCAGCGGCGCTTTCCCATAACCGATTTCATTCAAATTCACATGAGTAATTGGAAATAAGCTATACCCTGTGATTTTGGTGTAATTTTGTTCTGCAGCATTTGAGATATAGGACCCCGTTTACAGTGCGAGGCTCGGCCGCGGCTCGGCCCAGCCCCACTTCAGTGTAACTGCGCAAAAGGCCAAATGCGGGGCCAAAATTGGCCTCGCTCTGGAGGTGGTCTCGGCCGCGACCGAGCCCGGCCTTTTCTCAGTGTAAATGCAAACTGGGCCAAATGCGCGGCCAATTTTAGTCTGGCTTCCAAACCCTCTGCCTCTACTATTTCGCTATTCAGGATATTAAGCCCCTCAACGTCGAAAACTAGTATAGTTTAACATGGTTTTGTCCTGCAAAGGATTTTTCCTTCGGCAAAAGCCGACGGAATCCAGTTGGCAAAGGGTCTGAAAACCAGACTATACCATATTGCATTTGTTTACAAGCAGAGCGCCACTACAACAAAATATTGAAAGGTTTGAATTAAAAGTGCGGCCGAGCCCGGCAGTGTAAACGGACAAAATTGCGGGGCTCGGCCCCGCAATTGAGGCTGGGCTTGGCTGCAGCTCGGCCCAGCCCCGCACTGTAAACGGGGTCATAGTCTACATGGACACAACAGTACAAGCTACGCGGGCTTGTTGCATGTAGGGATTTTCCAGCATACCGGACAATTTCTGAGGGCGGACAAGGATTTGGGTGAGTTTTGCATGTGTTTTACTTGCTGGACGCGTGCTACTTAAGTTCTACTTGCGGGTATTCTGTGTGACCTGCATGTCAGGCGCTAACTGCGACCAGCCCCAACACGCAGTGTTGGGGCTGCGCATTGTAGCAGACATGATCATGACAGGCGAAGTATAGCGCCTAAAAATCAATATGAAATCGCAAAAATTCTGCAATATGAAGACTTACAGGTGAAGATGTAATGTTGAAGACTGACTGCGTTCAACTTTTGGTTCTGGCAATAGTCCCTTTCTGCTCGGTTTGATGAGTTAAATGCGACTCGGTCGAGAGGAACTCGGGAGAACTACATCTTATACAGTCAATGGATTTGAGATTTGTGCGCATGCGCTGGCCGTCAAGTCGAGTAGCTTTGTGGCAAGGCCTTATCATACTGTTGGCAAACCCTCTCGCTGTATATTGCGTTGCTTTCTGGGTGGGTGCGCGCGCGCAGGCCTTGTCAGAAGGCTAAACGCATTGCGACTCCGCCAGCACATGAATATTTACGTGCGCAGTGTACTGCATACTGATTTCGAAAATGGTGAATGGGATGGGGAGCTAGGACTACGGACCCGTATATGGCCGTGAAAAAAACGTTTTTTCAAGATCATTGGACCAGTGTGAACAAGAACAAGGTGAACGAAGGGTATTAATTAGATAAGAATCTTATGTATACTATAAAAGTACGTTTTTTCCTCGTGATATTCGAAACTTACGGAGGTGCGAAAATCTGTGACAGACTGTGTATGTTTTTCAAGCTTACCGATATAGCACTCTATTGACTCAGGACGCTCCCACAGTGTGTAACTGTGTATACGGAGCGTCCCGGGGTTAGTCAGGCGCGTGGGGGCTGACAACTCAGTGAAGGAATTCCTTTGAAGGAATATTTATTTGGCAGAGGTCCCAGAGAATGTCATAATCCTGGCCACAGCCGACTCTCAACTAACCAGCAAAAAGGTAGTAACTGACCCTCAACATGCACATGGGTTAACTACCTGTGACTTGCGGCAGCTAAAGGGTCTCCTACTGGCGTTCTGCTTGCAATCCCCGCGAGTAACCCGGGCTGCGGGTAAATCGGACTTGCATGCACAGCTATGTACAGCTACGTGCTGAGTACTGTCACTGTGCAGGCCATTTGTGGAGACCTCCAGGTAGCAAAAATTGTTCCACGCAAATCATAAGCAAGGCTTGCCCGGAGAGGTGTGACGGGCCCTTGAGCATGTTCAAACTTGTTCCGGGTGAGTCGCGGGGATTGCCCACAGATGTCCACGCAGAACACCAGTACAAGGGTCATGGCGGTAGCACCTCGCAGGCAACTCCCATGCAACTAGCCAGTTTAACTAGAGCATGAGTAGAACATAAGTAGCACACGTCCAGCAGGTAGGACGCACTCGAAACTCGCCCAAATCCTTGTCCGCCAGCAGAAAATTACCCTGCGTGCTGGAAAATCCATACACACAACAAGCCTGTGTAGCTTGCCTGGAAAGGTGTGACAGGGCCTTAAAGGGAGGCAGTCCGGAGAATTTTCACTGTATGATAAATAAGAAGAGTAAAAAATATAACCTTCACCAATTTATACACGTGGAAAGCAAACACTGTCTCTGTACGCGATTTTTTAAAAATAATTCCTGCAAGCGATCGTGTCAGAGCCTGCAAAAAGGTGCAACGTCATTGATGCCCAACTCACTAAGTTGACAGCCGTGCCTCAGAAAACCAATTTAAGTGTTCACAGGGTTCTTGTTAATTTTTTTGACAGCAGGTAATTAGTCAGTCACAGGCAGTTACCAAATTGGCCGGGGGTCCAGGGGGCCGCCTAGGCCCCCGGCGGGGTTCAGGGGCAGCGCTCCTACGGGGGTTCAAGGGGGCAGCGCCCCCCTTGAAGCTGAAAGGAAAATAGCATTCTGGAGGGCCATTAGTGGCTTAAAATGACACCATAATTACACTCTCTACAGACTGTGAGAAATACAAAAATACACAAGTTTAGAAGGAAAACTGCAGGCAAAAAATTTTACAATCTCCAATGACCATGTCATGATGTGCCTGCTACATCCTATTCCTACTGCTTTAGATTTCTAACTACATGAACTAGTCTACAGTACTTTTTGATGCCATAATAGGAACATAGGGGTATTTTCAAACTGTGCAAAATGGAACATAAATCTGAATAATATATAATTACACAATCCAGACTTATATCCAGAATATTTACAGCAAAAAAAATCAACATGAAATTGACATTTGTTTTTGTCCGCGCAGCCAGGGCTCGACACTAACGTCGGGCCACCAAAAAAAAGTTGGACGTTTGTCTATACTTTTGGAAATGAACAGCGGTATCAATCGACTCCGTAAGATACTAAAATAAATGTCAGATGTTGCTTATACTTTTGGAAATGAATAACGGTAAGATTCAGCTACGTAGGGTGCTAAAATTAATGTGCGATATTTGATTTTGCATTCGGGAATGAATAAGGATAACATTCGGCTCCGGAAGATGCTGAAATAAATGTTGAATGTTTGCTTGACGTTCGGAAATGAATAACAATAATATTCAACTCCGTAAGATGATGAAATAAATGTCGGATGCTTGCTTTTACTTTCAAAAGTAAATAGCAATAACATTCGGCTCTGGAAGATGCTAAAATAAATGTCAGATGATTGCTTTTATGTTCGGAAGTGAATAGCAGTAATATTCTGCTCCATACAATGCTAAAATAACTGTCGGATGTTTGCTTTTAAATTTCGAAATGAATAACAGTAACATTTAACTGTGTTCGATGGTAAAATTAGTGTTTGATGTTTGCTTTGACATTAAGAAATGAATAACAATAGTATTCAACTCCGTACGATAAAATAAATGCCGGATGTTTGCTTTTACGTTCGAAAGTACATCATATAAATAGCTACGGTGGGTGCTAAAATAAATGTCGAATGATCCCTTGACGTTCGGAAATGAATATGCCCAATAACAATAATTTTCAACTCCATACGATGATAAAATAAATGTCTAATATTTGCTTTTATATTAGAAAGTAAATAGCAATAACATTCAGCTCCGGAAGATGCTAAAATTAATGTTGAATGTTTGCTTTGGCGTTCGGAAATGAATAACAATAGTATACAACTCCGTACGATGATAAAATAAATGCCGGATGTTTGCCTATACGTTCGAAAGTAAATAGCAATAACATTCAGCTCCGGAAGATGCTAAAATAAATGTGGAATGATCCCTTTGACGTTCGGAAATAAATAACAATAATATTCAATTCCATACGATGATTAAATAAATGTCTGACATTTGCTTTTATGTTCGAATGTAAATAGCAATAACATTCAGCTCCGGAAGATGCTGAAACAAATGTCAGATATTTCCTTTGACGTTCGGAAATGAATAACAATAGTATTCAACTCCGTACGATGATAAAATAAATACCGGATGTTTGCTATTACGTTCGAAAGTAAATATGCGGTCTATATCAACCCGTAATAAGTTATATAAGCAAGCAATAAAGAATCAAAGTAATAACTCATTTATGAAATACCGGAAATATAGAAATCAATTAACATCAGTAATAAGATTGTTCCGAAAATTGTATTATTCAACTAATATAGAAAAAAATAAGGATAATCTTTTTTCATTGTGGAAAACTGTCAATGCTCTTATGGGAAAGACGGTAAAAGAAACTACCAACTCTATCATCATTGACAATGAGGAAATTACTGATTTTACCACAATTGCCAATTCATTTAATGATTATTTTATAAATATTGGTCCTAGTTTAGCATCTAATATGAATTCATGTAATACACATTTTACTGATTATTTACCCAATCCTTGTGAAAATTCATTATTTCTCACGCCTACCAATGACCATGAAATAATCAATATTGTTCAGAATCTGAAAACAACTAAATCGAGTGGGCATGATGGTCGTAGTGTTCATTTATTGAAACAAATAATCTTTTACATTGCAAGCCCTCTAACTCACGTATTTAATATGTCTCTTTCAACAGGCATTTTTCCGAACTCATTCAAACTTGCAAAAGTTATTCCCATTCATAAAAAAGATGACTTTAAATTAATGAGTAATTATAGACCAATTTCATTATTACCAAGTATATCCAAAGTTCTTGAAAAAATTGTGTATAAAAGGTTATATCAGTTTTTACAAACCAATAATTTATTGATACCCAATCAATTTGGATTTAGAAGTGGATATTCTACTGACTATGCAATCGCTCACATGTGTGATAAAATGATTGAAGCTTTTGCTGATAAAAAGCATGTTATAGGTATATACATGGATTTGTCGAAAGCATTCGACACCATCGACCATGAAGTATTGATACATAAACTTAATACGTATGGTATACGAGGTCACGCTCTGCTCTGGTTTATAAATTATTTGCAAAACCGTCAACAGTATGTTAGTTTTCAGTCTTATGAATCACACAAACTTGATATTAAATGTGGGGTACCTCAAGGCTCCATTTTAGGGCCTCTGTTGTTTAACATTTATATAAATGATATTATAGGTTCTTCTCCATCTTTGAATTTTATACTTTTTGCTGATGATACATCCATTATTACATCAGATTATGATATAGGGACACTTGTTAATCGTTTGAACACTGAATTATTGAATATATTGAATTGGTTTAAATCAAACAAGTTATCTTTGAATGTTAATAAGACAAATTTCGTTTATTTTAGAAAACCCTACTCACAGGATCTTAATGTCAACATATCAATTGATGGGTTTTCTCTTTGCGAGAAACAGGTTATTAGATTTTTAGGCATTACAATCGATTCTCATTTAACATGGAACGAACATATATCCTGTTTACAAAGGACCCTATCAAGAAATATTGGTGTACTCTGGAAGTTGAAAGATCTCTTATCAGAACGATCCCTGATTATTTTATATAATTCTTTAATTTTGCCTCATATATTGTATTCAAATATTGTATGGGGAAATTGTAGTATTACTAAACTGAATTCATTGTATTTACTCCAAAAGCGTGCTATTCGTATTATTACTAATTCCACATATTTATCTCATACAGATCCTTTATTTCATCGTTTGCATACTTTGAAGCTTCAGGACATCCACATTTTACAAACAGGTATATTTATGTACAAGTATGCAACAAATCAACTTCCCTCTTTATTTCATAATATTTTTCACTTAAATTCGAATATACACACATATCCAACTCGCCGTTCGACAGATTTTCACCTTGTAAACCCCAAAACTGTTTTAGCTCAGAAATCAATTAGACATTACGGTCCCGATGTCTGGAATAACCTACCTGATCAATTAAAGCAGTGTACTTCACTGTTTTCCTTTAAAGCTCATTTAAAAAAATATTTATTATTGAAATATGTCTCCAGTTAGTAGTTTTTGATCAATGTACTTTTTCTTCTTTTTTTCTGAAGTCTCAGTAAGCCCTGATCCATGCAAAGTGTTTTTTTTTTTCATTCCCTCCCGTTCCTTTCCTTTCTTTGATAATGATATTACATACATTCATTAAAGCGTATACCTTACCCCCAAAATAGGCATGCTACAGCCTTTATTCTCTCTTGCACTGTCACCTGCACACACGACGCACTGTCACTCGCACACACCTACACTTTTATTGTCTACTATACCATGCAGCAGTCAATGGTGCTGCGTGCTGTTTTTTTTTCTTGTTCTAAAGCGCCAAGTCACTATTTTTCTTTTCTGTTTTTTTTTTCTGTAGCAAAATGTGTTTTGTGTATTAAGATTAAGAGTTTTATGAGTACATATATAATTGGTGTTGTATTACATTGGTATCACATATTCAGATAGGGCCTCATCCACGTCAAGCTCTGCTTATGATGACGGTCCCCTGTATTGATTTCTCCTTTGTTATTAGATACAGTAAGCCTTAATATGTTATTTTGATTCATAATTATGCCACTTCAGACTGAATGTTGTTACGCAAATGATTTTTTTTTTTGTATTGATTTGTATGTATCTGTATCATTTTGTTTTCATTTGCAATTGTATTCGGAGAAAGAAAATGCAGAAATAAACCAAACAAACAAACAAACAAACAAACAAATAGCAATAACATTCAGCTCCGGAAGATGCTAAAATAAATGTGGAATGATCCCTTTGACGTTCGGAAATAAATAACAATAAAATTCAACTCCGTACGATGAGTAAATAAATGTCTGATATTTGCTTTTATGTTTGAAAGTAAATAGCAATAACATTCAGCTCCAGAAGATGCTAAAATTAATGTTGAATGTTTGCTTTGGCATTCGGAAATAAATAACAATAGTATTCAGCTCCGTACGATGATGAAATAAATGCCGCATGTTTGCTTTTACGTTCGAAAGTAAAGAGCAATTACATTCAGCTCCGGACGATGCTAAAATAAATGTGGAATGATCCCTTTGACGTTCAGAAATGAATAACAATAAAATTTAACTCCATACGATGATTAAATAAATGTCTGATATTTGCTTTTATGTTCGAAAGTAAATAGCAATAACATTCAGCTCTGGAAGATGCTAAAATTAATGTCGAAAGTTTGCTTTGGCGTTTGGAAATAAATAACAATAGTATACAACTCCGTACGATGATAAAATAAATGCCGGATGTTTGCTATTACGTTCGAAAGTAAATAGCAATAACATTCAGCTCCGGAAGATGCTAAAATAAATGTGGAATGATCCCTTTGACGTTCGGAAATAAATAACAATAAAATTCAACTCCGTACGATGATTAAATAAATGCCGGATGTTTGCTTTTACGTTCGAAAGTAAAGAGCAATAACATTCAGCTCCGGAAGATGCTAAAATAAATGTGGAATGATCCCTTTGACGTTCGGAAATTAATAACAATAATATTCAACTCTGTACGATGATTAAATAAATGTTGATGTTTGCTTTTTCTTTCGAAAGTAAAAAGCAATAACATTCGGCTCCGGAAGATGCTAAAATGAATGTCGGATATTTGCTTTTACATTTCGAAATGAATAACAGTAACATTCAGCTGCGTTTGATGGTAAAGTAAATGTCTGGTGTCTGCCTTGACGTTCAACAATGAAAAACAGTAAAATTCGGCTCCGTACAATGCTTAATTGTCAGATGATTCATTTCACTTTCGGAAGAGAACAGCAGTAATTTTCGGCTCCGTACGATAATGAAATAAATGTCGGATGTTTGCTTTTAAATTTGGAAATGAATAACGGTAATATTCTGCTCCGTACGATGCTAAAATAAATAACAGATTGATGCTTTCACATTTGGAAATGATTAGGTGTCAATCGGCTCAGTTAGATACTAAAATAAATAGCAGATGTTTGCTTTCACATTCGGAAATGAATAAGGATAACATACAGCTCCGTAAAATGCTAAAATGAATCTCACGCATGCGTATCTCGCGAAAAACGAAATCGAATGATTTTATCAATAACTTAGGAAGGTATTTCTGTGTCCTATCGCGTGGTTTAGGAGAAAACATGAACTACTCTGCAAAATGGGAATGAGACATGGATAGCGTTGATTTGGTTTTTGATGTTCCGTTTGTCGCATGTTTGAAAGCGGCAAGTCAAGAAATGGAATCTTGCGAAAAGGAAATGGAATGACTATGATTATGTTATGTGGTATAGAAGAAAATTGGTAGGAACAGTACCGGTACTCGGTTATTCGTCACAGATAATAAGCGGTAAAGAAGGATAACGGCGGGACTGAAACATGTTTGTTTCCGAGTCTTCCCGCTTCAGATAGTAGCGCTTGTTGCATGCCAGCTCGTACGAGTACGTACCGACGCGCGTAGAAATCGGGCGGGCACAGTAGTGTGAGTGTGCACTGTGCGCGCGTGCAGTTTCGAATTTAAACTATTTTTTTCATTCTTTTTGTTACTTTTATATTTTATTTCTTGTTCTTTTTTGTTGTTGAATTTTTCTTTTTTTTTTATGAAGTCACAGCCGGTTACGATCGGCGTTACAGCCGGTAAAAATAACTGGTTACCGGCTATTAACAAGAACCCTGTGTTCAAAATGATCATATCTGATTTTGTCATAAAATGTGACAATATGTGGTTTTATTATTTCAAAAAAATATTTCAAGCTTATATATAACATATAATTAATATAAAAATGAATAGTAAACATGAATTTATGAATAACTAGGGAGCGTACGCATGACGAGCAGAACACGGCTGGGAAGAGTTGTGCCTCGGTGACGTCCGACTCTCTGCCAAGACTTGCTCATTAGCATATTCACCATGCAAATTCACACTTTTTCAATCAAAATTTACGAGCTTATTTGATGATTTGAAAGTTTGTTTTTGGTGAAAGTAGTTCATTGGAGGTACCAACAACAACATATTTTTTTTCGAAATTTGTGAGGACTGCCTCACTTTAACAAAAGATGTATTTTGCACATCTGAAATCTATAGTGGTCTAATGTGCCAAATTTTAAGTCAAATGATCAAAAACTGCTCAGGGAGTTAGTACAATCCACAATATCTGTGTACAATTTTTATTTAAAAAATATTACCATGGCAACATATTGTTTGACATTGACAGAAGATCAAATTTGCACAAAAACATATTATAGATGTCACATGTGTCAAATTTCATGTCAATGCTCAAAAACTAAGGGAGATAGCTAAATACACTGGTAATTTGTAGGATTTTCATTCAAAAATAGAACTATCGCTGAAGTTGATACGTCCCTGTTCCAGAAGCTCAGACTTGTATGAAAAAGAATTAAACCAGGGTTTGATAAAAGCTTCTGATTGTGTGTGTGTGTATTGTAACTAACAACTTCGATGGAATTGCCTAATAACCAACCATTTGAATGTTTATTTTTTATTTTCGGTTAAATTACGAATGCTAGGGTTAGATGTTCATCACCAGCAAAGAATAAGGGGGAAAGAGATATTGACGACAGTAAAATAGAAGCGAAGAGCTGATTGTGTATGCAGTCTCTTCGGATAGAAGAAACTTGACCCCCCACACACACACACACACACACTTGTGAGTATTTCCACAAAAACAGTTGCCAGACCCCAGGTGCCAGACGAAAGAATGCGCGCACTTCTGGTAATAAACAGCGTATAAATAGCCTGGAAATATCGATCGAACAACGATCAGCTTGTAATTGGCAAAGATCATGATTGTGTATAGCCTTTCTTTTGGCCCATAGTAGACAACATCGAACAGTCGATTATAATGTATTTGAATACTAGTATTTTTAATGCTCACTGAACTTCTGGTAATAAACAGCGTATAAATAGCCTGGAAATATCGATCGAACAACGATCAGCTTGTAATTGGCAAAGATCATGATTGTGTATAGCCTTTCTTTTGGCCCATAGTAGACAACATCGAACAGTCGATTATAATGTATTTGAATACTAGTATTTTTAATGCTCACTGAACTATAAAAGGGATTGATTAATCACTCAATCAAAAATGGAATCACAGCAATATTACTAGTATGAAGGGTCTCGTATGCCGAGACACATTCACGAGAATGTTATGCAGCCGCATGCTTATTGAGAGCTACATGTACCCGGTTTAGACAGCAAAATCATGACAATTTCACGCCCATTCAAAACTGTGTATCCCTATTCAAAGTTTGAAGGAACTTCACCAGTGAAAAAAAAAATATATACTGTGAATTTCCACTAAATTTTACTTAAATGATTTGGCTAGCAACTTTCGTTCGGGGTTGTTTCTTCATTCTCATTTTCATTTCTTTGCTCGTAAAAGACTTCATGACTTCTTCGTATCAATTGAACGTACACTGTTTACCGTATATAAGCAAGGTTCCCACTTAGCGAGTTGGGAGTCTCGAGTTGTGCAAGAGCTGCGCGAGCTTGAACTCGCGTGAAATTTGTCAATTTTAATGAGCTGCGCATGAGTGATCTACGAGGCAACGAGTTTACTACGATAGCTGTACGAGTGATCCGAGCGTGATATGAGTCATACTGATCTCAGTGTGAGTTGTGATGACCTGTTGGTACGACCCTTAAAGGACAAGTTCACCTTCATAGACATGTGAGTTGAGTGAATGCAGCAATATTAGTAGAACATATCAATGAGAGTTTGAGGAAAATCGGGACAATCCGTTCAAAAGTTATGAATTTTTGAAGGTTTCTGCTCAGTCACGGCTGGATGAGAAGACTACTATAGCTTGTGATGTCATATGTGTACAACGATATAAAGAAAGTATAAAGAAAATTCAAGATATTCTCACTTTTCTCACATAACAAATGAACACTCGACTTCTCTCTTTCAGAAGGTAAAGGGGAATAATATTACCCCTAACATATGTCAGTAACAAGTCGAAGAAATGTGCAACTTTATTATAAAAAAGTCAAGTTTTGTGAAATTCTTTTTATTTTTCCTTAAATCGTTGTACGCATGTGACATCATACACTGTAGTAGTCTTCTCCTCCAGCAGTGATTGCACAGATACTTTAAAAATTCATAACTTTAGAACGGATTGTCGGATTTTCCCCAAACTTTCACCGATGTGTTCTACTAATATTGTTGCCTTCACTCAATCCACATGTATATGAAGGTGAACTTGTCCTTTTAAACCGAGCTTTTCATCGAGTTATAAAGAGCTTGTTACGAGCCCGTCACGAGCCCGTTATGAGTTCACGCAATCCCTACTGTTTGGTTTGGCCTCCAGTGGGGTTCTTTCCTCCCATTTTCTTCTATTGGGACCTGGACCCCATTTCATTAAAAGTTCTTACGATAGTAAGTCTTGCTGGAATGACAATCGTCATGGAAACGAGAAGAATCCAGCTTCCTGATTGGCTGTTGCTATTGGAAGTTTGCCATTCCAGCAAGAGTTGCTATATCCTAACATCTTCTACTCTCTAAAAAAAAGATCGAGTGAAAATATTCACTCTTGAAGGAGTGAATACAAAAAAAAGAGTGAATTTAGAGTGAAATTGGGGTGAATTTTGAGTGAAAATATTCATTTTCACTCGTTTTGGAGTGACCTCAGGGATTACCTGAAGATTTTGTAGTGATCCCTGAGGTCACTCTAAATGAAAATGAACATTTTTCACTCAAAATTCACTCCAATTTCACTCTAAATTCACTCTTTTTTTTGTATTCACTCATTTGAGAGTGAATATTTTTCACTCGATTTTTTTTTAGAGAGTATGAAACGGGGGCTCTGGTCGTTTGGGTCTAATTGTTCAGAAGCTTGGTCTTCTGACTGCCTCTGTAGCTCATCACGGATGATCTTCCTGTTTCAACTGTCTCTTCCTGCCCTCCTACCTCCTTCTTCTACCATTGCTTGATTGATCTCCACTTCCTTCTCCGTTTTTTTTTTTGGATTTCTTGAGCCGAGGCATGTATTTTTGTCTTAATTTTTACGTAGTTCTAAAAATGTAATGGCAATGAATTATTTGTGCACGTGCGAGTAGGGTTGAATGAATGTCTCTTGTCATGAAATGCTGGGAAAATGTGAATTCCATATTAATGGGTCAGTGCACTGTACTCTCAATAAGCTAATACAATACTCGTTTGTAAGTCGCAGAGCTCGATCTAAACTCGTGCTTCGCTCATGAGGGCAACTCCCCCTTCCACATACTGGTAGTAGGGTCGTAGTGCTCGTATCGCACTCTTCAAAATTCGAGCAGAACTCGCGTAATATACTCGAAGGTGGCGTAGTTACGAAGAGTTCATCGCGAGCTTCGTCCGAGCATTGAGAGTTTGTTACGAGTAGTACGAGTATATTACGAGTTTAAAAAAAGTTCAGCACGAGTTACTTCGAGTTAGGGAAAATTTTGAACATGTTCAGAAAATTTCTGAACCACTCGTGAGTTCACGGGGAGTTTTGCAGATTCACTACGAGTTACGCGATGTTGTCGCAAGTTATCCCGAGTTACATGAAGAGCTTTACGCGAGTTATCGCGAGTGCCCTCTGAGGCAACTCGCCACAACTCGCCAAAGCTCGGCACTGCAACTCGGCTAAGTGGGAACCCTGCTTAACCAAGTCATGAGGGGCATTCGATCCATCGAACTTGTAGTAACCTCAAACAAGCCAGAAGCACATGGCGCATTCTTAGAACTTGAGTGAAACCACGTGTTTCGTACATCGACACATCCACGCAAAGTGTGGCGTTTAGCGATCATGTGGCAGACTTTCAGATTTTGATCAGGGGGAAAAGAAACTGGAATAATATACTTCCGAAATGGTGATGTTCAAAGATCAATAAATGAAAAAAAAGCTTGAAAACAACGCATGTCTATGAAATATTTAAAAAGCTTCTGAAGTCATATATGTTCGCATCTTGTTTTGGTTGAATTTTCATTGAATTGCTCATCGGGTACATATTTCTATCTATCTCTTTCTTCTTCTTCAACCTTCTTATGTACAACTATGACTATAATGTATGTTATTCTTTTTATAATCATGTCCCTCTGCAACTCAGAATAGGTTACTAGATCGATGGCGTATTACAAATGCTGTAGTTATTATTATGTTTTATAGTAAACGATAATTAAAAAACACCCAACAAAGTTTTGCATTCGCTCTCACAAAAGCTCGCTTGAGAAGATCAAAGTATCCCCCCTCCCCTGAAAGGCAGGTGAAGTTTCCGCAACCCCCCCCCTAAAGCTATTGGAGATCAGATACATAAATGCGTCCTTAGTATAACATGTAAGCAATCAATGAACGCAGAAGAGAGGGAAGGAGAGGTCATAAATGACCAATATTCAAATACTAAAAGATTGTAACAAACTAAGTAGTCGTGTTTGTTTTTTAATATGATAAACACCACTGCATAATGCCACACATGCACGGCTTGAAAAGCAAAACAAAGAAAACTAGAACCGGAATTTGTCAACACTGACAAATTAGGTGATCCGATCTCTTCGAAAATCAATGATTTGAGTCCTGATCCCAATAGGCATGACCATACCGGTTTCATTTGTGTCGAGGAGACATTGGCCGTGTGATGTTTGGATTGTCATTTAGAAAAGGAAGTCAGACTTGCCATCTTTGGTACCGAATTCCGTATCCACTAACGAAGATACAGACTGAAGTTTATTTGACCTTTGACCCCACTTTGCACACCCAAGATGCCATCTGAGCAAAAAGTGGTTATTTAGTGAAGTGATTATTGTAACATGCCCTTTGCGTGTGCAAAATATGGGAAAGACAGGACATGTATTCACCAAGATACAGGATGAACAATTTGTGACCTTTGACCCTAATTTACCTACCCAAGATGGTGTCCGATCAAGTAGTTGTTATTTTATGAAATAATGTACGTGAAATGAACTAAACATGTGCAAAATATGGGGGTGATAAAGGCTGTTTTTCTTGAGTTATTGCAAAGAAGTTTCAGAAAAAAATATCATAAAACATCGAAGATAAGCTTTAATTTCAACCAAGTTTTTTGACATGATGCCGACGTCGTATGAAGAAACGAATTGCACATTACAATAGCCCAAAGTCTCAGCTACAACATATTAAAATCTGGGAGAAATTCACCGAAGGGTAAGTGAGCTATAGTTCTCGATAAAGACAACCATGTCAATTTTCACATCTAGAAAAATTCCCTCCCATAGAGATAATACGTCATAACGAAGATAGAGAAAAAAAGTACATATGACCTTTGACCCCACTTTGCACAGACAAGATGGCATCTGAGCAAAAAGTGGTTATTTTGTGAAATGATTCTTGTAACATGGTCTTTGCGTGTGCAAAATATGGGAAAGAAAGGACATGTATTCACCAAGATACAAGATAAAACATTTATGACCTTTGACCCTAATTTACATACCCAAGATGGTGTCTGATTAAGTAGTTGTTTTTTTTATGAAATAATGTACGTGACATGAACTAAACATGTGCAAAATATTGGGCTGAGAGAGCTTGTTTTTCTTGAGTTATTGCAAAGAAAGTTGCAAAAAGAAAGGAATATCTCAATACATCGAAGATAAGCTTTAATTTCAACCAAGTTTTTGGACGTGATCCCGACATCAAATGAAAAAATGGAGGTCACACTTACGATAGCCCAAAGTCTCAGCTACAACATATTAAAATCTGGGAGAAATTCATCGAAGCATAAGGGAGCTAGTGCTCGATAAAGACCGTCATGTCAATTTTCATTTCCAGAAAAACTGCACTCCCATAGAGATAACACGTAAACTGGTCAAATTTGACAAGATTACTTTCAATCCATTTTTACGAGGTGATGCCGTCATCCAATCAAAATTTTGTTATACATTAGTGAAAGAGTATTTAATAAGCTACATCATACTGAAATCTGGGTGAAAATTGGCGAAGGATTAGTGCGATACGCTCGAGTGAACTTGAAACTTGATGACGTCATTTTGAAAATTTACTTTTTTTATTTTATTAAGAATTTTGATATCTTTTAATCATTTTTTTCAGCATCGCCAACCCATGAAATGACATGTACATCTCATCAGCTTTCAGAATATAAAAAGAAAATGGGAGGTCACTGTCCATCCTGACGAGTAATATCGGATTTAAAATTGGCGGTTTTTTGGCATTGTTGCACTGTATATCGCCATTGACACGCGCGCGGAATTTCAACTTTGACGGGCCCGTATGACGTCATATTGAGTCGGATTGACTTGAAACTTGGTAGAAATATTCCTTGACATTTCAGGCATCTGATCTGTGTAAAAAAGGTGGAAATTTCTATTGCATATGAGCTGTGCGTGCGTATATGCGCGCGCACGTAACGCGTCCGTCCAATTTTTTTCAATTTTTCAAAAAATGCTCCAAATGGTCTGAAACGTGTGCAAAAAAAATTTGAGCTCGATTTGAGCATACAAATATTTCAACGCGCACGTACGCGCACGTTTCAAGAGAAAATGTGAATTTTGAGAACATGAGTAGAATGCGCATCAGTTGAAATATATGTGACGTAAATTTCATTGAAAAACTCTATTCCATTAATGAGATATGATTGAGAATGTGTTTTCATATAATGACGTCATAGTGACGTCACGTTCGACCAATCACAATGATACATTAGATTTGTCGTCTTTGGGACATGATACATATATGGTATGAGTTTGAAGTTGATACTCTGAGTACTTTCTGAGTACGTAGATACACAACTTTTGTCCAGAAATAAAGAAAGAAGAAGAAGAAGAAGAACAAAGAATCCGTACAGATACAGAAGGTGATCCGAGAGGATACTCGGATCACCTAAAAACAAGAGACGTAATCCTTGCCAACTTCAGTAATTTTTCTGCCAAGGAAAGGGTCCCCAAATGATGAAAAAAAAAAATCTACCACAATGAAAATGCGATTTGTAAAGATGCGGATAGGAATGTGGACACCCACTCCTACGTAACGTGTACACAAGGGCATGGCGTGTAGTAATGGGTACCAGTAATGCGTGCACCATACACACATACACCAGCAGGCTGGCAATTATTCGTATCCGCCATCTTGAAAGACGAACTGGTAAACAAACCCGAGCAAAATGCATTGCTTCGTATAGCGGAGATATGAGAAGGTGAAATTTTGGTGAAAATGAGAATGCCCGATTCGCACTGCCTCGATGACGGTTGAAAATTCAAAACATTTCGCAGGTTTTGGGGGAGTTAATTATAGTCGTCCGCTGCGACTGTACTGGTTACAGTTCGTTATTCCAAAGGTTCTTTAATCCGAAGGTTTGTTATTCCAAAGATTCGTTATTCCAAAGGTTCGATAATCCGAAAATGTGATAAGGTTTGTTATTCCGAAGGTTCACTGATCCGAAAATGAAATAAGGTTCGTTATTCCGAAGGTTCGTTAATCCGAATATGAAACAAAGCTCGTTATTCCGAAGGTTCGTTTACGGACCCCTATTTTATTTTCGGATCAACGAACCTTCGTAATAACGAACCCCATTTCCTTTTTGGATTAAAGAACCTTCGGAATAACAAACCCGATTTCATTTTCGGATAAACAAGCCTTCGGAATAGCAAAACCCTATATATCATTTTCGGATTAACGAACCTTCGGAATAACGAACCTTTCGAATAACGCCACAAATGTTCGGATTAACGAACCCTTTTTCATTTTCGGATTAAAGAACCTCTATAGGTAGAGGGAATTTGTGTTTCTGATTAATGAACCTTCGGAATAACGAACAGCACCCACACCTACCATGTCTGTCAGCTTTAAACGGGTATGTGCTTGATTCTGTATAGGTGTGTGTTTTCATTTTCGGATTAAAGAACCTCTATAGGTAGAGGGAATTTGTGTTTCTGATTAAAGAACCTTCGGAATAACGAACAGCACCCACACCTACCATGTCTGTCAGCTTTAAACGGGTATGTGCTTGATTCTGTATAGGTGTGTGTTTTCATTTAATATTCATTCCTTGATATCTCGATTATTTTCTTAACTGTTTGTAATGGAGTATACGCTGATGAAAACATTATCAAGTCGCGACTCAACCACTCACCATTCATCTTAACCCATCTCCGCACACACGTATTCAAAGAAGCAGATTTTTTTTTCTTTCATTACAATGTTGTCAGGAGTAGATACATAATTCATCAATTCCACAAATTGAGATTACGATTGTATTCCAGTTTGTGCATCGTGTGTTCTTGTGTTTATATCATGTGTTTACATGCGCCTTAACATAACTCCATTTTTTCAACAAAATTATTTTTCTTTTTCTTTTTCTGAATTACATTTTGAAACCTTATTTGATTCTCGGATCGACGAATGTTTAGAATGGCGACCCTTATTTCATTTTCGGATTGTAACACAGATACCTTACATAGGATCTTTGATTGTAAACGAAATTCGGAATAACGAACCTCACTTGTTTTGGGATTAGCGGACCTCATTTTATTTTCTGACAACAAACTGTCATAACAACAAACTTTATTCATTTTCAGACTATCTAACCTTCGGAATAGTGAACTGTTGCCTACTTAACACATAATAGTAATACAGAGTTACATGCACATATGAAATACAATTTGTAACACTAAAAAAAGCACAGACATCACCGATGGATACTCGCATGACACATGCACAGTTCAGTAGAATCGAAATACAATACCTCCCCAAATCAATATGTATATATATATATAAAATATATATATATATATATATATATATATATATGGTCACAATTCATTGTTATTCCGAAGGTTCTTTAGTCCGAAGGTTCGATATTCTGAAGATTCGTTAATCCGAAAATGTTATAAGGATTGTTCTTCCGAAGGTTCATTAATCCGAAAATGAAATAAGGTTCGTTATTCCGAAGGTCTGTTAATCCGAAAATGAAACAAAGCTAGTTATACCAAAGGTTCGTTAAGAACCCTATTTCATTTTCGGATAAACGAGCTTTCGGAATAACGAACAGCACCCTTATATATATATATATATATATATATATATATATATTGTATACAATTGTGTTATATATATATCATGAACTAACGAACCATCAGAAAATCGAACCTTATTTCATATCGGATTGGCAAACCTTCGGAGAATTTAATAGGCCATAATTACTATTCATTTTCGGATTCACGAACCTTTGGAATAAAGCACTTTCAGAGCAACAAGCTCTAACCATTCTTTTTATTCGGGCATTGGGAGAAAGTTCAGAAAAGAATAATCTTTGAGGTATAAGAAATCAGCTTCATTCTTATTCAACATTGATGATTTCTAGGCGTGGTGTTCATTTTCGTTATGCCGATGGTTCGTTATTGCAAATCCGATACACGCAGACTCCCAGTGCCGACTATATAAGTTTGTCGATCTGAAAATATCAACAAGGTTCGTTTATCCGACTTGTGGCATTATTCCAAAGGTTCGTTTCTCTGGAAATGAAATAAGATTCGTTGATCAGAGAATGAATCATGTCGTACGAAACTTTTTCAGATAAACAAACTTGCAGTATACCGAATCAATTTTTGTTATCAAATGAACGAACCTTCGATCATTTCTTCCTCTCATTTTTGTTGTTGTTGTTGTGATTATCGATCCGAAAATATCAACAAGGTTCGTTTATCCGACTTGTGGCATTATTCCGAAGGTTCGTTTCTCTGGAAATGAAATAAGATTCGTTGATCAGAGAATGAATCACGTCGTACGAAACTTTTTTCAGATAAACGAACTTGAAGTATACTGAATCAATTTTTGTTATAAATCAAATGAACGAACCATCAATCCTTTCTTCCTCTCATTTTTTTTGTTTTTTGGGTGTGATTATCGAACCTTCGGATTATTAGGGATCAAGAAAAGACAAAATCTTGAAGGCAAGATAAGTTTACTACACGGTTCGACATCGATGAGTATTCATATAGCAGTGAGTGACACCTTACAAGGAGGTATAGAAAATGTGGAAATATTAATCGTATAAGAAATAAGTATATCTTTTAGTTTAAAATGGTTGATTTCTTTGCACGATATTCATTATTCCGTTGAAAGAAAATTCTAATGATTCGTTATTTCGGGTGCACATCACAAGACCAACACCCACGAGTCACACATATACAGTCCAGGAGTCCTACAGCTCATGAGTCATACAGCCCACGAGTTCGACATAAGGAAACAAGGCCCACGAGACCGATGCATTAAACCCTGTGTTGTATCTGTCGAGCTCGTGGGCTGTTTTTACTTAGTGTCGAACTCGTGGGCTGTATGAGTCGTGGGTGTCGGTCTCATGGGATGACCCCGTTATTTCGAATCTGAAACACGCAGAATCTCCAGATGTTTGTTAAAGAAAATGTAAGGGTTCGTTAATACGAATATTAAAGTGGCATTATTCCTAGGGTTTGTATATCTGAAAAAAAAAAGTTTGTTAATCTTAAAATGAATTATCATGTATAGGTCTGCATGGTACGAAACTTAGGGCCTTTTGGTTTGCGGATTGAGGAATCTTCAGAATTACACATTGTGTTTCGCTTTCGAATCAACAAACCTTCAAAATATGAACTTTTCTTCTTATATTTGGTAAAGCGAACCTTCGGAAAACCAAAACTTTTTTCTTTCTTTCTTTTTTTTTCTTTATTAAAAAAAACAACCTTCGGATTGTGAACTGTGAGAAACGAACAGTAACTGGTTTGTTTCATTTTTTAAATCAGTGGGGCTAACTCAGGAAAGAGATAATTTAGCGGAAAAGAAAATAAGGCAGGAAAAAAAATATTTTAAATTTTGACATCGTTTACTATTTTTTTCACCGATGAATGGGAGATACAGTGGGGCTCACGTGCAAGTTGCAGGCACGAGACAAAGAAATGTAAAAAAAAGAGGAGGGACTTTGCGAGGGAGCGGAGCGACCGAGCGGGGGGAGGGTGGTGTCCCCCCTCCCACGGTGAGGACTTTTTGAAATTTAAGGTATGAAAAAACTTATTTTAATGCATTTTACAACTGAAATTTACTATTGTTATGAGGTACATTTTACAGATAAACATTGTGATAATTGAACTCATGAATGACACTTGTAAAATCTAAAGGAAGGAATATGCATTACTGTTATACCTTCTCAAAATGTGAGGCCATAATTAATACACCACAGTAATGGGAAAGACTTCCTTTTGAGACAGCCACCCCAATGACACTAGCACTAAATAAGTGCAGATCTATACCTAACGTTATACAACTCTACCTAGCCTAACCTTGCTTGCGATACGCACGGATGCACGCACTCACTTTTGGGTGGCTGTCTCAAAAGGAACTCTTGCCCAGTAATGTACACCCAGGTGACGTCTTGCTGGATTCAGCTCATAGGGGTACAAAAAAAGTGTTATAAATCACAGCTTAGCATTGTTGGCTTCCGTAGTTGATGAGTGCGTGGCACATTGTACAAAACGCTCTCCCTGCCTCAGCTCTTCAGCTTTCTTTATCGTATCGCCCAAGCGAATCCTTGAGGCGGATGATGTATCACAAGTTCCAGGTCCCGAGGAAGTCGATTGACTCGCTGGCCTAGAAGACGAAACTGGTGCTGGGAGATCAACTTCATAGTCCAACCACTGCCACTTGAACTTATTGGAGACATCTTTTTCAATATCCGCTACACGAGGGTCATCCTTATCGAGGGTCTTCATTTTCTCGTTGAAGAAAAAATACTCTCACCGCGTCCGGTCCACAAAATCACGATGACAAATGTAGTCACGCCAACCATCATGCAGTCCATCGTAATCAGCGGGAGGGATACAATAGCAGCGCATCGCGCTGAACGCTGCGGCAGCATGCATAATACGCAGCTACAGCTACAGCCTCACACATGTGTGCATCACACCACACTGCAAGCTAGAAGTAGATCAACACGCACGTTTCACATCCACGCCACTTACTTGTACTGTACTTAGCAGCAAAGAGTATAGAAGCTCACGCGCACTCTTTCCTTAGCAGCATGTACAGTCCATTTCACGCATCATCATCATGCATGCAACATCGCACAGCTGCCCGCTGACAAAATGCACTCATCACCATTCACACAATGCAATGCCGATACATCACAGCTATTAGGGTACAGTATCACACACGCAGCATCCGTTGCTTTAATTAGTACGGCGAGATATGGTGGCTGCAAAAAAGAAAAAAAGAAAAAAAGAGGAAAATCACGGAAAGTTTCCCGACTGTGTATTTTCCCCCCAGAATTTCAAAATCCGCGAAAATCCGCGGATCCGTGGAGAAATCTCATGCCTGAAGTTGTCACTCCGAACGCGTGTAGATGCGTCAAGACGCATTTGGATTGGTCTGCATGCCGCCAAACGCGTGCAGCTTTCTGGGCGTGTATACAAACACATCTACAAGTGTCTACACGCGTTTACAGTTCCGGCCGGGAATATGAATAATGTTTTCTTTCCAATGAGTAATGACTATTCATAGAAAATGAATGCTGCCATCTCATGGGCATAATTATGTAGCAGCAATAGAGAAATTATGCGAGTACGAAGTAGTAGTCCAGGGTTCTCGCCAGGAATTTCTTCACGCTTGTGGGCACTTATACGCGTTGTTCTGGGGTGGGTACGGGTGGAAGCCTTCGCTAATGCTCAATACAACACAGATAAATCGCCGCTAAAAATGCCACTAAATGTGACATTTTCACGGAGAGGTAATGAGCGTTGTGAGGGGCATATTCTCACAGAAACAATGCAGAAACTCCATACCTTTTGTTGGCAGCAGTTCCTGAATAATAAATGAAAGAGAAGTAGGTGCCGATGGTGAAGGTTCCGTTTTCTTTTAGGCCTTTCCTGTTTCACTGTTGCAATATAATTAGCCGTCTCTGCATCGCAACAACGCGCGCCGTGTACTAAATACTAGTAGTGTTTTTGCTTTCTTGCCGTCTGCTCGACCACGTGGTAAGCCTACTGCATGCAGATGCGCTAGAAGCGAGAACTTTCGGGACATCGTTGCACTTTCCTTTCTGGGTACTAGTATACTGCGGTAGTTTGGCCGTGACATCAAAGAGATATCATACAAGAATGTACCTCCCTGATTACACGAGTGATGGTCGTTATTCCGAAGGTTTGTTTAATCATAAAGTGAAACGATTCATTACTGAGTACTTCGAAGGTTTGTCAATCGAAAACAACAACAACACCAAAGGTCGGTATACTACTGATGAATGTTCAAAATAAAGAAAACTGATTTCATTTGGAGATTAACAAACATTTTTTCTTTATTATTTTCCGATCAACGAACCTTCAGAAAAGAATCTAGTATTATCTATCATCGTTACTGTTTCGGAATAACAAACCTTCAGAGTAAGAAAACTGTAACCGTTTCGGGGCTGTTGTTGTATTCCGAAATTATACTGGCAGAACGTTCGAAATAACAAAACTGATTTCGTTTGGATATAAACGAACATTTCTTCTTTATCATTTTTCGATTAACGATCATTTAGAATTAAGAATGTAGAGTATTATTTTATCATTATTCTTTCGGAGTAACGAACCCTCAGAGTATGAAAACTGTATCCATTTTGGGGCCGTATAGTTTTATTCCGAAAGTCACTGGCAGAACGTTCGAAATAACAGAACTGATTTGGTTTGGAAATAGACGAAAATTTCTTCTTTATCGTTTTCCGATTAACGATCGTTCAGAATTACGAATCTATAGTATCAGTTTTATCATCATTATTCTTTCGGATTAACGAACCTTCAGAGTAAAAGAAAACTGTAACCGTTTTGGGGCCGTCGTTTTATTCCGAAATTTCACTAGGAGAACGTTTGAAATAAACAAAACTGATTTTGTTGTGAAATTAACGGACATTTTTCTTTATTATTTTTGGATTAACAAACCTTCAGAATAAAGAATCTAGCATTATTTTATCATTAGAAATTCTGTCGGAGTAACGAACCCCCAGAGTAAGAAAAGTGAAACTGTTTTTGGGGCAGTCGTTTTATTCCGATATTTCACTGGCAGAACGTTCGAAATGACACACTGATTTCGTTTTGAAATTTACGGAAATTTTTCTTTATTTATTTTTCGGTTAGCGAACCTCCAGAATAAAGAATCTAGTATCATTTTATCACTTTTATTTCTGTTGGCGTAACAAACCCTCAGAGTAAGAAAACTGTAACTGTTTTGGGGCAGTCATTTTATTCCGATATTTCACTGGCAGAAAGTTCGAAATGACACACTGATTTCGTTTTGAAATTTACGGACATTTTTCTTTATTTATTTTTCGGTTAGCGAACCTTCAGAATAAAGAATCTAGTACTTATCATTTTATCATTATTATTTCTGTTGGCGTAACAAACCCTCAGAGTAAGAAAACTGTAACTGTTTTGGGGCAGTCGTTTTATTCCGATATTTCACTGGCAGAAAGTTCAAAATGACACACTGATTTCGTTTTGAAATTTACGGACATTTTTCTTTATTTATTTTTCGGTTAGCGAACCTTCAGAATAAAGAATCTAGTATTATTTAATCATTATTATTTCTGTCGGAGTAACAAACCCTCAGAGTAAGAAAACTGTAACTGTTTTGGGGCAGTCGTTTTATTCCGATATTTCACTGGCAGAACGTTCGAAATGACACACTGATTTCGTTTTGAAATTTACGGACATTTTTCTTTACTTTTCGGTTAGCGAACCTTCAGAATAAAGAATCAGTATTTTATCATTATTATTTCTTTCGGACTCGGAGTAACAAACCCTCAGAGTACGAAAACTATTAACTGTTTTGTGTCGTCGCTTTATTCCGAAATTTCACTGGCAGAACGTTCGAAATGACAACTGATTTCGTTTTTAAATTAACAGACATTTTTTTCTTTACTATTTTTCGGTTAACGAACCTTCAGAATATAGAATGTAGTACTATTTCATTACTATTTTTTCTGTCGGAGTAGCAAACCCTCAGAGTAAGAAAACTAACTTTTTTATTCCAAAATTTCACTGGCAGAACGTTCGAAATAACAAAACTGATTTCGTTTGGAATATAACGGACATTGTTTCTTTATTATTTTCCGATTAACGAACCTTCAGAATAATAAGGAATGTAGTATTATTCTATCATTATTTCGGAACAAACACCGTTTTGGGGCCATCGTTTTATTCCGAAATTTCACTGGCAGTGAACAGAACTCTGGCTAACCAAACTGCCTTGTGTGAATGTGAAAAACATTGTTTACTTTCCCTAAATCAAGAACTGATCTGGAAGGAGAACCATTCATGTGTTAACGAAAATCAAAACTGCGTCAAAAATGATATGTATGCCTAGGCTGTCATTGCTAAAGAGAATAACATTTCGCTTTCTCCCGTAAAAGAAGAAAGAAGAAAATGCCAGACAGTTAAGTGCATGAAATGTCAAAATAATATTTTTTTTACATTACATGAACAACCAAACATTCTTTATTATAAATAAAAATTATTATAAATAGATAAAGAATGCCGTTTTGTTGTTCATGTCAAAACGTGTGCCTCTGCGTGCGGTATACATTATTAATTTACGCGGGAAAAGCGTAGCTCCTTGAAGCAAGAGCATGACGAAAAGTGATAAACACACACACACACAAAAACCAAACTTCCCTAATTAACATTAATATAATACATTAATACGTTGTGTTCATGAATCCCAAACGGATCCATTTTCACACATTTGCAGTGATTTGGACAGAGAAGGGATGGAAGTACGAAATGGAAAGGAGAGCAAACTTCATATCCGTGATGCAGAACAAATATTTCAATAATGAACTAGAAAAGGGGGAAGAGAGAGGGCTCAGAACTCCGCCCATCTATGGATCATTATACCTAAATCAAACTATTCATTCCTTACATCAATTATCAAAATTTCTGAGAAAATTGAATTCAAGTCCATTCATAACTTTTTTGAGTTATCTAGCCGGAAAAAAAAAAATGAACCTTGGTGGTGATATTAATAACTGATGCTGGTGTAGAGAAAAACAAAGACAGCTTGCTCAAAAGATGCTTCCTTCTTTCAGTTTATTTTCTCCCCTGTCATTCATATCGTTCTCCTCCCAAGAACCCCTGCCATGCATGGACGATGAACAAAACAAAATGTTACCGACGCTGCAATAAAAAAGAAGAAGAAAAAAAAACACGTGCTCGAAGCAAGTTATCTACACTTTTCAAGTTGAACAAATCAATGTTCGTAATGAAGAATTAAAAAAAAAAAAACACGCCCACAGGCAATGGGAAAACTTGATCTCATGGCTTGTGGAAATTTCCACAAAAGCCAAGTGTCAGATAAAGGAATGCCGCGCGCACTCCCACCTTACTTCAGTGGTCGTAAACAGCGTGTAAATAGCATATAAACCAGCTGGGAACAGCGATGAATGATTAGTCACTTATTTTCTGCCCATGCAGGCCCCCTAACCCTGTTAACAAACCAAGCCAGAAGCACGTGGAGCATTACGTACATTGAACTTGAAAGACCATCACGACAGAATTACTAATTTCGGCCAGGAGAAGGAAAATGGAATATTCACGAATGACGTTTACGAATCCATGGACAGTGAAAAGGCTCAAATTGGAACACATGGCTTTTTAAATAAAAAATAACCTGCTGAATCTAACAAAAATAAAATAAAATAAAAATAAACAATTTGCATTTGCTTACTCCATCGCACGTTTTTAGGTGATCCGAGTATCCTCTCGGATCACCTTCTGTATCTGTACGGATTCTTTCTTCATCTTCTTCTTCTTCTTCTTTCTCCTCAAAAGTTGTGGACAGGTTAGCTCAGAAAGTCCTCTTCCTATCAATGTCAAAATTATACCATACATGTATCATCTCCCAAAGACGGCAATCGAACTAAAATCAAAGTGATCAGTCGACCGTGACGTCACTATGACGTCATTATATGAAAACACAGTCTCATTCATATCTCATTAATAGAATGGAATTTTTCAATGAAATTTACGTCACATATTTCAAGTCAAGCGCATTCTACTCATGTTCTCAAAATTCACATTTTTTTAAAAACGTGCGCGTGCGTTGAAATATTTGTATGCTCAAATCGAGCTCAAAATTTTTTTGCACACGTTTCAGAACATTTGGAGCATTTTTTGAAAAATTGAAAAAATTGGACGGACGCGTATGCGTGCGCACATATAAGCACGTACAGCTCACACGCAATAGAAATTTCCCGTTTTTTCACACTCATCTGATGCCTGAAATGTCAAGGAATATTTCTACCAAGTTTCAAGTCAATCCGACTCAATATGACGTCACACGGGCCCGTCAAAGTTGAAATTCCGCGCGCGCGTCAATGGCGATATACAGTGCAACAATGCAAAAAAAATGCCAATTTTGAATCCGATTTTACTCGTCAGGATGGACAGTGACCCCCCATTTTCTTTACATATTCTGAAAGCTGATGAGTTGTACATGTCATTTCATGGGTTGGCGATGATGGAAAAATGATCAAAAAATATCAAATTTCTTAATAAAGTAAAAAAAGTAAATTTTCAAAATGACGTCATCAAATTTCAAGTTCACTCAAGCGTATCTCACTTATTCTTTTGTCGATTTTCGTCCAAATTTCAATATGTTGTAGCTTATATAATGGTTTTTCAGTTATATAATAACAACATTTTGATTGGATGACGGTATCACCTCGTAAAAAGGGATTGAAAGTAACATTGTCAAATTTGACCAGTTTACGTGTTATCTCTATGGGAGTGCAGTTTTTCTGGAAATGAAAACTGACATGACTATCTTTATCGAGCACTAGCTCACTTATGCTTCGGTGAATTTCTCCCATATTTTAGTATGTTGTAGCTGAGACTTTGGGCTATCGTAAGTGTGCCTTTAGTTTTTTCATACGGAGTCGGCATCACGTCCAAAAACTTGGTTGAAATTAAAGCTTATCTTCGATGTATTGAAATATTTCTTTCTTTCTGCAACTTTCTTTGCAATAACTCGAGAAAAACATACCCTATCACCGCCATATTTTGCACATATTTAGTTCATGTCACGTACATTATTTCACAAAATAACAACTACTTGATCAGACACCATCTTGGGTATGTAAATTAGGGTCAAAGGTCATAAATGTTTCATCCTGTATCTTGGTAAATACATGTTCTATCTTTCCCATATTTTGCACACGTAAAGACCATGTTATAAGGATCATTTCACAAAATAACTATTTTTGGCTCAGAGGCCATCTTGTCTGTGCAAAGTGGGGTCAAAGGTCATATGTACTTCTTCCTGTAGCTTCGTTACGACGTTTTATCTCTATGGGAGGGAATTTTTCTCGATGTGAAAATTGACATGATTGTCTTTATCGACGACTAGCTCACTTACCCTTCAGTGAATTTCTTCCAGATTTTAGTATGTTGTAGCCAATGTAATACTCTTTAAGTTTTGTTAATCAAAGTTTTAATCGGATGATGTCTTCACCTCGTGGAAATGGATATAATGTAACCTTGTCAAATTTAACCAGTTTACGTGTTATCTCTATGGGAGGGAATTTTTCTGGAATGAAAATTGACATGACGGTCTTTATCGAGCACTAGCTCACTTACTCTTCGGTGAATTTCTCCCAGATTGTAATATGTTGTAGCTGAGACTTTGGGCTATCGTCAATGTATTCTCCATTTTTTCATACGACGCCGAGATCACGTCAAAAAACTTGGTTGAAATCAAACTTATCTTCGATGTATTGAGATATTTCTTTCTTTCTGCAACTTTCTTTGCAATAACTCAAGAAAAACAGCCCCTATCACCCCCATATTTTGCACATGTTTAGTTCATGTCACGTACATTATTTCATAAAATAACAACTACTTGATCAGACACCATCTTGGGTATGTAAATTAGGGTCAAAGGTCATAAATGTTTCAACCTGTATCTTGGTGAATACATGTCCTATCTTTCCCATATTTTGCACATGCAAAGACCATGTTACAAGAATCATTTCACAAAATAACCACTTTTTGCTCAGATGCCATCTTGGCTGTGCAAAGTTGGGTCAATGGTCAAATATACTTCATTCTGTATCTTCGTTATAGTGTATACCGAATTTGGTACCAAAGATGGCAGACCTGACTCTCTTTTCTAAATGAGAATCCAAATATCACACGGCCAATGTCTCTAAACACAGATGAAACCTATATGGTCATGCCTATTGCGATCAAGACTCAAATCATTGATTAAAAAAAAATCGGATCACCTAATTTGTCAGTCTTGACAAATTCCGAGTCTAGTTTTGTTTTGCTTTGTTTAACGAAAGATGGAGGTAATTTTCTCTCTGCGGCAATGCTTTGAACGCATCTAATTTTGCGTCATTGCCGATGGCCAGCTTCCTAAAGAATTGATACGAATCCTTTCAAATATACGAAATAAAGTCTAACAATCCTGGATCCTGGCGGTGAATTCCGGTGGTATTATAAATCCTGCTCACTACCAAAATTTAATCATCTGTTCCTTGCGCCATTTTACCAACTGTTCCTAAAAATTTCATCCTAATCTGTTCCCAAATTTTGACTTATTTTGCGAATAGACAGACAGACAGGCAGACAAACGAACAAACAAACCACTGAAAGTAGCAAAAACATACAACCTTTGGCGGAAGGGGGCATGCATTTCATATCGTTTGTTTTTGCGTAACCCGACAACAAGCATGACAACAAGCGAGCACGTGTCAGCCTTCCTCAGTCTCCCTCGGCCTCCAACCCTCTCTTTCCGTCCTCTCTCTCTCCCTCTCACAATACCGTCATGTACAGTATACACACAAGCGGCTGTCTGTAACTCCTCACAAATTGCTGTGTGTGTGGATCCCGAATCGGAGCGCATGTGAGTGAGCAAGTGTGTGATGTGGTGGTGTGCAGCTGGTAGCTATGTTGTTGAGCTGCGTTGTTGTGACTGTGTGGATAACTTTGCGCTTGTAAACTGCTGCTCCTTTCAACATCTAGCTTCTTTTCTAGCCAGATAATCAAGAGTAAAAAAGGCGAGAAATTGGCCCGAACTTAGCTCGTCAAGCAAGTTTACGCGTGGTATTACCCTTGTCGGCAAATTTTACCCTTGTCGGCAATTGTTTCTTCAAACCGCACGCTTGTCGGCGCCGACAAGAATAAAAAAGTCTGCAAGAATCTTCAGTCTTTTGAAGGAGGCAGACTTAATCAGAAGAAGAAGAAGACAAGGGTGATATGCGCTGGCAAGATCCCTGCAGTGAAACCCGGCGTGGGACCGCCGATATTATACCTCTTTATAACTGTTACCTCGTTATAACCGTACGCATTAAAAAACAAAGAAAAACAAAGGCAAAGTGGTGGACGCTCCAAGATGATGCAATAAATTTATAACCCGATTGCCGTCACGTCAATGGATCTCTGACGTTCGATGTACATCTCATGCGTCACCTACAGTATTTGTTCCTCGTGCGTTTTGTCCTGTGGGCAAGCAATTCATATTCGTTTCTCATGCGCTTGCACACGTTCCACTGTCCTGTATACACAATCGCCCAAGTTGCGTTGTTTCTTTGTTTTGTCCGGGCACTAAACCGTGCATGTACGCTCCTGTAAATGGAAACTTTGCAGTCTGTCCACCGGATTGACGATTTGAACAATGGATGAGCAAAATATTGCCCCCCCCCCTTTTTTTTTTTTTGTACGATGGGCCTATCTGGCAAAGTGTGACAGGGACTTACTGATTTATTTGAGTTCCATTTCATCAGTTAGAAAATGTGATGGAGCATCGTGGACAAAACAAAATGACGAAATAAGTCATTGGATATTGACAATTAAACACTCAAAATCATGTAATACGCTTCCAGGATAATATAAAACTAGAACTATCACTCATTGTGATTAATATACCCCCACCCACAATTGAGGAAATTAGCTCAACCAGGATTTTATTTTTACTTTTTAATGAAAAAAAAAAATTACCAAGGCAATGCACTGTCCAACAGTAAATAAATGTATTGCTCACTGTTAGTCAAATGTCCCACATCTCAAGTCTAGTGCTCAAAAACTGAGTGAGCAAGATAAATAAACTGACGATTTCTATGGTTTTTATTAAAAATTGTATAACCATGGCACAACACAACGTTGGATATTAACAAAAAAATGAAGTTTTGCACAACTAATCATAGCCATCACATGTGCCAAATTTCAAGCCAAATGCTAACAGGATGAGGGGCTTAGTTGAATTCACAATATCAGTGTATTATTTTCATTCAAAATATACTGTTACCATGGCAACACATTTTCAACACTGACAAAAGAGTTTTTGCACATCTAGGTAATGTAGAGGTAACATGTGCCAAATATGAAGCCAAAATGCTGTAAACATAGAAAGTTAGGATCTAATCGAAATGTTTGTATGATTTTCATTCAAAATGCACTGTTACCATGTCAACACATTGTTCAACAATGATGAAATACAAAGTTTGCATATCTCTGTACTACAATGGTTGCATGTGCCAAATTTCAAGCCAAATGCTCAAAGACTGAGGGAGTTACCTGAATCCACAATATTCTATGTTGATTTTCATTCAAACTATGCTGTTACCATGGCAACACAATGATCAACAATGACGAAAGGTTAAGTTTGCACATCTACATACCATAGTGGTCAGGTGTGCCAAATTTCAAGCTAAATGCTCAAAGACTGAGGGAGTTGGCGGAATCCACATGCTTTTTGCTGAAAAAATGTTGTTACCATGGCAACGCATTGTTCAACAATAATGACAGATTAAGTTTGAACATCTACATGCTATAGTGGTCATCTGTGCCAAATTTCAAGCCAAATGCTCAAAGACTAAGGGAGTTAACTGAATCCAAAATATTTTTGCATGGTTTTCATTCAAAATATACTGTTACCATGGCAACACATTGATCAACAATGACCAAAGACTATGTATGCTCATCTATGTACTATAGTGGTCACATGTGCCAAATTTCAAGCTTAATGCTCAAAGACTGAGGTAGTTACCTGAATTCACAATATTTTTGTATGCATTTTAGTGAAAAGCTGCTGTTACCATGGCAACCCATTGTTCACCACTGACGAAAAATTAAGTTTGCACATCTATATGCTATAGTGGTTGCATGTGCCAAATTTCAAGCCAAATGCTCAAAAAGTGAGGGATTTAACTGAATCCACAATATTTTTTTATGATTTTCATTCAAAATATGCCGTTACCATGGCAACGCATTGATCACCACTGACGAAAGATTACCTTTGCACATCTACGTACCACAGTGGTAATGTGTGCCAAATTTCTAGCTAAACGCTTGAAGACTATAGAAAGTTAGCTGAATCCACATTTTTGTATGTTTTTTGGTTAAAAAAAGCTGTTACCATGGCAACGCATTGTTCATCACTGACGAAAGATTAAGTTTGCACATCTATATACTATAGTGGTCATGTGTGCCAAATTTCAAGTCAAATGCTCTAAGACTGAGGGAGTTAACTGAATCCACAATATTTTCGTATGACTTTCATTCAAACTATGCTGTTACCATGGCAACACATAGAAAAAAAAAGACGAAAGAGTAAGTATGCACATCTACATACAATAGTGGTCACATGTGCCAATTTTTAAGCCAAATGCTTGAAAACTGAAGGAGTTAGGCTAATCCACACATTTTTGTATGATTGGTAAAAAAAAATTATGTTGCCATGGCAACAGATTCATCACCACACACATCAAAATGTGTTTTGCACAAATATATATTACATTGATCGCATATCCCAACTTCAAACTGAATTGCTACAAAACTAAGAGATTAGAGCAATCCACAACATTTTGTAAGATTTATATGAAAATCTTCCGTTGCCATGGCAACGCATTATGAAATACTCATGAAAAAGGTCTCTTGCACATCTGCCTGTGATAGTGGTCACACATGCAAAATTTGAAGTTTATTGCTCAAAAAATGAGAAAGTTGTTCGATCCACAAGTTTTTATGAAAATATGCCGTTGCCATGGCATCGTATTATGCGATAATAATGAAAAAGGTGTCTTGCACATCTACCTTTGATAGCAGTCACACATGCCAAATTTGGGGTCAATTGCTCAAAAAATGAGAGAGGAGTTCGATCCACAACATTTTGCTAGATTTTTTTAAAATTTGCCGTTGCCATGGCAACTCATTATGCAATACTAATGGAAAAGGTGTCTTGCACATCTCCCTTTGATAGCAGTCACACATGCTAAATTTGGGGATAATTGCTCAAAAAATGAGAGAGTAGTTCGATCCACAAGTTTTTATGAAAATATGCCGTTTCCATGGCAACGCATTATGCGATACTACCGAAAAAGGTGTCTTGCACATCTACCTTTGATAGCGGTCACACATGCCAAATTTGGGGTCAATTGCTCAAAAAATGAGAGAGGAGTTCGACCCACAAGATTTTGCAACGGACCGACCGCCCGACCGCCAGCCCGACCGACCGACCGACCGACCGACCGGCCACCCGACCTCAGGATGATTCCTATATACCCCCCCTACACACTATGTGTGGGTGGGGGTATAATTAGTACGGTTGATTAAAGGGATCGTTTAGTTCTGGTTGAGACCTTACTTCAGGTTTCCAACATGTGGGGCAAGATAATGAGAAACCTCTGATGAGATATGAAAGATCATGTAATTTGAAGAGTAATTCAGCATTTATTTGATGAAAACTGGTTTTAAAGTGAATGAGATACCCAAAACAGAGTGATCCTAATGAAAGGTTAACCCAACTTTTACTACACAATCACTTTATTTCACTTTGTTTTTGGATGTCGTAGCCATTCCAAAACCGATTTCCATCAGATAAACTCAGAATTTGTCTTAGATTGGTATGCTCTTTGCTATTTCATAAGGTTGTTTGTTTTGTTTTTTGTTTTTTTGGTTTCTCACAAAAAGTTTCAAGCCCAATCCTTGCCTCCACCTATATTGTACCATCCCTTTAACACTTCAGCAATCAGAAATGTAATACATTGTTTGTGTACTGCGTGGGGAAATGTGCGGTGATTAATTAATTTTGAATACATGTTGCTTGAAGGTTTGCATGGTGAAGTGAGGGAGAAAGGTTGGCGGTGACACCATGTGTATGTATAGTCCTTAACCGGATCGTTGCTTAGCAGAAGAAGAGCCTAGAAAGATGAGGGGGTTGTAAGGAGGGCAAAAAAAAAAGAAGAAAAGATGAGTGGGAGACAGTAAAGGGCTGGAAGTTCGAAGTTGCACTTTACTGTAGAGAAAGGAACGGAGAGGGTGGTAAGGAAGAATAAAGTGAGAATCAAGTAAGATGCTCGGACATCATTAGGAGGAGAAAGATGAAATGGAAAAGGAGAGGAAGGGGAGGACTTGAAGGTTGAAAAATCATAAAGATGATAGGAGAGAGAAGTGAAGATTCATGAAACCACGAGAGGAATGAAGTCGGCGAATGTGGACTATGGAATGTGGAATCAATGGAGAAATAACATGACAGTGAGGAAAACTGTAAATTAATTCATTGGTCCTGAAAAGGACCGTTGGGTCGTGCGGAAGCAAGGGGGGAAAAAAAGAAAAGAGGAGAGAAAGAAAAGTAGCGGAGAAACAGATAATAGCGTAGTAGAGGGAAAAGAGAATTGAAATACTGAGTAAAAGGTGCTAATGAATGTAGAACAAGATTATCTAGTTATAAGAGCAGGAGAACCGAGAAACTGGACGTTTCGGGCAGGTTGACTGTCCTTCGCCAAACGCGCAGCGTGACCTGAGAATTTGTGTAATTGTTGTCAACCTCACAAATCTGGTGGGAATACAGCTGCGAGTATATTGTTATGATTCAATGTAAGTATTTGTAAGCCTTAAAATTACCTGTCATGTGTCCAGAATAGGACCATGGACCACAACATGTCCCTTTTTTTCTTTTTTTGATAGTTAAATCCCTAACGATCACAATTACAGTGCGCATGCATTGTTGCCCCAGCAACTGCCGTGATTTCTTGCGCGCGGTAATCCGTGATTGTTGGCCAAGCTCGGGCGGGAGGATAGAGTGGACATGTGTGTGTGAGTGTGTGTGTGGCGATACTTGATAATGAGCTGTTTTAATACGTCAAAGAGCGTACAAACCTTTCTACGTACGCTCTTTGGTTTACGTACTAACAGTAGTGTGTACTCAAAGTGCAATCAGGAGGAGCCCACCTCCCTGGTGCAATGTGTCACATCATTTCAGTGTGGCGTATTAAAGTTATACATTTGCAGTCTATTTCTCTCATTTTTCTCTCTTTTGCTTTCGTATCATTATATAGCGTCTATTCCTTTATTTCAGAGTACAACTGTACTTTTTAGAGGGTTTTGTTGATTTTTCGTTATTTTGTGAATACACAATTTGGAGTTGTGCGAGTGTTGGTTGATATTTTTTTTTTATTAATCGATGTAGATTATGTGTGTGAGAGAACATCGTTTGCACATAACATTGCACCCACTCGTTTGCTTCTGTGTAGTATTTTAACAGTAAAGTGTCTTCCTCGTTCGTCTTCAAGCTCCGTGTGTTCACCCTATACTAGCATACTTTTCTTCATCGGAGTTTTCCATTTTCCATTTTTTTTTTTTTGCTGCGCAAGATTGTATATAATATTTTTTTTTTTCAACGGTGAAGTGCCATCGTCTATCGTCTTCGTGTATTCATCGTAGTTTTCCATCTCCATTTCATTTTTGTGCGCTCACAGTTTATTTAGTTATACTGTGGGAGCTTTGCTTTCGGGCTGGTCGCAATTCTGAGTTAGGTCTATGTCGATTCTCCTAGGTCTGCGATGTCTTCATCGTTACCTGAATTATGAGACAGTGGAGAGCGACTATGTGACTACCACCGGTGGAACGCTTAAAAAAAAAAAAAAAAAAAAAAAAAAAAATGGCGGGGGGGCACTTCCGGGTTTCAAGGGGGGGGGGGGGGGGAGGCCTTCAGCTCATTTTTCGCATTCCACTGCTGGGTTTCTACAGCTGGCAAAAAAAAAAAGGTGTTGATGTATGAACTCTGTCTGCAGGGACATGTCTGTGGAACTCTCTACCAGTCCAGCTTCGGAATCTCAACAGCCACAATACCTCCAAGTCGGAACTGAAGACATATCTTTTCCAGCGACTTTGTGAATGTGTGACACTTCGTGGGAGCTGGGCGCCTTTTAATGTTTCTACAATTAAATGACGCTATAGGCCTAGGCCCTACATGCTGTTTCATCATAATGCAGCTGTCATTTGTGTGACGCACCTCTTGACCCCCGGGAAAGGTGCGTCATGTTCGCGTCAAGTACCACCAATTTGATGACGCGTGGTACCGTCATGGGAGCAAAATGTCTGTCACAATACTGACCCATATGTGCGTCATAGTCGGTCGTTTAACTAGAGTGTGTCAAAAGGTTCGTTAATAGGACCGTCATGTAATTTTGCGAGGCTTCTTGCATGGTATCCCTCCGTAACAGAATAAAACAAACTCGCGATCGCGAGCCGGCCGAATTCACCGGCTCCTGAAAACGCGAAAATGACACAATTTTCATTCAGTTTTATTATAACATACTGATACTCACTTCACTCTCGTACATGTCTTCTTTTTCTATCTGATGTCAGACTAAAGGTCTTTTCAGAAAGTTTGAGCACAAATTTGCTCCAAAACCACACTACCAAACATGATTTGTGATTAAAATCATCACATTTTCATACACGCCCGCGGCATCGCGAAGCTCGCTATCCTTCAATCGCTCTCACTGTAGTGTAGCATCGACCGTCGACCGTGGAATCTGCAGCAAAACCACGTGCGTGATGTGGACCATGTGGTACATGTATACAGTACAGGCGTACATATGTATACATATATAAAAGACGAGGCATGGCAGAGGCCAGGCCGCGATTATTTTTTCCGTAACCTTAACCTGCCGATCGACACATACAAACGATTATGGAACTACTGAGAGTCTATTAAAACCTATTTTAACTTAAAATAGTAAATTCTATTTAAACACTAGCCATATAAACCATGTACCTAACTTAGGGTTTAATAAGGTTCGTGTTTAAAAAGGCAGGGGCTTCAATCAAGCTGTTTTCGAATCGGGGAAGGGGAGGCGGGAGGTTACGGAAAAAATTGCTGTGGCCAGGCCGTAGTTTCGCGAAACTAGATAGTTCGAGGACATGCCATAGCACCGTGTATATCAAAACACGCGTTTCTATGGGATGTCCATGAACTAGGGAACGGTTTTGAGAAATTCGAAGTCATTCGAAGTTGAAATGGTTTTTTCCTACGCATTTTCATTTTTGTTGTTGTTCATATCTCTAAAATTCGATTTCTTAATTTTTTTCAACTAGTATTTGGGAATCTTGTAATATATTTAAAATGTTGATAGAAATTTCTGAATATATTCAGAAAGTACGCCTAGGCGCCTAGGCCTACTGTTTGGATATTTGAATATTTATAATTACCTTGTGTCTTTATTAGAATACTTTATGTATTTTATTTCTCATATGTTTTGCATTTTCTTAAAGGGAAGGTAAACCCAAAGAGCAATGTGGATTGAGTGAAAGCAACAACATTAGCAGAACACATCAATGAAAGTTATGAATTTTTAAAGTTTTGGTGTGGGATCCGCTGGATGACGAGACTAGTTACTAGACGTTATGACGTATGAGTGGACAGCAAAATGAAGAAAATATAAAGGAAAATAAAAAAAAAATCACTTTCTAGTATTATGAAAGAGCACTTACCTAACCGCTTTCAGAAAGCAGGGGGAATAATTGCTATCCTTAACATACATCAGTATCAAGCTGATGGAATTTGTGGTTTTCATGAAAAGTGAATTTTTGTGAAAATTTCTTTATATTTCCTTTATATTGTTGTCCTCTCATACGTCATAACCTCTAGTAGTCTCCTCATCCAGCGGTTCCAACACCAAAACTTTAAAGATTCATAACTTTTGCATCGATTGTCCGATTTTCTTCGAACTTTCACTGATGTGTTCTACTAATGTTGCTGCTTTCACTCAATCCACATTGCTCTTTGGGTTTATCTTCCCTTTAATATAAATATTCTTTGATATTAATACTTTGTATTCGTATTATATTTCATTGCTATTTTTCCTACGCATTTTTGTTCATATCTCAAAAAATTTGATTTCTTAATGTCAACTAGTCAGGGGCATATAGATAGCAGGGGGGATGGGGGATGCATCCCCCAGAATTTTAGCTGGGGGGATGGTGTGTACATTCACCCCCCCCCCCCCTCCCCCAGATCGAAAGATCGAACAAAAACTATATTAAATAGTAATATTGCATGCCAGTAATTCAGCCACAGATATCTGCATGCCAGTAATTCAGCCACGTATCTAAAATGGGCTTTTACCGTGCTTAAATAAATATGAATAAATACGAATGAAATCAAATTTCAATCTTTAATCCACGCCTACAGGGAACAGAAACAAACAAAAGTAAACAAACAAACACACATCAACAAACAAACAAACAAAAACCCCGCAAACGTACGCACCGTGAAGCGAGCCATATAGTCTAGGCTAGGGTACAAAACGAAAACTAGCCGTCGGGAAGCGCGCCATACCCTAGGTTTAATAATATATAGCGCTCGCATGCAAAACGAAGACTAGCCATCGGGAAGCGCGCCAGGCTACAGCGCTCGCGTACAAAACGAAAACTAGCCACTGCACTGGGATATGATCATTCAGAGCTCTGCAGCATTCCAGTCTGGTACGTACCGCGAATAACATGTTCGTCAAGGGTCAGTCATTTTCACAAAGAGTAGCGTCACCATTTTGCATGGTTAATGCGTCAATGTCTCATAGAGGTGTGTCACTTTTTGTGACGGAGGGTACGTTATGGTACCTAAAAGGTATGACGCACATTGGTACTTTGACGCACCTATCCCGGGGGTCAAGAGGTGCGTCATACAAATGACAGCTGCATAATCATCTTGTAGCAGCTCAACTTTTCTCTGCTTCTCTCTCCTCCTCAATCTCCTTCTCTCCGCTCTGATATCTCCGTCTTTCCCACTCTCTCTCTCCTCCTCTCTCTGTGGGTCATTGGTCATCTCCGCTTGTTCTCCCACAATCAAGAATCAGTTTCCCTGTATTTCTTGACCCCCTTGTTTTCCTACCTGATACCAGAGAGGTGAGTCACCTCTCTGCTGTTCTGCTAGCCTTTTGTCAAGGCCCTCTCGCTGTATGGTGAAGAGAGCCCAGCTGAGTGGGGTTCACGCTCGCCCATTACAGCAAGAGGGCCTTGACAAAAGACTACTGTTCTGCATGTATACCGATTGTTCTTTGTGTGAGGAGGCAGAGTGTGTCACAATTTCAGAGTTCCTTGCTCAACGACTCGTCCGTGTGATACCTCCTCGAATAAAAGCTGCAATATCTCATGTACTACTTGCGTACCCTGATGTCTCATTTCTCTCTCTACAACCTTAATTAGTGAGTAGGTGTTACTGTGGATTCATGTATAATTGCATCTGCAATACGAACAATACACCACACACACACATACATCTATCATCACTAAAATCTTAATCAACTCTGATGATGATGCTATTTTGAGTGACCATAACGTTGACGACAGCGAATATGAGTAGATTCTAGCATCTAGGCCTACAGATGTAGACAAGTACCAGAAGTATAGCTAAACAATAAGTTTGCATTAGGTCCATGTACACTTGTAGATATGCTAGCTCAGTTTCTAAGCAGAACTCCATAGAATCCCATTTTCTTTGACCACTTTTTATCTAATGAATTATCTAGAACTCTACAGCACTGGATTTCTAATGTAATGCGTTCACTATTGTGTCATATAGATAAAAACGGTTACAGCTCATTATTCCGAAGGTTCGTTATTCCGAAGGCTCTTTATTCCTAAGATTTGTTATTCCGAAGGTTCATTGTTCTGAATTTCATTTTCGGATTAACCAATCTTCGGAATAACGCCACAAATTTTCGGATTAACGAACCCTTTTTCATTTTCGGATTAACGAACCTCTAGGTATAGGGAATTTGCGTGTTTCAGATTAACGACCCTTCGGAACTACGAATCTTCGGATTAACGAACAGCACCCGATAAAAACAGCATGCTGAGCAGATGCTCCATTCTATCCTTTCCATTTCCTTCCTGTAACTTTCTTCGTTGACCCTGGATGGAAAAAAAAAATCCCATCTAGCCATGTAAAGACAGAACACATACCATCGTGACATATTATGACATTAAATTAATAAAAATAGGTAGCGATGAAAAGCCGTTTCTAAAATCATAAATCCAAGGTGATTTCTTATGTAGAAGCTCTTTCAAATGTACAACGGCTTTGACAATGAAGCACGTGAAATCTGAAAACTGTCGTGGCAACAAGTCATATTGATAAGGAATTCTTACAAAAACTGTTCCACCATTTCCAGTGTTTGAATTTGTCTTTTTTTAAATGGATAAGATTATAAAATCATAAATGCTACCGACAAAATCACAGTCACAATTACAATCTAACAACAGGAGCTGTAGGTAGTACGACTCCACCAAAACAGCTGATTACTTACTGAAGTATGCATCGTATCCATGGATAACTGCAAGAAGGCGCATGGAATTTAGACTGGAGTCAAGAACTCTACATATCATGATTATTTTTTTTTAAATTCAAAATAAGATTTCTTGGATTGAAACAAACAAATATCAAAACATTTTGTATTACGCATCAAAATATGTAGTAAGTACATGAAGTAATTTTATTTGCGATTTTTTGAAAAAAAAAATAGAATAATTATATACAAATACAAAATACCAGAAGGGCTTCAATAAAGGTTAATTTCGCCCACTGACCTACGTAGGTCTGTGAGAAATCTGCAGCACACGGTGTCTTGGTGCATTCCCCCCTCCAAACGTTCTTTTGCCAGTCTCACATCCACTTCTGTGCAGCTCTAATGTTACGTTCTACACAGTACACACACATTGTATGAGTAACTAATTTACCGATCCCATTCCTGATCTCGTGCGAGGAAAACTTAAGCTGAAAGTGACGAATTTCTTCTCAAAACTCAGCCAAGAATAAAATTGGAATATACATTACAGTGTCAAGACCATTTTAGTGGAGTTTGATTTTGCCATTTTTTTTTTAGCTCTTCAACGTTCGACTTCTTACGTCCAATTCATTTGTACCACGCCACGTACTGCAGTACTGTACTTGCTGTACTGAGAACTTCCAGTACTACTGCGTGTCGATATCGTTTCCCCAAATACCGTGACTACAGTACTAGTACATCAACAGGGAGGTGGAAGTGCGACGTGCACAATGTACACACCACGTGCACGGCGATCGAAGTTTGAGCGACAGCGATGACACGTTCGGAGCTGCAGACATGTGGATTTCAGCACAGGGTGAATGAGTAGTTGAACGTATCACTATTGTATGACAAATCTTTGTTTTTTTATGTCTCTGCATGTTTGAACTAAGTTATCTTAACATAAATAGATTACGATACATTCATAAAATAGATTAGCCATTGTAAAAACTTGCTTTCATGAGAGTTTTTGACAGTGTTTCGAAATAAAAACCCCGTGATTGAATGGAATGTCCCAGAGCCATGGGGGGGGGGGGGGGGGGGGGGGCTCGAGGACCTTGTGGACGCTTTGATTGGTATGTGGGTAAGATGTGGAAACAAATGGGTTGAAATGAAGAGGATATAATTACACACAAGCGAGATATTTCTTTCATGATTTATTCACAGTTAATTACTTTCCTTATAAAATTCACGTAAACTAGTGCTGCATTGAAATAAACTACTGTACATTCGCACGAGTGTACACGCATCAACCCTCCTGCCTAGTGGGAATGACGCTGGCAGTTTTTCCATGGCATATAATGATGAATGCCCTTCGCGTGTAGATGGGCCACAGTCAGTGGATGTATCCTCACAGGTAGGTACGAACGTACGTCGATATGGGTTAAGCGCGTTTGAATGCGTTTATTGATGTTCTGCAGACATTATATCGGCTCCGTCATTTGCGTAACTTACATGCACATTATGTCGTAGCAATGTGTTACGTCCGTGTCTGCAATTAATTTTCTTTTGCCGCAGATGACAGTAATCAAGTTTCCGTGAGCATGTGAAAGAAAAAAATATCTATCATCGCCGAACGCGTTTTTCTCTTTGTCGGCAAACTAGTATGAAACGCGTCTCGATGCGTTTAAAACGCGTCTACACGCTGTGACAACTTGGACGTGAGCGCCACTGTAATGCAGATGAGAAATGAAAAGGAAAAGAAAAATAGCCTGTGATAAGGAATCGTAATGTTGGACATCCTTGGTCTTCGCCCTCGGTCTTCGACTTGAGCTGGCTTATGATTAAACAATCTTTCCCTGTTCATTATTCCCCAGGCCCCAGACTGTTTATAACCTCCAGGAATGCACCAGTGCCCGCGGTTTCCTTTGTTGAATGCTCTCTATTCTACCCGCCCCACCCTTCCCAGTCTGGCACCTTGCCATCTTGGGATTTTTCCTTTTTGGTCGAGTTGGTGTTCACAACCTTGTCTTGACTGCGTTGTGTTTTGTTTCTCCGAATTCCTCACTGCGTGCTCTACAGACACGTGGTGCACAGTTACTGTATGACTGTTTACGAGGTAACCTACTCACCTGCGGACAGCTTATCGCGAGCAGAAAACGGCAGTTTCCTCTGCTGTGGCTACTTTTACTGCCAGTACTTTTAGTTCCAAAATATTGGGCTTTGTCACCACGGAACATTATCACACACAAATTGCAATGGAATATTCAAGTACAACTTACTCGTACTTCCGATAGCGATCGAGTGATCGTGTTGCATCGAAAAGTAAGTGTTAGAATTAGAAAGTTGTTGAAACTGCGTGGCAGAGCTAAACAGTCGTTAGTTTAGGACTTCCGTCCGCATCATTTTATGGATTTGTTGGAGGGAAAATGTGGGGAAAAAGGATGGCTTCAAAATTATTTCCTTGCTCGATTCAGGCAAGCATTTTTTTCTCCTTGTTCCATAACGCTTGCCCAACTTTACTATGATGAAGTGTGCGATAGACTGAAGTTTACATCACATCACATGTTATGACCATGCTGTACAGAACTCATAGAAAAAAAATCAGAAGTCACACGCAGTTTTCCTGAGTGTGATATTGATTTAAAAAAATGTCATGATCGTGCTGGAGAGAGCTCAAAGAATTTGCTAGATTGTAGACAAGTCACATGCAGTTTTGCTGAGCGTGATTTCGAAAGAAAGCTTTTGGTAAAAATTTTGCCATGATCGTGCTGGACAGAGCTCTTAGAACAAGTAAAACGCAGTTTTGCCGAGGGTGAGGTCGAAAGAAAGTGTACATGTTACGATCGTGAGAACTCAGAAATTGAAACGCATCATTACTAACCCCGAGAAGCACAAGCTGCCCATGCATACACTATGATACCTGTCACTACGAGTGTATCGTGCATGCATTTGCTTGGCCATCAAGTCGTTTACACGTCACAAAACAGCGCAAGGTTGTTCCTCAGACCCACCGGGGGAAGGATGTGTGCGCACCACTTACAGTATCTGCCCATAGTTGCTTGCACACAAAGAATAAATCATGCCTGTCCTACCGCGGCAGGACGATCAGCGAAGCGCGGAAGCCTTCGCTAATGCTCATTACAACACAGATAAATCGCCGCTAAAATGCCACTAAATGCGACATTTTCACAGAGATGTAATGAGCGTTGTGAGGGGCATATTCTCACAGAAACAATGCAGAAACTCCATACCTTTTGTTGACAGCAGTTCCTAAATAATAAATGAAAGAGAAGTAGGTGCCGATGGTGAAGGTTCCGTTTTCTTTTAGGCCTTTCCTGTTTCACTGTTGCAATATAATTAGCCGTCTCTGCATCGCAACGCGCGCCGTGTACTAACTACTACATTGTAGTAGTGATTTTGCTTTCTCGCCATCTGCTCAACCACGTGGTAGGCCTACTGCATGCAGATGCGCGAGAAGCGAGAACTTTCGGGACATCGTTGCACTTTCCTTTCTGGGTATACTGCGGTAGTTTGGCCATGACATCAAAGAGATATCATACAAAAATGTACCTCCCTGATTACACGAGTGATGGTCGTTATTCCGAAGGTTTGTTTAATCATAAAGTGAAACGATTCATTACTGAGTACTTCGAAGGTTTGTAATCGAAAACAACGACAACAGCAAAGGTTGGTACTACAGATGAATGTTCAAATTAACAAAACTGATTTCGTTCGGAGATTAACAAACATTTTTTTCTTCATTATTTCCCGATCAACGAACCTTCAGAAAAGAATCTAGTATTATCTATCATCGTTATTGTTTGGGAATAACAAACCTTCAGAGTAAGAAAACTGTAACCGTTTTGGGGCCGTTGTTGCATTCCGAAATTATACTGGCAGAACGTTCAAAATAACAAAACTGATTTTGTTTGGAAATAAACGAACATTTCTTCTTTATTGGTTTCCGATTAACGATCGTTCAGAATTAAGAATCTATAGTATTTTATCATCATTATTCTTTCGGAGTAACGAACCTTCAGAGTAAAATAAAACTGTAACCGTTTTGGGGCCGTCGTTTTATTCCTTTATACTGGCAGAACGTTCAAAATAACAAAACTGATTTTGTTTGGAAATAAACGAACATTTCTTCTTTATCGTTTTCCAATTAACGATTGTTCAGAATTAAGAATCTATAGTATTTTATCATCATTTTCTTTCGGAGTAACGAACCTTCAGAGTAAAAGAAAACTGTAACCGTTTTGGGGCTGTCGTTTTATTCCGAAATTTCACTGGCAGAACGTTCGAAATAACAAAACTGATTTTGTTGTGAAATCAACGGGCATTTTTTCTTCATTATTTTTGGATTAAGGAACCTTCAGAATAAAGAATCTAGCATTATTTTATCATTATAATTTCTGTCGGAGTAACAAACCCTCAGAGTAAGAAAACTGTAACTTTTGGGGCAGTCGTTTTATTCCGAAATTTCACTGGCAGAACGTTCAAAATGACACACTGATTTCGTTTTGAAATTTACGGACATTTTTCTTTATTTATTTTTCGGTTAACGAACCCTCAGAATAAAGAATCTAGTATTATTTTATCATTATTATTTCTGTCGGAGTAACAAACCGTTAGAGTACGAAATCTAACTGTTTTGTGCCGTCGTTTTATTCCGTTATTTCACTGGCAGAACGTTCGAAATGACAACTGATTTCGTTTTGAAATTTACAGACATTTCTTTCTTTACTATTTTTCGGTTAACGAACCTTCAGAATATAGAATCTAGTACTATTTCATTACTATTTTTCTGTCTGAGTAACGAACCCTCAGAGTAAGAAAACTGTAACTGTTTTATTCCGAAATTTCACTGCCTAACAGAACATTCGAAATAACAGAACTGATTTCTTTTGGAAATTAACAGACATTGTTTCTTTATTATTTTCCAATTAACAAACCTTCAGAATAATAAGGAATGTAGTATTATTCTATCATTATTTTGGAACAAACCCTCAGAGTAACACCGTTTTGGGGCCATCGCTTTATTCCGATATTTCACGGGCAGTGAACTGAACACTGGCTAACCAAACTGCCTTGTGTGAATGTGAAAAACATTGTTAACTTTCACTAAATCAAGAACTGATCTGGAAGGAGAACAATTCATGTGTTAACGAAAATCAAAACTGCGTCACAAATATGATATGTATGCCTAGGCCGTCATTGCTAAAGAGAATAACATTTCGCTCTCTCCCGTAAAAAAAAAAAAGAAAAGAAAATGCTCGACAGTTAAGTGCATGAAATGTCAAAATAATAGGCCTATTTTTTACATTACGTGAACGACCAAACATTCTTTATTTTAAATAAAAAATTATTATAAATAGATAAAGAATGCTTGGTTGTTCACGTCAAAACGTGGGCCTCTGTGTGCGGTATCCATTATTAATTTTACGCGGGAAAAGTGTAGCTCCTTGAAGCAAGAGCATGATAAAAAAAAAATGAATAAACACACACACACACACACATAAACACCAAACTTCCCTAATTAACATTAACATAATACATTAATACGTCGTGTTCATGAATCCCAAACGGATCCATTTTTACACGTTTGCAGTGATTGGGGCAGAGAAGGGATGGAATTACGAAATGGAAAGGAGAGCAAACTTCATATCGGTGATGGAGAACAAATTTTTCAATAATGAACTAGTAAAGGGGGAAGAGAGAGGGCTCAGAACTCCGCCAATCTACGGATCATTATACCTAAATTAAACTATTCATTCCTTGCATTATCAAAATTTCCTAAAAAATTTAATTCAAGTTCATTCATAACTTTTTTGAATTATCTAGCCGGAAAAAAAATGAACCTTGGTGGTGATATCAACTGATGCTGGTGTAGAGAAAAACAAAGACAGCTTGCTCAAAAGATGCTTCCTTCTTTCAGTTCATTTTCTCCCCTGTCATTCCTATTGTTCTCCTCCCATGAACCCTTGCCATGCATGGACGATAGACAAAACAAAATGTTACCGACACTGCAATAAAAAAAGAAGAAAGAAACACGTGCTCGAAGCAAATTATCTACACTTTTCAAGTTGAACAAATCAATGTTCGTAATGAAGAATAACAAAAAAACACGACCACAGGCAGTGGGGAAACTTGATATCATGGCTTGTGGAAATTTCCACGAAAGCCAGGTGTCAGATAAAGGAATGCCGCGCGTACTCCCACTTTACTTCAGTGGTCATAAACAGCGTGTAAATAGCATGTAAACCAGCTGGGAACAGCGATGAATTATTAGTCATGTATTTTCTGCCCATACAGGCCCCCTAACCCTGTTAACAAACCAAGCCAGAAGCACGTGGAGCATTATGTACGTTGAACTTGAGAGACCATCATGACAGAATTACTAATTTCGGCCAGGAGAAGGAAAATGGAATATTCACGAATGACGTTTACGAAAGTGAAAAGGCTCAAATGAACGCATGGCTTTTTAAATAAAAAATAACCTGCTGAAACTAAAAAAAAAATAAAATAAACAATTTACATTTACTTACTGCATGGCACGTTTTTTCTTTTTTTCTTTTTTACAAAAGATGGAGGTAAATTTCTCTCTGCGGCAATGCTTTGAACGCATCTAATTTTGCGTCATTGCCGATACGAATCCTTTCAAATATACGAAACAAAGTAATTAAAAAAAAAAAAAATCCTGGATCCTGGCGGTGAATTCCGGTGGTATTACAAATCCTGCTCACTACCAAAATTCAATCATCTGTTCCTTGCGCCATTTTACCACCCAACAGTTCCTGAAAATTTCATCCTAATCTGTTCCCAAATTTTGACTTATTTTGTGAATAGAGAGACGGACAGGCCGACAAACGAACAAACAAATCAAAGCAGCAAAAAGATACAACCTTTGGCGGAGGTGGGCATGCATTTCATATCGTTTGTTTTTGCGTAACCCGACAACAAGCGTGACAACAAGCGAGCACGTGTCAGCCTTCCCAGCCTCCCTCGGCCTCCGACCCTCTCTTTCTGCCCCTCTCTCCCTCTCACAATACCGTCATGTATGTACACACAGGCAGCAGTCTGGCTAGGTGCAACTTCACACAAATTGCTGTGTGTGTGGACCCCGAATAAAGCGCATGTGATCGTGAGTGAACAAATGTGTGATGTGTGGTGTGCAGCTAGTACGTAGCTATGTTGAGCCGCGTTGTTATCGGTGCGACGGCTGGGTGGATAACTTTTTGCGCTTGTAAACTGCTGCTCCTTTCAACATCTAGCTTATTTTCTAGTCAGATAATCAAGAGTAAAAAAGGCGAGAAATTGGTCCGAACTTAGCTCGTTAAGCAACTTCACGCGTGGTATTACCCTTGTCAGCAAGTTTTACCCTTGTCGGCAATTGTTTCGTCGAACCGCACGCTTGTCGAAGAGTGATATACGCTGGCGAGATCCCTGGATACGTATATCAACACTCACAAAGTGTCTAGTACGATAGCAATTATCTGTCCCAAATTAAAACTCAAATGTTAAAAAATATAAGAGCAGCTCACTCCACATTTTGCATGATTTGTACAAAAACTGCTGTTGCCATGGCAACTGGTTTCTTACCACTCACATGCAGAAAAAAAAGATGTCTTGCACAACTACACTTGACATTGAACACATGTGCAGAATTTCAATTACTTTACATCGCTTACTTCCTTCGACAAAGAAACTGTGTTAAAAAAAACAGCTTTTCTCTTGCTAGTGTGTGTGTGTGTGTGTGTGTGTCTCTCTCTCTCTCTCTCTCTCTCTCACACACACACACACAAACTGTCAGGATTACCTTTAAGTTGTCACATTCCATGTGTAACCTTTGGTTGGTTGCTGTCAGGTCCTTCACCTTTGACTCTGACTGCTCCAATTGGGCCTCTAATTCTGCCTCCAATTCCTGACTACTAATTTGATATTCTTCAAGCTCCTCCTTTGTTTCCTGCAAACTGGTAGACAGAGGAAACAATGCTAAAAACTATTAGCAGTGAGGAATTTTAAAGGTGAGGGACTTGTAGTTACCTAACATCAAATACATCACTTAAAATATGCTTGTGTGTGAAACATAAGGAATGTTATGGTAGCAATGACATCTTAACCTCACTCTTTGCCTAATCATACTGTCAACTCCATGTATAGTGTCAGTTGATATTGACAGGACTGGAGAAAACATGTCAACTTGGGCAATATTCCACTTTCGCGTAAGTCAAAGAAAAATTGACTTATAAATGAGCATTGTACAACAGGAGCGTGATGTGGCTCCATATCATTATGATTCACTCAGGCAGGATTACAGATTAACCTGCGGACACAATCATCCCAATTAATGCATACAAAAATTTTGACGCTTGTTGTTCAATTCTGCAACAATTGCAATACATGTAGTCATGTCGCATGTTAATGAATCTTCACACCATCTACACGATGTGAAGATAATCTATAAAGCAAATTAAATAGATGTGAAAACAAGAGACCTGGGGGTCTCTCTCTCACCCGAGTATTAGGCCGTGGGGTGAGCCTCTTTTCTGTTCACGTTTGTATGTACACGTTCACGTGATATCATTTTGACACATTGAAAAATAGGAATTTAGAATTTAGGAAATGACTTGTTCCCACTTTCAAGTCTTGCACATTAACAAAATACATGTATACATGTACCAAGGTACATTTAAAAGCTATTTCTCCACGCCTTCAAATATTCATATGAGCCACATCATAACCATCACTTACACGTATGATACACGCGTATTGCAATGTATACAGTACGTTACGGTGCACACATACGTACACGACAGCGAGGTGATCCACAACACGAATACTTCGTAAACCACAACAGAGTGTTTGGTTCAGACACTACTGCACACGAATATCGGCTTTTAAACATGAAAACGCCCATGAAAGCCACATACCTTCTCGAGACAGTCCAAGTACTTCCTGTATATTCCATGATACACGTATCCTCAAATAAAAGTTTTGAAGAAATACATCGTGTTTGGCAGAATCAAGCCACACACAGAATCAAGCTTTGCACTGCCAATTTAGCTGTATGTACAGATCAAAGATACTTTTTGTATAAAATTATAACTGGGCAAGTCCACGATAAGGTCCTCTCAGAAGGCAAAATTTTGTCTTTGCTCGATATTGACATGTATGGTATCATTTTGAAGCTTGTGAGTTCAAGTTTTGAATTCCATGAAGGAACTAGATATATCGCTACGGCTACTGATATGCCTCCGCCATAATGCATGGTTCTCCTAATAGGTCTATAGTACCATTTTGGTAGCTCCATGATAGTACAATGTCTTGACAATGTGTGATGACAGTTTCACACAATTGGCAAAATATTGAAATGACAGGTTTGACACAAATGTGCTGAATGTTCACTTTCCTAGAACTAGGTTCAATTGGATGAATGATCAAAAATGTCAGAGTGCAGGTATATGGGGAACTGATGATTTTTACTTGACTTTTGACCCTTTTATAAGTTTATGCATTGAGTAATTTTCAAGGTATTGAGAAAAAGTATAATTTCAGTATCAAATGGGAAAATAGCATTATCTAAACCTGGCCTTTGACCTTTGACCTCACAGTTCCAAAGAGAATCACTGTTAGGTTGAACATGCATAAATATGTAAGTTTCATGATGATACCTTGAGTTACTTTCGAGATATGGAGGAAAAAGTGCACTTTAGCACTTTCACTTGACCTTTGACCTTTTGGCAAGAAACTTCCCCCAAAATATATATTGGGTAATACATGCCATACATCAAGTTTTAAAAAAAAACACCTTCAGGCATATTGCATTTTAAGGAAAGTAGTGATATTTTGAGGAGTTGACCTTGACCTTTGACCCCCAACTTCCCTAGATAATCACTGCCCATCGGTACAAGCATTGTATAAATACTAAGTTCCATGAAGATACCTTGAACCATTTGCGAGATATGGAGAAAAACATGAAATTTCAATTTTTTTTTCACAAAATAACCTGTGACCTTTGACCCTGTGACCCTAAAATCCACACAAAGTATTATCCCACAAGGATATACCCTCATACCAGGTTTGATGTAAAACCACCACACGGTTCTTGAGATATCGACAAAAACAAAACGGGACGGACGGACGGACGGACGGACGGACGGACGACCCGAAAAAATAATGCCTCCGGCCACTTCGTTGCGGAGGCATAAAAAAATCATATTATATATAATTTATGTAAATTTTGAAGGCTTCATTTGCATAAATGTGCAATACAGCATTACATATTTACACATTTACTGAATTTATAAAAATGAATATTTATTCAAAGGAAAGCAAATAATATTTGATTAATATGTGCACTTAAGAAGTTCATCAAATACATGTACATGTAGTTTGACTTGGTATGAAAATTTAGGGATTATTCAATTAATTATCCAAATTAGGTCATGTCCTATCATGAGGAATTTTTTAAAGGTTTTTTCGAAAATGATTTTCATAGAAATGGGGGTTCAGGTTTTAACATTTTACAACATGATGAGACACTACTCATATGAAATACTAAAGAGCATACAATTCTACAGGGAATTCAAGTTTATTTGATGAAGATCCATTTTGAAATGGATGAGATATGAAAAAAGTTTTTAAAAATGGTCCTAATAAAGATGGGACCCACCTTAAACTGTACCACACCATGTTTCTGGATATTTCAGCCATTTCAAACCCGATTTTTGTCAAGTTAAGTTTGAATTCCTCTTAGAGTTGTATGCTTTTTAATATTTCATATAAGAAGTTTCTAAAACTATCTTGTAAATCCTCATCTCAGCCAGAACTATACAATCCCTTGAAGTAGAGACCTCTGATTTATTTAAAGGATATCAATGAAACCGAATATCCATGCAGATTGAAAGACTGCAGCAATGTTATTGGAACACATCCGCAAATATTGAGGAAAATTGAATTAATTTACAGTTGTAAGCTAGCCATTCAAAGTTATAAATTTTTGAAGTTTCAATGCCAAAATCACTAGATTAAAGAAAAAAAATACAGTTCATGACACTGTTCATGTACAATGATATGAAGAAGATATAAGATAATTTTCACATTACTCATGAATATAAATGTGACCTGCGACAACGGTTTCAGGCAAAAGTCGCAAGAGCAACTTCCCTCCTAGGCGGGGTCCAAAGATTTTGACCATTATTTTTGTCGATTTGGGGCTTTTGCGGAAATAGAATCTTTGATACATGTATGTTTTCTACATCTACACCAAATTTCGTAGCATAAGACCGAGTTTTTTTGCCGCTCGGACATTGTCTTCGAGCAAGAGGTGAATCTTCAAAGCCCCTTTTTTCGCAATTTTGTCATGCTAACAAATTAAAAAGTGCATTATATTTCGCTTTGTATGACCACTTATGGTGCCGGAGAATACAAACTTGTATATCAATGCAAAGCTTAGGAAATGGGAAATGTGATTCAATGAAAAAACATTTTTATGCATTTTGAAAATTCCCCACTTTTGCCAGAAACCGTTGTCGCCGGTCACATATGTACAATGACATAAAGAAAATATAAGAAATTCTGCAAAATTTGATTTTTTAATGAAAAGTGCATGTGTACTCATCCTCGAATTGTTACTGACATACCTACTTGTATGTATGTTCAGGGTAATATCATTCTTCCTGCTCTTTGAAAGCGATTTATCAATCAATACTCTTTTACTATGCTAGAAAAGGGAAAATATGTTGACTTTCCTTCATGCATTGTTCATACATCATGTCATAAATTGTTGATAATCTTCTCATTTAGCGATGGCTGCACCAAAAAGTAAAAAATTGATAACATTTCTTCAAACTTTCACTGATAAGTTCCACTGACATTGCTGCATTATTGCTGCATTCCCTAAATTCATAAAATATATTTGGGTTTTGTTCTCCTTAAAACAAAAAAGAACATATGTAACACACTTTCAATTATATTGGGTACTGTTCACCACACACTGCAGAGCTCTTTCTAGCTACATGTACAACACACGTATGTGATGATAATGAAGATGTCACTTCATATTAGTGTTTCTTGTATAAAAATGTTTTTTTATTGCAAGTGATTAACAAATTGCTCAATTATTCAGTGTTTTAGTAGTAGCCATGATAAAAATCATTCAGCATACATACTGAGGTGTGACTCGAATCAACAACTTCCTGACTGCTAGACAGACATCATATATCTACTCGATTACTGGAGTTACACGCAGCAGGTACTGCATATTTATTCAAATTAATATTTCTTGTGTCGAGTTGTTTTTTGTTGAAACTGAATGGTAAACTGCCCTTCATCAGTGGAAGGAAACATTTTATTATTCAATGTTTTAGTAGTACTCCTGATGAAAATCCAGGGCATGCACACTCAGGTTGGATATCACCAGATATAAAAATATGAAATATGATTGCATATGATTATGATGGTAAATATTTAGGGAACATTGTTTCCTTAAAGGGATTGTATAGTTTTGGTTGAGACCTAATTTCAGGTTTCTAACATTTTTTGGTGAGATAATGAGAGCAGGTGAGCAAGAGCATGTAATTCCATGAGGAATTCGACATTTGATGAAAATTGGTTTTTAAATGGCTGAGATATCCAAATCAAAGCAATTCTAATAAAGTATGGGACCCACCTTTTATTACAATCGCTTTGTTTTACTTTGTTTTTGGATGTTTCAGTCATTCCAAACCTGATTTTCATCAAATAAACTTTGAATTCCTCTTCAGCCAAAATGGTATGCTCTGTACTATTTTATAGGTGTTTTCTTGGTATCTCTCAAAAAGTTAAAGGACAAGTTCACCTTCATAGACATGTGGGTTGAGTGAATGCAGCAATATTAGTAGAACACATCAGTCAGAGTTTGAGCAAAATCGGACAATCCGTTAAAAAGTTATGAATTTTTGAAGTATCTGCTCAGTCACGGCTGGATGAAAAGACTACTATAGCTTGTGATGTCACATGAGTACAACGATATAAAGAAAGAATAAAGAAAATTCAACATATTTCCATTTTTCTCGCATAACAAAAGAACACTCGGCTTCTCTCTTTCAGAAGGCAGGGGGAATAATATTACCCTTAACATAGGTCAGTAGCAAGTCGACGAACTGTGCACTTTATTCAAAAAGTAAAGTTTTGTGAAATTCTCTTTTTATTTTCCTTATATAGTTGTACGCATGTGACATCATACACTGTAGTAGTCTTCTCTTCCAGCAGTGACTGCGCAGATACTTAAAATATTCGTAACTTTTGAACGGATTGTCCAATTTTCCTCAAACTTTCACTGATGTGTTCTACAAATATTGCTGCATTCTCTCAATCCTTATGAGTATATGAAGGTGGACTTGTCCTTTAAAAGCCCAATTCTCATCTCCACCAATACTGTACCATCCCTTTAACGATCTGGTTTGAATAATTGCAACTGATTTTACTTCAATAATTACACAAAATACCCATAAACATGGTCCCACACTCACTAAAGAAATGCGGGACAAAGTGTCCCATACGTAACATGTCATGTCTCTCTTTAATTAGAATCTGTAATTTGAGCTTTTTGCCTCACGACATGAAACTTACTGTACCTTTGATAATCTTGAGTGTTGTGACTTTTATCACACTGAGTTACAAGTTGTAGAATATTATAACACTTTCAGAGAGGTTTCAGGTTGAAAAAACTGTTGGAAAAAGCAATTTTGCTTGTGATCGGCGATCATGCGATAGCACCAGCCAAGGAGTGTAGAAGCACACACATTTTGTACTCTGTGGTCATGACTTTTAATATCCCGTCTTTGCAGCAGCACAGCGTGGCAGTTGTCGATGTTTAGAAAAAGGGGTTTGAACATATTCAACAGTGTGAAATAGATCTGAATGCATTCATTTTCATTTCACACATTTCACAAATGAATATTTTCATTCTTTAAGAATGGTCTTATAATAGAGACATAGGCGCAAAAAAAAAAAAAGATCATGAATTCAGCCCTGCCGTGTACCTTTCAAGAACGCATGCACAAAACACAAAGAGAATATCGGGAGAAAAAATAATTCATGAAATCATCGCAATCCCGCTGAAATATGAGGAAGAAACAGGTGCAAGAAGGAGTCATGAATTCGGCCGTGTTGTGTAGGTCCTACCTTTCAAAGAAGCACGTACTTAAAATGCGAGATTATCGAGAGAAAAATGAAGAACGCATTTTCAACCCCTTGTGGTGCGTGCATCACAAAAGATTACAGCCGAAATGATTCATGAAATCATCGTAATCCCGCCGATATTGGAGGTAGAGATGGCACAAAAAAAGATCATGAGTTCGGCCATGTTGTATACTGTACCTCTCAAGAATGCATATGTACAAAATGCAAAGAGATTATCGGGAGAAAAATAAAGAACAATATTCAACCCCTCTTGCCGCGCGTGCATCATAAAAGATTACAGTCGAAATGATTCATGAAATCATTGCAATACCGCTGAAATTTGAGGAGGAAATTGGCGCAAAAAGATCACAAATTCGGCCCTGCCGTGTACCTTTGAAGAACGCATGCACAAATGCGAAGCGATTATAGGGAGAAAAAACAAACAAACAGAAAGTAGAATTTTCAACCCCTTCTGGCACATGCATCACAAGAGATTGGGGCTGAAATAAGTCATGAAATCAACGCAATCCCGCTAATATTTGAGGTAGAAATAGGCGCAAAAAGGATAATGAATTCGGGCATGTCGTGTACTTTTCAAGAACATGTTGTACAAAATTCGAAGAGATTATTGGGCCATTCTCCGATAAAGCGTGCAATTACCGTTGTAGAAATGACAAAGAAATCAACATCAGAGATTTCATTTATTTTTCATCATTTCAGAAACTTCAATCCCTTAGGAATACAAAACAATCAATGGGTGATTTTTGAGAGCCCATACTTTTCCTAGAAACATTTCCAAACGTAGAGTCCTTTTTTTTGCATAATCACTATTATTGAAACCAAATATCAGATACGTTACCAGAGGTAGCATCACAAAACTGTTGATTGTCTGCTTATTTCTTGCTTTAAAATGGCAATGATAATGTAAAAACTACAAGCTTAAACATCTACAAGCATCGTGGAAACATTTTGGAGTCAGCTTTGATCTAATCTGTAATAAGAATGATCGTAATCTATAAAATGAAGGCTAAATAAAAATCAAGAACATGTACATATTTCGGCTTGAAATATGTTTCCCTAATCTAACTTTTTACCTGCATTTGAATTACAACAATAATCTCATTGATTATGTATGCAACTTTATGAACAAGTATTATACCTCTCATAAATAGCAAATGCCAGGTAACATCTCTGTCAGATTAAATACATTTCGGATCGAAAGAAGAACGGTGTGTGGTAACGTATCTGACGCATCAGACGTTCCGTTAGTATACAATTTTAAACCCAACACCAATCATGCCAATATATTCATTTTAACTTGTAAGAACATCACAATATGATTATTTTCGTTAAAACACCGCACTTCTAAACGTTAAAAAAATTTCTCGTCATCGATAGAAGATTAGATCATTCTTCAATAAAACTTTGAGATGTACGTAAAATACGAGTCAAGCAGGCACAATTCCACAATGCTTCTTTCTGATATAGTTCCGAAATTTTGTTATTATGATACACGGAAGACGGTAAGAATGAAATTGGAAAAGATATAAGTGATAAATATAATTTCAAATTCCTTTGTTCCTGTCTGTAATAAATTAGGTCTGAAGAACCAATAAGCGATGGTAACGTATCTGACAAAGTATTTATGTTTATTGACATAATAAACTATCAATTTACATCAAACCCGATCACTCAAACATATGATTCAAAAACCTGATGCAAAACGTTAGAAATTGTTAGACATCAAATCCTATCGATATTTTCAGAACATAAACCTGCAACGAAGGAGTGATCTTGACTTTAACCATAATACTAACTCCATTTTATGTAAATAAGATGCAACAGTATAATGAAAGGTAATAATGAAAGGTAGACCGTTCATGTAGTTGCGTTTGCTGTGAAGTTGAAAAAAAAAAGGTGGGTACCAAAACTCAGCCTCTAAAGTCTTTCTATGTTATTGTGGAACATAACACGCACACAGGCACACACACAAACACAACAAGCAGAAAGAAAATGAATTTGTAACATGTCTGACGGCACTTTTTGTAAATAAGTGATAGTACATTTCTGGTTTAGATGAGTATAGGTTCTAACCTTTTGCAAGATAATCAAAATCCACTTACACGAAATACTTTACAGCATCTCCTATGAAAGAATTAAGTATTTACTTCATGAAAACGGCCCGAAGTGACTGAGATGTCCAAAATAAAGTACAAGAAAGATGTCCAAATAAAAGAAGATGAGCCACAACATTTTGTTTGAAACTTATTTTTACTTTATATTGGACATACGGCCACTTCAAAACCGATTTTTCTTCAAATAAAACTTCTAATTCCTCTTAGAACTTCCTTTTAGCAAGTCATAACAAGAGAGCCCGTTGTAAACCGGTTAAATCCGCGCGCAAAAAGCGCGGCGCGGATAACCTTTTATTTTGTTGGGTAACGTATCTGACACTTTTGATGGTAACGTATCTGACGTGCCATTACCGTTCTCATACTATTATCTACTAAAATATTCATTTTCTCAAAAAAAATTTTGTTCTGTGATTAATCATTCCCTTAAGTATTCAAAAGTATCTGAGCTTCGTTTTTATTTACAGCATACTTTTTTCTAAATGATCAAAGTTTAAGTAACGTATCTGATGTCAGCTTATCGTAACATGAGGCTTCCGCGGCTTGGATCAGTATATTTATTTTGTAACAAGAGATTCAATGAATAAATCATGGTTCCATGTATGCGTTAGGTTGACTTTGTTTAACACATGAAATTACACTGCCATGCGGCATTTCTTTGACCTTCTCTCAAGAGTCTGAAAAAAGGGTAACGTATCTGACTGCGATTTGGCGACATTATATAAATTATCTCTTAGAAAAATATCAGAACATCATATTGTTATGTAATATTATTTTTCATTCAGGCACTCGAGGGGCAATGTAATGAGGTACAAAAGATTTGATCTGAATGATATGTTAACAAGTAACAACTTGTTATATGAACACTTCCTGTCCTGGCGACATGGCGTTTTTAGGGTTACATCAAACTTCGGATCGTATTTCTAATATTATCCCGGACGTCCCAATAGCTTTATTGGTATTTATTTTACGGGTCCGACCTCTCAGATGAATTTAAGCAAAAAAATTGATTTCTGAGGGACAAAATATCAATTTTAAACTGTATAAACATGCTGGCGACACGAAAATCGCAGTTTTGCACGCTTTATCGGAGAATGGCCCTATTGGGAGAAAAATAAAGAATGCATTTTCAAACCTTTCTGGTGCATGCATCATAAAAGACTACAGCTGAATAATTCATGAAATCATAGCAATCCCTTTTGATATTTGAGGTAGAATTCAGCAAAATAAAAGGATCATGAATTCGGCATATAATGTACCTTTCAAGAACGCAGCCTATGTACAAAATGCAAAGAGATTATCAGGAAAAAAAAATAACGAACATATTTTCACCAACCCTTGGTCGTTCATCACAAATGATTACAGCCGAAATAATTAATGAGAATCATCGCAATCCCACTGACATTTGAGGTAGAAATCGGCGAAAAAAAAGGATCATGAATTTGGCCTTGCTGTCATGTACCTTTCAAAAACGCATGTACAAAATGCGAAGAGATTATCGGGAGAAAAATAAAGAACCATATTTTCAATCCCTTCTGGAGCGGGCATCATAAGATTACAGCCGAAATAATTCATGAAATCATCGCAATCCAGCGAGCACCCAAGAGCGTGAAATACGCTGCAAGCTAAGTATAAAATGCATGTTACTCTACTTGCGCTGATGTTTAGAAAAAGTAACAAATTACCAATGCATTTGATACAATCAGGGGTCTGTTGCATAAAACTTACCGTTGAATTTTAATGGTAACTACCGTCAAAATTAGGCGTCACAGCCAATCAGCATCAAGGATAATACCGCTAATTTGAAGACTTACCGCTAGAAAGGAGCGGTAAGTCCAGCGGTAAGGGTTTTATGCAACAGGGCCCTGATTTTGTTCATTTCATATTTTACACTGTAATTCACAAACAAAAATATTTAATTCTTTTAGAATGGTTCTATGCACGAAGAAGATAGGTGTACAAAGCATCGCAAATTCAACCCTGCCGGTGCCAAGAATGCATTATGTGAAGAAGATTTTCAGCAAGAAGAAGCAGAAGAAGAACAGATCGCATTTCAAATTTTAAACCCCTTTTTTTTCTTACCAGTGTTCCTTTTCGTATCACAATCGAAGATGATTTCTCTTTATTCTTTCTCAATGTTTTAATCAATATACATAGCATCTTGTAGGCTTTCTTGTGTAATAAACAATGGCAAGTTAACAAAATAGTAATCTGTACAAATGTGCATTTTTTTTTTTCTTGGGGGGGGGGGGGTTGAGAGCAGTCAACAAAAAAAAACCCATGACAAATAGTTTCCCAAGTCTTTAATGCTTTTTATTTTATCTTTTATTTTTGTTGACCAGCTAAATTTTCTGTTCGGACAGTAAAAAATCTGTAAAACTAGGCATTTTACTGGTTTCGACAGAGCCAGGTCGGACCGGCAGAAAAAATGGGTTAGTGTGCAGCTCTGCACAAGAAGATCAAAGAGGTCGAGAGACAAAACACTATTTACTGTTGAGGAGGAGGAGGAGGATGTTGCCGCTGCACCTGTGGAGGCAGATATGAAGAAGGAGCACAAATTTTCGAAGAAGAAGAGATGAAGACAAAGAAGAGAAGAAAGCAGCCAGCTACCCACAAGGCGAAGAAAGAGAGACTGCACGTGATGCTAACAGAGGAAGAAGAAGAGGACATGGCAGAATTTTGAAGAATATAAAATCATCTACAACAGGAAGAAGACGGCCTTATAAAAGCAAGGACATCAAGAAAAAGCCTTGTGAAGATCAGCAGGTCTTTGATCAATAATGAATTGCTGCAGAAGAAACGTGAGTCGAGAAGCCTCTCCGAGGTCCACCCTCTTTGGTTCTGCATAGTAAAAGTTGACTGAGGATCGACAGTCGAATCGGGGTACATCGGGGCACATTGGGCACTTTTCAGCTTTCTGGACGGGAGAACAGCGTGTTAAGGTCGTATAGATCGTTCAGAGAGTAAATACAGCATGCATACTGTAGATTGGATGGCATCGGCAGCATCGCCCTGACAGCGTAATCACATCATTCTAAAGCGTATCTGCAGCGGCAGAGATTGCAAATTCTCATTCCCGATCATCGCTGTAAGAGCGTAGCAAGCACGTGTTAGTCATAAATACACAATATTCTTAGAGCATTCCAACATAGTACTGTGTCCAGATCGGCTCATGTTTTACCCGATCCTTCCTGATCTGAGAAAATTGTCAAATCGTGGTGAGAACGGCATAGTGGAAGAGGGGCTTTAATCGCATTCATGAGGTTTTCTGTAAGATGTAATGTGTGATAAGTTTTAGCTCCATACCATGAAATTGCATTTTGATTGATTCATTATTTTAAAAGTTATATTGTAAAAAGTCCAATTGTATTTTGTGCGTGGGGGGGGGGGGGGGGGGGAACATGGTATTGCACATGCATAAATAAGTTCATGTCATGAGACAAACATAATTGGGACTTTATTTCAATTTGCAAGAAAGCCATATAATGAAATCATTATAATATCAAGTCTGATATTAAGGCTTTTATCTATTGACTTGTCCATTTGATGCTTTTTTTTTTACCCACAGTCATGAAATACAAAAAGTATCTCTGTGACTACATAGTGTTCTTCTTTCACTCGTTGCACATGTAACATGATCTGTACATACAGCTAAATTGGCAACGCAGAACTTGATTCTGTGTGCGGCTTAATTCTGCCAGACACGATGTATTTCTTCAAAACGTGTTTTATTAACGTGCAATATTTGAAAGTGGGAACAAGCCATTTCCTTATTCATAAATTTCTTTCCTATTTTTCAATGTACAGTCCAGTCTACATATTTTTCAATGTACAGTACAGTCAACATAATATCACGTGAAAGTGCTACGAAAATCAAAACCATAGCGTCTTTCCGTTGCTCGGCCCACAGCCTACATTGTATATCCCAAGTTTACCTTCCACACATTTTTGCAGACTCTTACCTCAGAACATTGGCATACTTGGGAGCTGGGGACATGGCGTCCATTTGATATTCCATCAGTTACTGGTTTGACTACGCAGTTTGAAAAAAAAAAAGGACTTAGGCCTAAAGCTCTAACTTAAAATTTAGACGGTCAATCACTTCTGATTCTAGGGAAGAATATTTGTGAATATTCCTTAATCTGGAGGTTTGGGTCCCCTGTAACTGCGACCAGCCCCAACGACTATGTGCAGTGTTGTAAAGCGGCGCGGTCTCCGGGGCTAGGTCCCCTGGTGCCCCCCTAAGGCAAGGGGAGCATGGTGACCATTCAAACAAATTGAGATCCAATAGACTAGACACCCCTAGCTTAGGAGTGCTACCTGCCAAATTTAGTGAAAATTAATCATATTTTCAACCTTGAAGATTAAAAAACAATGTGCAATTTAGGCCCGGGGAGGGGATTATGTCAGGTAAACTGATCTAGACTAGAAATAGGGTCTAGAACCCATCTAGAAATTCTACTTCTAAATTCTAGATTTCTAGACCATACCCTCAGTGATCTATAGAACTCTAACCCGTTGCACAATCTAGAAAATATCTAAAATATTGTTAGATGATCAAACTAGATAACCATGATACAATGTCTTGAACGTTAGAGGCCTACCTTGTTTTTAATTGTTCCGCTTTGTCCTTCCAAAACTCTATCTCATCCATATGAGAAGAGAATGTCGGCAGCTCGTCGTCATCCATCCCTTAATTGTCGTCGAATATTCCTATATGCTTCTAGCTAACAAGTTAGATGATCTAGAGTAGTCATAGAAGTAGCACAGTTGGTCTCGAAGGCGGAAGATAACGTGAAAACTGATCTACCCTATAAAATACGGGACAGAATCCAAACGTCGACACCGGCACCAGTGAGTGTACTGTACAGTATACAGTAGGAGAACAGCCAGGCCATTGGCATCCAGTGCAGTGAGAACCATACAGTAGGCTACATACGGCCTACGCCACGGGCCGGGCGGGCAGAGTTAAAATAGATTCTACTTAGATAGATATGATTGCCCTGAACAGAAAGTGGAGTAGACTCTAACGTTACATGTAGAATATCTGCTAAGTAGATCAAGATTTGAACAACGTATCCAGTAAGTAAGTGGTGCCGTACTAACGGTTAGACATCTACTGTAGACTAGTACTCATGCAACTTCTTCGCTCGCGCTCGCATGTATATATGCACGAGAGATATGGGTACGAATATGGCTTCACGGGGCTGGCTGTGGGCTGGAACTAGCTGTGCCGAAAAAGAAACAGAGACATCGACAGTCATCAACGACGTCATTCGAGTGAGTACCGGTGAATACACTACGCGTGATTGCTAGCTTGCTTAAATTGACGACTCGACCTCTAAGGACCCCAACCATGGATATGACGGCCCCTACCCTAGACAGCTCGGCCGGGTCGTGTGTGTGTGTGTGTGTGTGTATGTGTGTGTGTGGAACAGTTGGAATGCCTTTGTTAAAAAGGGCATACATGATGCATGCTGAGGATGAGATGTGATTTTTCTTTCTGTCTTGATTTTGCCGTATCTGCGAGTTATTGTCACATACCCGTTGTCGTTTTTTCCTCTTTAGGCCGTATTGCTTCTCTTTATTGCTTCTGCTTCTGCGTGTGTGTTCTCGCAAATGGTCTCGATTTTTTTTTTTCTTTCGAGAAACAAGTAATGGAATATGCCAAGTTGCCACATGAGCAAACTATCATGTTCCCGTTTGGCGGGCATTTTGCGAGAATATAATTTATGTGTGTTTAAAAAAAACGGATTTCGTTTCTTTGGTTTAAAAAAAAGTCACAATGTAAGATTAACATATTTTGCACAATGTTTGTGTATAATGCATTTTGTCTTTGTACAGAGACTCCAACTGACCCGCTTTCGACGGGAGATCTCCCGTGGAAAGCCCGTTCTCCCGCTTGAGATCTAATTTCTCCCGCCCTGGCTTTGTGTCTCCCGCTTGAAATGATTTCTTACTCAGTGCCATCGTATGTTGAAAAATAAGCCTTAGATAGCATGAGAGAGCATGTAGCACCCTAGAGCTTGGACCCAGGCCGCAAGGAACTTCGCGCTTTGCGCACATCAAGTTGGAGTCTCCCGTTTGCTAGGGGTTTCAGACGGGAGGATCTCCAGATCAGAAGGTGCTTGGGGTTGGAGTCTCTGTATAATGTAAGATTGTCATTATTTTGTACAATGTTTGTGTAATGCAGTTTGTCTTTGTATAATGTTTTGTTTTTGTTTCTGTAAACGTGAATTTTGTGATATGAAATTAGACGAAATTCAAATAAAGAATTATTTGATAAACGTATGTGTTTGTGTGGGTGGGTGCGTACTGTGGATGTGTGTGTTTGGGGTTTTGGGCGAATCGAGGGGGGGGGGGGATGGGACTGGGATTTGATTTGAAGTAGGGGATAGTTGAATTGTAAGAATTATTTGGTATGATTAATCATTTAGGATAATGATAGATTAAGAATTGTTTGGTTGGGAGAGGGAGGATTGGTTTGGACTTATATGAACGATTTAATTCTTGATTTGTAGTGGACAGAGTATTTTTTTTTAATGTAGGCCTATAATTTTCTTATAAGTGAAATATAATTCATAATATGACCCAACATGATTCAAGGGACACATTTTCAATATTTCTTGATAGTATTATATAGTTGACTAGTTTGATTAGCTATAAATGGTTTACTGTCATTGTCGATGTTGAAGAGAGATTATTGCAGTATAGGTATTGAAAATTCATTTGCTTTTGTTTTTGAGTTGCATTTGTATTGATTTTTTTATCTCATACCCAAAATAGGTTAATTCTTGTATGATTTGAATGAAATCAATAAAGATCATGGAAAAACAAAGAAAAGTTTGTTTGTGCTGGTGTTTGTTGTAGACATTGAAACCCTTTTTCTTTGTTTTGGTTCAATTCTATTCACTATGGATTGTTCAAAGTGAAAAGAAGTGATAGAAATGTGTTTTTTGGCGTTTTTACCTGCATGAACTCCAAACCAAGTGATTGTGTAGGCTATAGATACAACCCGCATTTGCATTACATGTATTTAGAAGGCCTATCAAACCTTTGCAGAAATATTTAAAAAAAAACAATAATAACAATTGCATCAGAAGTAGAAGCAAATTTAGCACGTGTAAAGCCTCTTGATTGATAAACAACCATACTTTGTACTATCGTTCGATTAAAGCAAGGGAAGGTAATTATAAGACGAACTTACCCGTCAAGTGTAAGTGCTGTCATCACTCACTTGTAAAAAGAAATTGTCATGCCTCTGTTTCTTCTCGAATGCAAGAATATAATGGTTTTATAGCAACACAAGGCAGTTTGATTAGAAATGGATATGTGTGTATAAATAACCAATCCAGGGAAACTAGACAAGGATTCTGGTCGCGTGAACAGGGTCGAGTTATGTTGGAGTCGAATTGACACGCACCGACATCAGTCACAGAACCCGGGTGTTTGTTTGTTTTCTTCCCCCATTTCAATTTCGTTCTGGGGGGCATTAACAGATTGTAAACGTTTCAACAATTATTGTGACGTATGTTTTGGCAAAGGCATCAAAAACACATCAAAAACTTATAGCAAATCAGCAACAACAACAACGACGACGACGATTTCCGCCGGGATTTGAAGTCATCAATGACCTTTATACTACATACTTACATCCTAGCTGATTGGATGGCCATCCACGGAAAGAAGGACTCTGACAAATCACAACTTAGATAGCTTCGCATAAGATACGGAATTACATAAGGAATTCCTTCACTGAGTTGTCAGCCCCCACGCGACTGGTTGTAAAGGTCACACAGTATACCCGCAAGTAGAATTTAAGTAGAACGCGTCCAGCAAGTAAGACACATGCACTGACTCGCCCAAATCCTTGTTCGCCCTCAGAAATTTCCGGTATGCTGGAAAATCCCTACATGCAACAAGCCTGCATAGCTTGCCCGGAAAGGTGTGACAGGGCCTAAACATGGTTGCGGGTAAAAATATTTGCGTGCACACCTCCGGGTGACTACGGGTGAGATACGTGCTAGGTACTGTCATGTGCGGCTCATTCCGGGGACCTCCGGGTAGTAAAAATTGTTCTTTGCAAGTCGCACGCAAGGCTTACCCGGAAAGGTGTGACACGGCCTTTAGGCCGTGTCGCACCTTTCCGGGCATTCGGGCAAGCTACGCGGGCTTGTGGCGAGGAGGTAGTTTCCAGCACGTAGAAGATTTTCCGCGGGCGAACAAGAAAGTTTGCAATTTTCGCACTTGTTTCTTACCTACTAGACGCGTGCTACTTAGCTTCTACTTGCGTGCATTCCGTGTGACCTGCTTGAGAGCTTTGAAACCGATCCGTTTTCGGTTACGAGCGACTTATGGGTACTGAGAAGTACCTGCGTTGGAGTTGCCTGCGAGGTGCTGCCGGTAAGGGTCTCCTAATGGTGTTCTGCGTGTACCTCTGCGAGCGAACCCCCACGACTCACTCGGAACAAGTTTTGAGCATGCTCAAGGCCTTTTCATACCGTATCTGGGGAAGTTTTGCGACTTGACTTGCGGGGAAACAAATTTGCTACCCGGAGCTCTCCGCAGTTGGTCCGCACCTGACAGTACCTAGCGTAGTTACATAGTTAACCCTATAAAGCCCGGGGGGGGGGGGCACATTTTTTTTTTGCCCAATTTCAACCAAAAGCACTCTTAGGCTGGGTTCACATAGAAGTACACTGTATAGATACGGTATACGCTATACGCTCCGTATTCGCTTCGGTATTAGCATGCGTGTCCTACTTTAATATTCTTTTGGCGCCGTCAAAATGGATACTTCAAACGAAAAAGATCTGGCTCTTCTCCTACTGTAGGCCTATACAATATCTAACCCTCTACTCTCCCGCACCAGCTCACCGCCCTGGGCTGGGACTACCAGCGGCAGGGGATGGCTGGGCTCGCGCCCGGTATGTAAGACGCAAGGGGATTTGGTTAGTGCACTCGTATTAATAGACACACCTGCCACATCATCAGCAATTAATTAAGCTAATTTACGGACAAAATTTAAGAAAACGTTACATCAAATTCATAAAGTTAATTGGCGTTTATTCAAGGGGAAAATCTCCTCTTGTTCAATCAATTTCTATCAATGTCTACTTGACACTGGCGATTCAAACATTATATTACACAATTTAAACAGGCATGCGCATTATTACAATCTCATCTCGGTTATTGTACTTACATACAGCTTCGGGTGCAAGTGCAAAAAGGGGGGGGGGGGTTAATTGGGAAGGGAAGTTGTCCGCGATTAAGCCGCAATCATTTACGGAAGTCCTTTCTTCGCTCAGTCCTTATCGCTGACACGTATACTCTGTTGGTGGCTGCCTTTGTCGCCTTCGACCCGTACCGCTTCCGTCGCGCCGGTGGCTCGCCGCAGCATCTCTCCGGCGGCCGGTATACGGCTGCGTCGATCTGGCTGTCTGGGCTTCGCTTCACCTTCTCCTCGACCTCACCGGGGTATTAGTGGGCATCAGGGGTGGGGGTGTGCACAGTTCACAATCACTTTTTACACGTCAAACTCGTCGGACAGTGGCACGGACAGGCGTTCCCATTCGAATCAGATTCCGATTTTCTGCTAATTACATTGTCATTCGAAATTACAAGCCGTTCCCCACGTCAGAAATCCAAGCTCGGCCCACGGCACTATATATTAATAAATGGTCTGGCAGAGATCAATCATTGTTCCGGACGACGCCCCACTATAATTCCTAAATTATGCGAATAAATGAAGTATAATTGGAATTCTATCAGCAATAATGAACTACAAGATGAGGAGGGTTGCATATTCCTCGTGCTTTAGGCAGGAGCTTCACACAGGTGGAAGATTCAAAGTCTATTGTCATGATAATGAGTTTGAGTCTTCGAGTGTATATAAAGGAGGTGGATATTCCACGCCTCTCATCTTTCGAAGTGTGAACAAAGGACCTTTCCAACATCACGACTACGTACGTGAAAACAAAGACACCACAGTCATTCAATTCAACAGGCACATGCACTGTGTATCATGTTCGCCCTAAAGGGGCCTTGCGTTTATATGCCATTATCACTCATCAATCACAATCTCAACAGAATGATAAAACAGTTTCCGTGCGGAACAAGGGGAGGGAATAAGACCTGTTGTTATCAATGCTGTGTGTATGCAGCGTGTGGGCGGGACCCTCCTCATCTTGTACTTCATTATTACTGATAGAATTCCAATTATACTTCATTTATTCGCATAATTTAGGAATTCTATCACGTAATACTTCGTACAAGCTTCAGAGGGTTGCATAACAATTCAAAGAGCATCACGGGAACTGTTTTGTATGTCATACAGTACAGATGGCAACTATGAAAGAAAACACAGCTAGCGAAGTAGCATTCATGTGTATTTCTGAGCAGTTTTAATACTCGCACTTTCGTTCAGTGAGAACCACGACCAAAAATAATAACATCAGTTGACAAGTTGGATAGCAATGCGGCAATACAAGGCTGTTACAATAATCTTGATAATAACATTAAGTCGCTGTATATATGTCAGAGGTTATACATGAAGGCACTTGCTGTATACAATGTTAAACAGAACACATATCGCCACATTCAAGGTTATACACATACGTCATTCACGATCGTCTAGGTCCCAAGATTTAGGATAGTGGACGCAAAATTTTGTTCTGTAGAAGGCTTAAAGTAGAACTCCGTAAAGGTTCTGGAGTTTGACCAGTTTGCTCTAGCCATTATTTCATGGATCGAAACACCGTGGCAAAAGGCAGCTGAACTGGCCGCACTACGATAGCTGTGGGCCGAGAAAATTGATGCATCTATCTTTGCTTTGACTAGAACGTTCTTTAACCATCTTGCTATTGTGGCGTTCGACGCCTTGTTGTGTGGTTTCCTCGTCGAAAGAAAAAGCTTTGTCTCCTTATTAGCCTGACGAGCCACTTCCGTTCGTTTGAGATATTCCTTTAGAGTAGACAAAACACAATTTTTTTCATTTGGAGTGTAAGCTGGTAATTCAACCGACTGGGAAGCGATCTTCGCCTTGGGTGACGTTGTCTTTAACAAACCCATAATTTGAAAACTTGCACATTCATCATTTACAGTCATGTACGATGTATCAAGAAGACCTAACGTTTGAACTCTTTGAGCTGAAACAAGAGCAGTAAGAGAAATAAGCTTTTCACTCAACTGGAGTAAATCGAGATTTTCATTAACATCTAAGGAACTTAAATAGTCCAAAACCTTGGAAACTTCCCAAGTGCTCGTGTACCTCGGTTTCGGAGGTTTCTCATTAAATATTCCCTTCATCAATCGTATGATAAGCGGATGCTTTCCAACAGAATAACCATTAATAGGAGGTAGCGCAGATGATAGCGCTGAACGATAACAGTTCACTGTAGAATAGCTCTTCCCCAAACTTTGGGAAGACAAAAAATTAACAACATGAACTATAGTTGGGTTAAACGGATCAAACGATCGTCTATTACACCAATGTAGCCACTGGGACCAAGCAGACTCGTACTGTTTGTTGGTATTTTCCCTCCATGAGCGGGAGAGAAGACGTCTAGCGTCCTCCGAAAAGCCTTCTGCTTCCCACTGTTCGCCGAGATGGTCCAGGCGACTAGCCTGATGTCAGGCGACTAGCCTGATGTCTGGCAACGTCGTGGGGAGGGGCTCTATACCCCCGTGGGAGGAGAATGGGCGGGGCTATTAATGACTCGAGGAGGATGGGGTACCAGGGCTGGGCTCTCCACAATGGAGCGATGAGCAGCGCCATCTGGCAGCTGTCCTGATGTAACTTGTGCAGGACTCTAGAAAGAATGCAAATAGGTGGAAATAGATATGGGGTTAGCGAACTCCATGATAAAGAAAATGCGTTAACAGCGCATGAAAGTGGATCGTGTTTCCATGACACGAACATCTGCAATTTGGCATTGTGCCTAATAGCGAACAAATCAACATCAGGTGTAAATGACCTAGACAGAACCATCGCAAAAATATGTGATCGAAGGCTAAGTCCTCTAAGTCCTCGGCCTCGATGTTATGAATGCCTGGTATGTAAGAGGCCGAGAGCCAAACATTCCTACTAAAGCACCACGACCAAATTTCCCTTGCAATGCAGTCTAGATTTGGGGTATTTCCTCCCATCTCGTTCACGTAAACCACTGTTGTGTTACTATCCGATTTCACGTGAATGTGTGTATTGGTAGTTACATCACAGAGCGCTTGGATTCCTCGATATGCTGCGAGGAGTTCAAGCTCATTAATATGCAAAAGTGATTCGTCTTGCGACCACCTAGCTTGAACAAAGGAGCCGTCATTCTCACAAAAGGCTCCCCAGCCTGAATTACTTGCATCAGTGCTCACTGTCATGGATATGTCGGGCAAAACTAAGCATGTCTGAAAACTTTCAATAGGCTGAGAAACCCACCAGACTATCTCCCGGAGCTCCTTTTTCCCCAGCTGGACATGAGTGTTGAAATTTCCGTTTGATTTCTTAATTTAAGCTCCTTTGTCTTGAACCATTCTAATGTGCGAAAATGCAGCCGCCCCGTAGGGATCGCATCAAAAGTGGAAATAATCAAACCAATAAACTTTGCCAGGTCCCTGATAGTAACTCGGTTTGACGATAACAGAATTCGACCGCAACTCTTTAATTTCACCACTTTTTCGAGAGGTAGACTGTCATTTCAACCGAATTTAACTGAAGACCCAAATAAATCAAAGCCGTCTTTGGTGTAGTACTTGACTTCTCGAAGTTGACTAGGAACCCTAAGTTTGTCAACAATTCGACGGCACATGTAGTATTTTGTGCGCTCTCTTCTTGGGAACGTGCAAAAATGAGAATGTCATCCAAATAAATAACTGCACGAATTCCCTTACATCGAAGGGACGAAATGACAGGTTTCATGACTTTAGTAGAAACACGTGGGGCCGAGCATAGGCCGAAAGGTAAACAATTAAAACAGTAGAATTTTCCATTCCACGAAAAACATAGAAACTTTCGATGCTCATCAGCCATTGGAATTGTGAAATAAGCGTCTTTCAAATCAATTGTTAAATAATCGAATGGCGATAACAGTTCCTTAACATCTCTGAACGTTTCCATTTTAAAATGTTCATGTTTTACAAAGGCGTTCAGGTTCTTCAGATTGATAATTGGTCGGAGATCTCCTGATTTTTTAGGAACTGTGAATATAGTGGATAAGAAGGCAACATCTCCCTTAGCAATTTCGCTAATTGCCCCTTTCTGGCAAAGCAAATTGACTTCTTTTTCGATGGCAGCTTTCTCCTCGTGGGAGAAAGGAAAGGAAAGGGAGTTTCGTGATTGTTTGGGAGTAGAATCAAAATTGATTTTGTAGCCAGTGATGGCATCAATTATCCACTGATTGGATGTTATAGCCGACCAAGCGTATCTGAAGAACCTGAGTCTTCCTGCCTGGAATTGTTGATGTTTTGAACTTACTAGTTTTTTGAAGAGTCGTCACGGGCATTTCGCTGCTGGCCAGCAGTCTCCCGAAACCTCGGAGGGGGAGGACGAGAGATCGTGGCATGCCGGAACGATCTCTGTGGAGGTCCGTGACGGTTGCCTGACCGCGTATCGCGGTAGTTGTCATACGGGCGAAACCCCGGACGTCTGCCACTCGTGAGGTTGCCGAAACGGCGGCGGTATCTTCCTACTGACGGGGCGATCTTCTGCCCCACCAAATAGGTATCTCCCACTGATTTCAATGTCGCCGAAAGGTCACCACCGAAAAGTGTCTGACCCACTGGCACGGTTCGGCTGCAAATTCCCCGATACTTTGGGTTGAAAGATGGCTTTAAATCTTCACGGCGCTTCATCGAGATTTCATACGTGGCATGTCCCGCCAGCGTTATCCCATCCAGCGCCAATCGTTTGACGCGGCTCACATCAACTGCCCTCTTGTCGTCGGCGGCATCATGAAGTTCTGCCAGGATATGGGCGTAAGGGATCATTCCCCGTACTACGGCTTTTTGAAGTTTTTGGGCTCGAGAGTCGGCCGCTCTAGCTTTGGTAGGAATGGACGCCCATAGCTGTTCATCGACACGGGGGGCGCACAGCGCCAGGGCGTTTGCAGGCGTTAGATATTGCTTATCCAGTTTTTCAAGACACTCAGTCTTTGGCGGCATGGTCACGGCTTTAGTTAGCCGGGTAGAGAGTGCGTCGAAAACGGGCTTTCCAAGCACCTCGGGGCCATGACCATATAATTCGTCGTCAGAGTCAAAGCCAGTGTTTTTGTTCACTTGTGCAGTGGAGAAAATCTCAAGGTCCGCTTCCGGGTCATAGCTGACCTGACGGCTGGGGGACGACACGCCTGATACAACAGACTCAAATTCCGCAAAGATGCTGAACAAGTCATCTTCATCATCCCGGCTACGCCGAGGATGCCCGCCGGCAGTTTTGGGGCGCACGCTTCGCATGCTGCCCGGCGGGATGTTGAGCGTCAGATGGTTGGTTGTCCATTAAAGCTGCTAACTGCGTTTTTAACAGTTCGAAATCCGCCATCGACGGTACAGCAGCTGTGGACGGGACTGGGCCCGTCGACTGTCCCCCGACTTCCGACATATCCATAGTTGAGAAACTGCGTATGATAAGACGAAGACGTAACCTCCTGCCGTTCACACAAGAAAAAGATGAGAGGCGTGGAATATCCACCTCCTTTATATACACTCGAAGACTCAAACTCATTATCATGACAATAGACTTTGAATCTTCCACCTGTGTGAAGCTCCTGCCTAAAGCACGAGGAATATGCAACCCTCTGAAGCTTGTACGAAGTATTACGTGATAGAATTCAATTCAGTCCACCTGTGTGTTGCCAAACTCGGTCTTTCCCCACAAACGTTCAGAAGGAAGTTATGCCAACGGGCTACATCTTCAAATCTGCTACTCTGAGAACTTCATCTTCGCTAAACTTTAAATATCTGGCAGAGTTCTCTCCCGAACCGGGCAAAAGTTCTTGCAAAAAATGCTCGCAGAAGTTCTCTCCAAAAATGTGTGCAGAAATCTTGGCGGAATTTCCCCAAAAGTGGGTGCCGAAAATTCCGTCCGAAATATCTGTCTCTCCCTACAATGCATTCCCTTTTAAACTAACCCATAAATCCCTCCTACAATTCTATCATCCAATCATTACAATAAATTTCTCCCACCTGAATTATTGACAACCCCCTTTCGATCAATCCGCTTACCTATCCCCAACTTGACCCTCTCCTCTCACCTGCGTAACCTACCTGCGTCTCGAACCTTTAACTGAAACATAGTTAAACAAAGATGATGATGTTATAAGAGGTGAGAGTACCCCACCTGGGTACACTTTTTAAATGTTCTTCGTAATTCTACCAGTCGAGGTGGCGGAATAGCCCATGGTGTTTAAAACACCAATAAAGATGCGGGTCAGACATGATGATGATCTGGCTTACACAACATTTGAATATTATGTGCATATTACAGACAGTTCGTACTCCGTCAATTTTGTTGTTGTATACAGACCTCCACCATCTAGCACCAATGGTTTTACAAACACGGGTTTTCTTCAGGAATTTGACGATTTCGCATATGAAATCTCCCTCTTTGTTCACTGGGATGCTCCTTCCAAAGCAGATGTTATTCATTTTTCTTCAACCACAAGTTCTGTGGGATTAGTTCAGCATGTTAACGGTCCAACACAATAATTAATTGTGGGCACACACCTGATTTGGTGTTCACTCGCTGTGAGGAGTCATTGGTGTCAGAGAATGTTATACCAATGACACAAGTGTGTCACATCATTACTTGGTCTGCTTTACATTGCAATTACCAAAACCAAGACAAATGCAAACCGTAACGAAACTCCGTAATTATCATGAGATTATTTATTAGTGGAAAATTGAGCAAAGAAAATGGGATTCCATCGGGATTCGAACCCGAGACCTCCGGATGCTAATCCGGTGCTCTACCGACTGAGCTATAGACAACCCTAGTTCAGTGTTCGTCCCAGAAACCCTAAATTCTCAATGCTCGAATGGTCAGAAGCTATAGCAGTGTGTTTGTGTGTGACACACACGTACACACTTGAACCTGGCTTTTGATTTGATTTTGATTTGATTTGATTTGATTTATTTCTGCATTCAATCAGATACAATTTGAATGCAAATTTCAAAAGTACAAAGACAAAGAATAGCAAGTGCAGTGAAATAAATCGATAACAGTACTCAAATAGATACACATAGGTGATTGCATTGAGCAGTATACATACATGTACTCAAAAACATGAAATGAAATATACAGTATTTTTCAACAAATGACAGAAATCATTGAATGCAGAAGACCATCATCGTAAGCGATTAAGCTTGAGATGGATGGGGGCCTCATGAAAGGACTATATCCAACGACACAACTCTCTTGGAGGAAAGTGATCAGGTGGGTGCAGTGCAGTTGCAGGTGTGAGTGCAAGATGCAGTTTAAGGAAGAAAATAGAGATTGAAAAAAAAATAATCATTCACCATAAATATAGGTTTTCCCATTCATTTCCAAACTTTTTTCATTCAATTTCACAAATTTTTGCTTCAATTTCGTCGCAGGATGTCGAGAATAGGCCAATCTTACTTTCAAATTCGTCTTTCGTCGTTCATTTTCAAATAAAGTCCATTTGGCATACATTTTCGTCATTTACAGTTCAAAATCGTCAGTCTCACTCGCAGCGCTCAAAACACCAGGATCGATTTCGTCTTTTGTCAATCATTTTCGTTAAACTTTCATTCATATTCGTCTCATATCTCTATCCGGTGTGATTTCCAGTCACTCATGTATTTTTGTTTCTGTAACCGTTCATATTTTACATTCAGGAGTTAACATACACACAAGTGTCCCCCCACACAGAACCACAGATACAGACACACACACAAGCAATCCGAGTACACACTGATACACACAGACGTACCGTTTCGCCAACGAAAACACTGACAAACGATTTCTAGGCAAACATGATTAAAGACGAAATTTAAGAGTAGAATTGTAGCCTGTTTAATATCAAAGAATGGATAACATAATTATGTTTCCTGCTTTCCAGGGTACAAAATTTAAAGTTTGCTTCATGCATTATGATGCGAAAACCTGAACATTACGAGTTAAAGTTCAAAAGGTGACACTGACATACTGTCCTGGGTTATGACTTTTGACCGTCGTTTATCCCTCAATCAATGTTGGTTGGCAGTCATGTTTTACGTGTGTATTGTCTAATCAGATGGTTAGGTAATAATGTGTAACGATACAATTTACGAGAGAAAGTAAAAATATGTCGGCTTAAAGTTGGTTCACCATCAAAATAAAGAATCGACAACATCTGACTAATTTGAATGAAAAATTCACGAAATTGTGTGAACAAAAACGAATTTGATCTTCACATTCTGCGATCCGTCAGCGGGAGGGGTGAATTTGAATGACAATTGACGATTCTGTATGCTATGTCTTCGGAAATGTTTGACGAAAAACGAATTACAATGACAATTGACGAAATTGAAGTTAGGATTTGCGTTCCACGTGCTTCTCGGGACGAAATGAATGATAAATCTTTGAAATTGAATGACAAAAGTGCGAAAATGGATGGGAAAACCTATATTTGTTATCTTGATGAGTGGGGAGAATATGATTGTATCAAATATCGTTTTAGTGAAGCTTTCAAAGATTAAATACATTGAGCAAGACTTTATATTGTCAGGGAGATTATTCAAAATGTCCTGACCCGAATGCCTGATAGATTTATGTGTCACTAATAATTTGGGATTCAAAAGATGGAAATTTCTACATATACGAGTAGGGTACGAATGGACAGAAGTATTAAACCTAAACATGTTATTAAATGATGATGGAAGTTGATCATGAATATATTTAAACATAATTACTGCTACTTGAATAATATTCAAATAAAAAACCTTTAATGTTTTAAGTTCATTAGATAAAGAATCAGTATGAGCCAGGAAATGCGATCCAGTACAAATACGTATAACTTTCTTTTGTAATTTGAAAATAGAATTTATTTTGTTAGAGCCGCAAGTTCCCCATACAATATTACAATAACTTACATATGGAAGAATTAAGGAATTATATAATAAAAATAAAGTTGGACGAGGGAGAAAAAACTTCAGCTTGGAAATGATCCCAATATTTTTAGAAAAACACGTTGTAATATGATGCAAATGCTCATTCCAAGTCAAAGTTTCGTCTATTACTTCCAGAAATTTTGAATTTGTTTTCTTTTCTAATGGGATATCATCATTGTTAATAATATGTATCGGCGTATCTGCATTATGAGAATGAAGTTTAAAATAAATGAAATGAGCCTTTTTTATATTCAAAGAAAGTTTAGTAGACTTAAACCAATTTGATACTTTACTAATTTCAACATTTAAAGTATCATTTAAAATCTTAAGATCTTTATGAGAATAAAATATGTTGGTATCATCAGCAAATAAAACGAAAGAGAGAAGAGAGGATGTATTAATGATATCATTGACATAAAGAAGGAATAATAGTAAATGCGAGGGATCACCGAAGTGATGCAGCTTTTTGAGTGTGTAACAAACGGAAACATAAAAACTGACCAGAAATGAATATTATTCATTGGTGGAAAATCGAGCAAAAAAAAAAAATGGGATTCCATCGGGATTCGAACCCATGAGATTAATAAAAATCAGTTTGTAATCTCGCTTTCAAAGTTGACTTCCCAATCTTTCCCTGAGGGTGCTGATGTATTGTTTGAGTGGTCCTTGGTATGACTCTTGTATGGGAAAGCTTCTTGATGAATTTGCTCCTGTAAAAATCAAGACACGTATGGTAAAGAATAGAGTTCTCTGGTATACAATGACTCAATTCACGCTGCTCAAGAACGACGTCGAGCTGAAAGGAAGTGGCGAAAATCAAGATGGATGCAGATCGTATCTCTTTTTTTTTAAAGGGTGAATCAACGCCCCCCCCCCCCCCGACATTTTTCGCGACTATTCCGCAGCGCGAATTTTTTTTTTTGACAGCTCCGTTCGCTGACTTTTTATTTTCAAGTCTCGCACATCTTTTGACACCATTTTCGCGAAAATCGCGCATATCGTTACGACGCTGCACGACCTGTTATACATGCCTGTCAGACCGAAAATGGCTCAAATACGTGATTTTGTGTATAAATTCTATGCAAATGGAGTTTTCTCACCCTATGCATAAAGATATGATTATTTTCACTTTCATATAGGCTGAAATCAATTAATTTTAGCACAATTATGCTTGAAAAAGGTTCTGTCATAAATTTTGCGGAAAAAAATGAAAAAGTTAAAAAACAAAGAAATACATAAGAAATTCATAAAACAATAAAATACATAAGAAATTAAGTTTGATACCAGATTCTTTCTTCCGAGTACATTGTTAGGAATGCTACAAAGAATGTTATCACCAAAAAGTAGGATTCTAGGAGCTTTACTTTCTGATTTAGAGCAAAATATATGATTTCATGCATATATTAGCATAATTAATTAATATAATGGAAATTTCCATTTCGTTTTGTATAGTGTGGTAGATTACGCCACAGGTAATGCATGTGCCAATTTTCATGGCGATTGCGCTATCGACGGCCGAGATCTTTTGGGGGGGGGGGGGGGTTGCCCTCGGCCACAGAACACCCAAAAAAGCCCGGCCTGGTTAGGGTCAAGTGCCCAATTCTCGAAATATTTTGCTGATAAGATCCAGAACATAAGAGATGAACTTGATAACAAGAATGTGATTTCAGTTTGTCTTACAGACGATATCCGGGAAGGAACTCAGATTCTTGATGTTTTCCGCCCTGTTTCTCAAAATGAAATAAGGACAGTTGTTTTAATATAAAGAGTCTCAGCAAAAGTAGCAGATTGGACCCACTCCCAACTTGGTTAGTAAAAGAACATGTGGATTATATCTCCTCCCGATTTTCACTGAGCTTGTGAATTCCTCTCTGTCGTATGGTATTTTCCATAGAAGGCTCATCATTCAAGTATTAGGCATCTTTTAAAGAATTCGTCACTAGACAAGGATGATTTGAAGAATTATAGGCCTGTATACTACAATCTATCTTTTGTTGGTAAGTGTGACAAAGCTGGCTGACTTTGTCGCTGGCAGTGTTACTCAAACGCTCACCGCCATAAAGCCACATTAGCACAGGAATGAAACAGCAAAACACCGCTCATGTTTACAGTTGCTCACTTTCCTGCCGGGTTTATTGTGAGAGCTCTTTCGTCGTATGGCTATGTTGAGACGTCCTCAGCTTCACGCAAGCTTTCTCCTCGCTTCCTCGTCTGAGGAGTTTCACAATTCCATGCACCTCCTTTATATGGTTTGGGACATTTCCCAGAGTGAAATACCGAAACAAAGTTACAGTAAAAATGTACCGAATCGATCGTCAGCAACCTTTAAGTTATACATTGTTCTTATAGAGGGAAAGTTAGGAGGAAAGGACCTGAGCTCAGCAAATCAGTTTATTCACTCCTCACCACAATAAGCCAAATAGCATAAAGATTTACAAAAGAGGACCTACTTCTAGCCAATCAGGCTGCATGCCTGGGTTACATAAGTTGTCATATATCTTGTCTGTAGTCAGAGACAAATAGTAACAAAAAGGGTTCACTTTTACCCAATCATGGTATAAGGGACCGGAATTACATAATTTGTATTCGACTTGTCTCGCTGACTTTCAATAAAATACATAAGGGAAATACCTTTGGCTAATCATCATCACATCTGGACCCTCCATTATAACCTTTTGTTTTATGGAAATGGGCACTGACCGCCCGAGCCACTAAATCTGTAGTCTAGTTCTGGACCCTTTTTATCGCTTCTCTTTTTCGCCGACTATTCGCATTAGGCCGAGTGAGGGCGCGATCCCGACAACTGCGCACCACTTGGCAGGGTGATACCATAGGGTCCATGGTGATACAAACCTCCTGTCAATTGAAGTTGGTAGGGGAACTGAGGTCTTGGTGCTTACTTGGCACTTCAACACTAGTGGGTAAATTCACACCAGAACTATGTAACTTCATCTGAGACATGTTTGCATGTCACAGTAAGCTTATTGAGAAATTTGCTTGCTCAAGACTAGTAGAGCATAATGATAAAATGGAGATAAACAACCTTGCTGATCCATACCAATCTGCATATAGACACCAACATGACACTGAATCTGCATTGATCAAGGTAAAGAATGATGTCATGTTTTCATTGAACTCAAAGAAGGCAGTATTTGTAGTACTTTTAGACTTATCTGCAGCCTTTGATAGCATTGATCACAACATATTACCCTTCCGGTTGTCTCACAAAATTGGTGTTAGGGGAACTGTGTTGACCTGGTTTCAATCTTTCTTGAAGGATGGTCAACACAAGTTGATGGGGAACTTTCGGATCCGACTATTTGTAAGTTTGGTTTACCCAGGGAGGTGAGAAGACCACTTCCCTGGTAGTTCACCCAAGGCTTTGTAGTGGGTCCTGTTGACTTTACGGTTTATATTCTCCCAGTGGGAACATTACCCGATACCACAATATATTTAATCATGTATATGCCAACGATATTCAGTTATATGTTGCATTTGATCCTAAAATCCCTGGGGAATTGGATAAGGCTAGTATGTTATCACTTCAAACGTGTATATCATAATATATAAGGAACTGGCTGGTTGCAAGCAAGTTAAAACTCAATGAGTTAGTAAGACAGAATTTTTCATTGCTGCATCACCATACAATTACGGGAAATTACCAGATTTGACACTTGCGGTTGGTAAAGATTTCATATGTCCATCAGTACGGGATCAAAACGGAATCTGGGTGTCCTTTTTTGACACAAATATGACCATGTCAGTACATGTTAGTTACATTTGTCGAAAGGTAATTTTCCATTTAAGGAATATATCAAGGATCCGTAAATTTATCGATCAAACCGCTTGCCATCATGCTGTAAGGTCACTCATTCTCTCCAGACTGGACTATTGTAATGGACTTCTTTCCTCTATTCCTAAGTCCTATGTTGGTCGTCTGTAACGACTACAGAATTGGGCAGCACGTCTGGTGTTTGAGGTGAAAAAAGTCACCCTCCCCAGCCTCTACTTCATTCCCTTCACTGGTTTCCTATTCAACAGCGTATTATCTTCAAACTGCTTCCATATGTGCATAAATCTTTTAACAATCAGGCCCCTAGGTACATAACCGAATGCTTAACTGTATACACCCCTAGCAGAAATCCCAGATCCTCAAAATCTCAAACTTCAACTCAGCTATCCAATTACTCGAAATCTAGCTGGTGTCAGGGATTTTCACGGTAATTGCATCAAAGCTGTGGAATAAACTCCCCCTGATTATCAGGCAGTCTGTATCCACAAACTCTTTTAAAAAAGCTCTGAAAACATATCTACGTATTTCAAATTCAACCTTAAGCCCTGCACAGCCTGCATAATGTGTATGCGCATATGCATAATTATGTATGAGTATTTGAATTGTGGTCATGCTTGTTTTACTTATCGTTTTCCATTGAAATAATGAATCCAAAGGCCGTGTCACACCATTCCGGGCAAGCTACGCGGGCTTGTGAGGAGGAGGTAGTTTCCAGCACGTAGAAGATTTTCAGCGGGCGAACAAGAATGTTTGCAATTTTCATTCATGCCTGGTCATACCGTAGGCGGGAAACTTCTGCGGCTTGACTTGCGGGGAAACAAATTTACTCCCCGGAGCTCTCCGCAGTTGGTCCGCACCTGACAGTATCTAGCGCGTAGTTGCCCGGAGGTGCTCACGCAAGTCCGATTTAACCGCAGCCAAGTTTTGAGCATGACCAAAACTTTTTTCCGGGTGAGTCGCGGGAATGCCCGTAGAGGTCCACGCAGAACGCCAGTAGGAGACCCTTAGCGGCAGTACTTCCCAGGCAATTCCCACGCAGGTACCTCGCAGTCCCCGTATGCAGCCAAGATAATTAAATTCTGTGAGATTTCAGCCATTCCATTGGAGGAATTCCTTCACTGAGTTTGTCAGCCCCCACGCGACTGGTACAAAGGTCACACAGTATACTCGCAAGTATAACGCGTCCAGCAAGTAAGACACATGCGCTGACTCGCACAAATCCTTTTCCGCCCTCAGGAATGTTCGGTATGCTAGAAAATCCCTACACGTAACAAGCCCGAGTAGCTTGCCCGGAAAGGTGTGACAGGGCCTAAACACGGTTTGCGGGTAAAAAAAAAAATATGCGTGCGCACCTCCGGGCGACTACTTTTGAGATACATGCATAGGTACTGTCATGTGCGGATCATCTACGGGGACCTCCGGGTAGTCAAAATTGTTCTTTGCAAGTCGCACGCAAGGCTGGTGTGACACGGCCTTTAGGTTGCTCAAAACGTTATACCATAATCTGTGAAACAATTTATTGTTCTATTTTTGTAATTTTGTAAGCGCGCTCTGAGCCTCGTGGGAAGAGCGTTGTATTCATTGGTTCTGGTTTCTGGTTCTGGTTCTGGTTGTATACTGCACACAAACGCCCTGGTGGGCTATCACGGTACAGTGGTCAAGGACATTTGCAGCAGCAACAACTAAATTTTGAAATGAGCTTTTTGGGTTATGTTAAACACATCTATATTGGATAGGTTGTATTGTCTTCTATTGTATGGTAACTTTTTCTAAAATGTTGTTTTTAAATAATTTTGTTGCGAAAATTTTAATATATGATTTTATAGCTATGTTTTGATATTGCTGGTTGCCATGGCAACCATATAAACTGACAACTATGTCCGTCAGATTTTGCATGTTTTTCTGTTCCAATTTCAGTTAACAATATATGAATGAATGAAATTGGGGTTTTCTTGGCTGTAATTTGCTGAAAGACCAATATGTGAAGTGATTATGGTTGTGAATTAGGCCTACATTGAAATGGTGTTCTTATCATTTCCTTTATTTTTATGTGACATAGGCATCAAACAATAGATATAATAAAAATAATTGAAAAAAACAGCTTTTTCCCAAGACTACCCTTTAATTTTGTGTAATTTTCACACGAATGTTGCCTGTAGTATCATTTGTTCATCATATTATCAATCTGCAAACTCGAAATTCCAATATTACGGAAATATGAAGTGTGACACAAATATATGTACCTGTCCCCAAATAATACAAACATAAGTCTCAAATATTTCTTTATATTGTAATGAATAGCGCCCCCATCTGTCGACCTTGAGAAATATCAACCATAAACAAATAGTGAAGGTTGACTTACTTTTCCTTTGTGACAAAATTAATCTAAAAGTGGTTGGCATAAAATGAAATCACGTGAAAAGCGTGAAATCAGTGAAAGCGTGAAATCAGGTGAAAAGCGTCCTCAGTGGGTGACCTTTAGAAATTTCAAATGTTAGGTCATGTAGAGTATAAGTTGCTCTACCTAGATGTGCCAAATGACAGTAATACATCAAATAATGAAGAAGTTAGGGGGGCACAATGTTTCCCCCCCCCCCCCCCGGCCTCTCTGGAAAGGGTCAAAATAAGCCAGTTCGAAGATAGCTCATGTGCACATGGGTACAAATGACCTTTCATTTTTTCTCAGTTAGGCACTTCACTCGATTCAAAGCGACATAATGCTTCAGCTTGCCCAACATAGCAATTTATGGAACTCGTATTCAAACAAAGAATGAAACCTGACATGTAGTCAAGTGAGCAGAATAGTTTCGTCAATCAACACTTTGGGAAGCATCCATTTCATTGTGCTGTATTGAATATATTAACAAACTTTTTATGTTAAAAATTGCCAAATACCAGACTTGCTGTCAGGTGGATGGATGTACTGGCAGGCATCATTAATAAGGATTGCATGAATAATCATTGCATCACATATACTTATCCGAGTGAATATAAAAAACGAACCTGTCTCTCGGTAAAAAATGACCTTTTTCTGCTCATGCGCAAAACTGGAAACCCCGAACTGGCTTATAGCTTGGGCTTTATAGGGTTAAGTCATCCGTTCAATTATAAAAGGCCATGGGTGAAATGTCATGTGTAATAAAAAACCGGCCTACGAGCAAACTAAAAATCGTATCGAACAATAAGTCAATTGCAATGATTGCAACTTGAAGCACTTGCATTTATAGCAGAGGTAAATAAAAAACAAACAATTTTGTTATTTTAATAAACAGAGAAGATTTATACTGCGTGTACGTAGAGAAAGGGATTTATTACGCTTTTCTCCATGTCCACCTCCCTGATCTTGGGCATCAATTTCTTTCGTTCATGATTGGTTCCTGTTTACGTACATGGCCGGCGCCACGTTTTTTCACAAGTGTGTGTGTGTGTGCGTGGGGGGGGGGGGGGGGCACTTCAGACTTCTGGTGCCACTTCCGGGTTTTCATCAGCTAACAAGCAAAAAAAAGGTCTTCAGCGCAAACCTCTGCATTGTGCCACTTCCGGGTTTCTTCACCTGATAAGCAAAAAAAAAAAACAAAAACACAAAACAACAACAACAACAACAAAAACAAACAAAAAAAATAAAGGCCTTACCTCGCTCACACTTCAATGTTTCTATTCATTTCTTTCTAGTGCCACTTACTCACTTCCGGGGGGCCCAAAGTGGTGACACCTTATGTATTCCTTTGTATATATGGTGCCAAAAAAGTGGGGGGGGGGGGAGCGAGCCCCCTCCGTCCCCCGGCGGCCCTGACGTAATACTAAAAAAGTAGACATTTTCATAGACTATGGGGCGCTTTCGATACGCCTTGAGTTACGCTTTAGCGTTGCTACCACGTTAGAACTACGAATATGCCGCTTTTAATACGCTCGTGAGCCGATTGTGATAAGCTTTAAAAGCACCGCTCTCTCGCTAAGTTTAACCTGTTGGACATGTTCAAAACTTGGTGGCGACCCTAGGCGCTGAAACGCTCAACATACCGATGGAGAAGATTTGAAGCGGTGTGGAGCCGGGAAATGTGCAAACGCCGGGAATTGTGCAAACGTCTCGCCGGGAAATGTGCAAACGCCGGGAAATGTGCAAACGTCTTGCCAGGAAATGTGCAAACGCCGGGAAATGTGCTAACGTCTCGCCGGGAAATGTGCAAACATGACGCCGGGAAATGTGCAAAAGTTCAATTTTGCCGGGAAATGTGCAACAATTCGCCGGGAAATGTGCAAATTATATACTTTAGCGATATTGTGTATAAAGATAGTAGATAAACTCCATATCAAAAGTGCCCATGAACTTCCACCATTTATATTTTCTTAATGAAATCCTTGACAGATTTTCAACAAAAGTGGCAGGTAGCACGATTATGGCAATGGGATCTCGATTTGTTTATAGTAGCCACCCCCTCCCCCACGAAAAAAGGGGAGGGGGGGGGGGCCTCAAAGTCCCAGAACTACGGTTTTATCGAAATTCTTCTTATATTCTCTAACCAAATAAGAATGAGCTAGGTTGGTTCTATAAAGACATTGATGACAGTAGTTCAAGTTTAATGGCAGATCCAGGGATGCAGGGCACCGGCCATAAGTAGGGAGGAGGCTTCAAATTGAAGCCTCAGAGTCCCTAAACTAGTGCTATGAAGACGTTAATGACTGAAATTGCATGTTTGATTATGACGGATTCAGGGGTGCCCGGATCGCGGGGGGGGGGGGGGGGAGGGGGTGATGGGGAGGAGAGGGATTTTCTACATTTTCAGTATCTTCTTGAAAAGTCAACGACAGATTTTCACCAAACTTGTCAGATAGCCTCATTACGGTGATATGATCTTTATAAGTTGAAATTAGCCCCAAGTAAACCCCCCCCCCCCGGTCGAAGGGGGGGGGGGGGTTGAAGCCTCAGAGTCCCTAAACTCTGGATTTTTAAATCTTCTTCTGTCGAACAAAAAAAAAATAAAGTGCCTTAAAGTTAGTGCCTTGAAGACATTAATGACTGAAATCTCATGTTTGATTATGGCGGATCCAGGGGTTCCCCGATTTTTTTTTTTTTTTTTTTTGGGGGGGGGGGAAGTAATGGAGAGGAGGGGGATTGTCCATATTTACTGCATCTTCTTGATAAATCTCAAGAAGGATTTTCACCAAACTTGGCAGATAGCATCTTTACGGTGATATGATCTTTATTAAATTTTTGTTTAAAATGAGCCCCACCCCCTCCCACCGCCGGGGGGGGGGGGGGGGGAAGGAGTTGAAGCTTCAGGTCCCCTAAACTCTGGAAATTTGTAATCTTCTGTCGAACCGAAGAATATAGAACTATGTTACATGAAGATACTACTTTTGTAGTTACTAAAATTTCAGGTTTGATTATGACTGGTCCAGGAGTGCCCTGATAAGGGGTGTGAGGGGGAGGAGGGGGATTTTTCCACATTTTCTGCATAGTCTTGTAAAAGCTATGACGGATTTTTCACCAAAACTTGGCAGATAGTATATTTATGGTGATTCGATCTTAATTTGTTAAAATGACCCCCCCCCCCACCGCCGAAGGGGGGGGGGGGGTTGAACCCTCAGAGTCCCTATACTCTTGATTGTTTGGGTTTTTTTTAACTTCTGTCGAACCGAAAAAGTTCGTGCGATAAAGACATTAATGACAGAAATATCATGTTTGATTATGGCGGGTCCAGGGGTGCACTGATCGGGGGTATGTGGGGGTGAGGGGGAGAAGGGGGGTTTTCAAAATGTCTCCATCTTCTTGAAAACTCTATGACGAATTTTCACCAAACTTGGCAGATAGCATCCTTATGGTGATATGATCTTAATTCGTTAAAAAAGAGCCCCCCCCCCCCTCCGCCGAAGATTGAGGTGGGGGATAAAGGGGGGGGGGGGGGAGTTGAAGTCTCCCATTCGCTAAACTCTGGATTTTTTCTGATCTGTCGAACCGAAAAAAGAAGGTAGAGCTAAGTTAGTGTTGTGAAGACTTTTCATGCCTAATTGTACCGGATCCAGGGGTGCCCTGATGGGGGCGGGGGGGGGGGGGGATAAGGGGTGTTGCGGGATGGATGATGAAGAATGTATTTTCAGCATCTCCTTAAACAAATCTATGACAGATTTTCAGCAAACGTGGGAGGTAGCATCACTAGTGTAATAGAATCTCACTAAGGGGCAACAAACCGCGGGGGGGGGGGGGGGGGGGGACGGGCATGGTTGGGGTGAGACGAAGGCTCAAACCTAAGGGATTGAGAGTAAGTATATAAATATCTCTCCCACCATACGTAAGAGAGATATAAAGATAGTACCGCGCTTTTTTAGTAAGTACAGTTAATGCATGGAGTAGGTTCACTAAGGGATGCCCAAAAAGGGGAGGGGGTATTAAGGAGGCTTAATTTTCACATTTTCGTCTTTTTCTTGAAAACTCAAGACGCATCCCTCGGGTAATAAATTCCATTTCAGCTTAAAAAAACAACTTCTATACAAAAGTGATGGAGCTAATAGAGTGCTGTTATAGCAAATTCATGAATTTATTTCAAGGGCGGGGGAGGCGGATTTTCACATACTGGAGTATTCAGCTTCTTCTTGAAACCCTTATATATTAGATATTGGCCAAGCTTGGCACGTAGCGTAGCGTATTTATCTGGTGATATGACCTCAATTTGTTTAAATGAGCACTGTCCCAACCCATAAGAAGGGAGGAGATGGAGCCCCCCCCCCCACCATCTCCGCCCCTTGAACAAGACGAGGGGAGTGGGGTCGTTCGCGTGGAATTCAGAATTTTCTGGGAAACCCTGCATATATGAAAATAGGAATACATACTTGAAGAAATTTTCTTTACAACCAAGAGTAATTGAACACAATTTTATCACATTTTTAGAAGGTAGACCTATACTTTGATGAAATTTCACGTCTGCCTATGACGTGGGGGATACCTTGGTCTTATCCCCCGCTTTGGGGAAGGGTAACAAATTGGACTTGTTGCCCCTTCGAACAAAGTGGGATTCTATTACCATATATAGAGATGCTACCTTCCACGTTTGGTGAAAATCCGTCAAAGATTTCTCAAGAGGATGCAGAATATGTGAAAATCCCCCCTCCCCCTCACTCACCCCCCCCCCCTTATAGGAACACCCCTCTATTCGCCACAATCAAACGTGAAATAAAATTTCATGGCATTAATGTCTTCATAGCACTAACTAAGCTCTATCTTTTCCGGTTTGACAGAAGAAAAAACAATTCCAGAGTTTAGGGACTCTGAGGCTTCAACCCCCCCCCCCCTTCGGCGGTGTGTGTGTGTGTGTGTGTGTGTGTATGTGAGGGGGCTCATTTTAACAAATTAAGAGCATATCACCATAAAGATGCAATTTGCCAAGTTTGGTGAAAATCCGTCGTAGATATTTCAAGAAGATGCTGAAAATGTGAAAAATTCCTCTCTTTTCTCTTACCCCCCCCCCTCGATCTGGAGACCCCTTGATCCGCCATAACCAAACATGAAATTTCATTCATTAACGCTGTGTCTTCATAGCACTAACTTAGCTCTATCTTTTTCGGTTTGACAGAAGAAGATTAAAGAAATATCAGAGTTTAGGGACGCTGAAGCTTCAACCCCTCCCCCCTTCGGCGGGTGTGTGTGTGTGGGGGGGGGGGGCTCATTTGAACAAATTAAGATCATAATTATTACCATAAACATGCTATCTGTAAAGTTTGGTGAAAATCCCTCGTAGCTATTTCAGGGAGATGCTAAAAATGTGGAATAGCCCCTCCACCCCTCTCCCCCCCCCCCCCCCCCCGATCTGGGCACCCCTTGATCCGCCATAATGAAACATGAAATCTCATTCATAAATGTATTCATTGCACTAACTTAGCTCTATCTTTTTCGGTTTGACAAAAGAAGATTTAAAAAAATCAGGATTTTAGGGACGCTGAGGCTTTAACCCCCCACCCCCCCCCCCCCTTCGGCGATGGGGGGGGGGGGGGGCTCATTCTAACAAATCAAGATCATGTCATTACCATAAATGTGACTGTATCTGCCAAGTTGGGTGAAAATCCTTCCTAGATTTTTCGAGAATATGCTGAAAATGTGGAAAATCCCCTCCCCCTCACCCCCCGATCAGGGCACCCCTGGGTACGCCATAATCAAACATGAAATTTCAGTCATTTATGTCTTCATAGCACTAACTTAACTCTATCTTTTTCGGTTCGACATATGAAGAAAAAAACATCAAGCGTTTAGGGACTCTGAGGCTTCAACTCCTCCCTCCCACCTCTTTGATGGTGGTGGTGGTGGGGGGGGGGGGCTCATTTTAACAATTTACGATCATATCACCATTAAGATGTTATATGCCAAATCTGGTGAAATTTCCTTGTGGGGTTTACAAGAAAATGCCGAAAATGTAAAAAAAAAAAAGAAAAGATGGTCGCTAAGACAGGTGGTAAAGATGATAATGGTTCATGCGCAGCTTTGATTGAGAGTTTCTCTTCCATCTACGAGTATACATAATATAGGTAAAATGAATGGTTTGCACATTTCCCGGCGGCTTTTGCACATTTCCCGGCAAAACTGAACATTTGCACATATCCCGGCGTCACGTTTGCACATTTCCCGTTGATGAAATTTAGAGATTTGCACATTTCCCGGCAAGACGCTTGCACATTTCCCGGCGTGAACTGGTCAAGTTCACTCTCTTTGTCTTCTTTGTGCTGCAGTGCAAGGGGACTTGCCTGAAAGAGCACCACAACCAGTGCACTGGCTATACCAAGGCAACCTATGTGAAGAAATGCTATGGAACACGTGTTGTATATTATGCAAACTCTCCAGCCACCTTTGAGCTCTTACTTCTGAAATCTGGAGATGTCAGCACCAACCCTGGTCCATCAGACCCTCATGATGGATCTCATGATAGTGTTTATCCCCTTGCTCCAAAGCATAACCAGCGTATTATATATACTGGTACCATCACTCTACGTGATTTACAGCCTTTTCGACGTGTGCTCTACACCAGACTGCATGATGAACTGTTCAGCAGAATCAAAGCCTTGGGTATTCATCGCAGAAGGAAGACTCATCGTGGAAGCAAGGGCTTCAGAAGGAGAAGAAGACAGCAGCAGCATGAACATCAACTATCCAAAGAGAGATCTACTAATCTCTCCCACGAAACCTCTTCTGTGGAAGCAAGGCACGATAAGTTGAATTTTTGTGTTCTTAATGCTCGCTCACTCAGGAATAAATCTTCAGAATTTCAAGATTTTGTCATAGATAAGCACCTTGACATTGTATGCGTCTGTGAGACGTGGCTTACTCCATGTGATGATGCAGTGGTGGCTGACTTCTGTCCAGATGGCTTTATCTTCAAGCACCGACCCAGACCTGGTAGACGAGGTGGAGGCATTGGATTCCTTTACCGCAATGAACTGAACGTGAGTGTTAAACCATCTTCTGTCTATGACAGCTTTGAAGTGATGTCAGGTACTGTTACATCAAACAGCATCAGCACCGATATTGTCGTTATCTACAGGCCACCTGGGACTCGATCTTCTTTCACTAAGTTCTTAGATGAGTGCTCATCCATGCTCGATGATAACATTTTTCGTCCGACACCTCTCTTGATATGTGGTGACTTGAATGTTCATCTGGACAATTTGGCTTCTTCCAACACTAAGAAATTCAATGAATTGCTCTCTAGCCATGGTCTCATCCAGGTTATAGATGTCCCTACCCATGAGAAGGGACATATTCTCGATGTATTACTGTTTCGCTCGTCCGAGTGTGAATTTCATTCCAATGTTCAAGTCATACCTGGCATATCTGATCATTCTGCCATTACTTGCAACGTCCATCTTGATAAACCTCGCCAGACTAGGAGATACAAGGTTGTTCGAAATATCAGATCGATAGACAGGATTGCATTTGCTGCTGATGTTTGCAATGCCTTTAAGTTGTCTTCATCTGACTTGGATGTGTGCAGTGCTGTTGACAATAACTCGCATCTAGGCACCATTCTCGACACTGTCGCATCTGCCAAGATGTGCATCAGGAGGGATCAGTCCACAAGTTCATGGTATACTCATGAGATCATCCTTGCTAAGTGTAGCTGTCGAAAAGCTGAACGGAAATGGCGTACCAAAGGCAAACTGGAGATAGATCGGCAGCTGTACTCCCATCAGAGACAGATTGTTCATTTTCTTGTTCGCAAGGCCAAGCGTAACTACTATGTTAGTCTCATCGAAGACTGCGGATCGGATTCGAAGCGTCTATTTAGTGTGGCTAATCGTCTCCTGAAGTCATCACCCCTTCCAGGTCATGTGAATGCTCAATCCTTGGCACAGCTCTTCATCCAGTTCTTCAAGTCAAAGATTAGTAACATATGTAGCAAATTTCATGCAGATGTCACCCCTCAACCACCCCTGCAAACAAGTGCATCTTTGTTATCATTTGAATCTACCACTCCAGCTGAGATTGAGAAACTTCTGCGCAACATATCACTGAAGTCCTGCGAGTTAGATCCGATTCCTACCATCTTAGTGAAAGAGTGTGCTACAGTTTTTGCACCTATAATAGCCAGCATTGTTAATTTGAGTCTTCAGCAGGCATCAGTCCCAGTCTCATTGAAGTTGGCTAACATCCACCCTTTGTTAAAGAAGCCATCCCTTGATCCTGAGGCTCTGCAGCATTACCGGCCTGTATCGAACCTTCCATTTTTGTCTAAGATCCTTGAGCGTGTTGTCCTTTCACGATTATCAGACTATCTGCTGGAGAATAATCTCTTAGATAACCGTCAGTCAGCATATCGGCCGCATCATAGTGTTGAGACCTTACTAGTTAACTTATCCTATGATATTTTGAGAGATATGGATGATGGAAAGATTACTGTTCTCTTACTGCTTGATTTATCATCAGCATTTGAAACTGTTAATCATACGATTCTAGAGAATACTTTGAAGTCATTAGGTGTTGATGGTAAAGTTCTTGAGTGGTTCAAGTCATACTTATCTGAAAGGTTTCAGGTTGTTTGTGCTAATAATGCAAAATCTGATCCTGCTCCATTAGACTTTGGTGTCCCACAAGGATCTGTCGGGGGCCCAACGCTTTTCTCAATTTATCTGACTGGTTTGAAAGAGATTTTACATTGTCACTCTTTTAACTATCATTGTTATGCTGATGATATCCAGATATATACATCATTTCTACCTACCCAAACCAATGTCGTTGACATCATTCAGAAACCTGAGGCTTGCATCCATGATATCAAAAAGTGGATGAGCTCGCATTCATTGAAGTTAAATCAGGAAAAGTCAGAGTTGTTATTTATTGGTTCCAAGGTTCTACTTGACAAGGTTAGTCTTCCTTCTTTAACGGTTGACAATGATGTGGTTATTGCTCCATCTAAATTATGTTGAAATCTTGGGGTATTATTTGATTCTACAATGTCCATGTCTGTTCAGATCTCTGCTGTCTGTAAATCCGTGAGATATCAGTTACGCAATTTGGGCATTATTCGCAAGTATCTAACTCGTTCAGCCACAGAAAAAATAGTTCATGCTCTTATATCATCCCGACTTGATTTTGGTAATGTACTCCTATTTCAGCTACCACAATCTCAACTTTCACGGTTACAAAAATTGCAAAATTCAGCAGCCCGCATTGTTACCCTTACCAGGAGAAATACTCACATTACCCCTGTTTTGTCCTCATTGCATTGGTTACCTGTTGAATCTCGCATTGTATTTAAACTATTATTATTTGTTTTTCATTGCATACACGGATCTGCCCCAGAGTACAATGTTAATTTACTGACATTTTATAATCCTTCCAGATGTTTAAGGTCATCCGATTGTAGATTGCTTGTTGTTCCTAAAACGAAGAAATCATGGGGGGATTGGTCATTTGCACATGCTGGACCTTACCTGTGGAATCAGTTGCCTCAAGCTATCCGTCACATTTCGAATGTTGACTCCTTTAAAGTTGCCCTCAAGACTCATTTGTTCATGACCATTTCCCAGTAGAATTGTATATTATGATGTATATTTTTTCATTATCATTATTGTGTCATTCATTTTCATGTGCATGTTTGTGTAAGGATTTTTGTATTTCATAACTTACTCTTCTGCTGCGCCTTGAGCACGTTAACTATGTGGAACTGGCGCATTATAAGTACCCTGTATTATTATTATTATCATTTCCCGGCTCCACAAGCGGTCAAGCCACGATATGCCGCGCTTTGTTGATTTTTGAGGATTGTTGCGTTTAGTGACATGGGGGATATTATAATACACGTAGGCATTAGAGGAGTATTTTTCCTCACATTTCAACAAATTCGCATTTTCATGTGAAAAAAAACACCACCTGACTCTGTTAGTAGCATACAAATATACTCACAGAAAACAGTTTTCATTTTTTTTGTGTGTGTACCTACGCGGACAGTTGTTTTTTTGTAAATGCATTTAAGAAGTCGGTCCTGTTTCACAAAACTTGTTATCAGTGACAACTGCCACATTTCTGTGACAAATTTGCTCTTAGCCAATCAGATGCAAGGATTTCAGTAGCTTACAACAACTAAGACAACTTGTCACTGATAACAAGTTTCATGAAACGGGGCCCGGTCGCATAGAAAACACACTTTTGTTTTAATGGAAATGACTGAAAAAGACAGAGTAGACGTTGCTCTACAATGCTTATAGTCAAAAGCCGGCACATTCAAAGGCAATCCCGAGGGAGGGGTTCGAAAGTTTACCACCACCCCCCCCCCCAATAGCTCCGTATAGAAAAGATGCATTTTACCAACGCAGACAGTTACTTCATGTGTACTCAGTACATGCCTTGGAGGCGTTTCCGGTCGTACAGCAAAGACTCTTTTATTTTCATGAGACCTAATGGAAATGATAGACGAGACATTACTGTACAATGTTTATTATACTGAAAAGGGGGCACATTCAAAGGCAATACCGTGAGAGCTGCCCATAGTTTACTAACTCGATCATCGATCTGCCACGTAAAGAAATAATGTAGACGTTGCTGATTTTGTTGTTACATTTGTAACTTCGAAACGTTCCTATACACAATATGGCATATCAATAACTATTTTCAAGATTCTGGTGGAAATCATGGATAAGACATTGTTATTGGAAATGGGAATAGCATAAAAAACATGCAATGATGATGACTTTGGCAATGTTTTTCCACAAGCTGGCGCTCTTCCATGACAACGTAAATACTGTTACGGGGGGGGGGGGGGTGATTATACATGTCATCCCCACCTTGTGAGCACCTTGTGAGCTTGGGGGAGGGGATTCATACCCCCCCCCCCCCCTCGTCTAGGCCCCTGATTCAATGTATACTGTACCTCCCAATGACTCAAGAACGGATGATTGGATTTTCACCAAACTTGCAGGGTATAACTATAGGGCCTACTGAAGAAAAAAGAAGAAACAATTCAATTTGAGGGGCATGAGGTCCACGGTCCAAGGTCATAGGACATGAAATGAGCGAAATCTCCCAATGACTCAAGATCAGATTTTCACCAGACTCGCAGACTATGTTCATGAAGGAGTAAGCGAAAAAATATTAAATTTCGGGGTCATGTGGTCAAAAGGTCAATCTCCTAATGACTCAAGAACAGAATGATCGAATTTTCGCAAAATTTGCAGAGTGTGTTCTTAATGAAGTAAAAAAAAAGAAACAAACAATTAAATTTGGGGCCACGATCACTCATAGGTCATGGGATCACAAAGGACATCACAAGCTTAATCTCCCAATTACTCAACAATGGACGAGCAGATTTCCATCGAACTTGCAGGATGTGTTCATAATGAAAGAATGAAACAAATTTGAAGATCATGAGGTCAACAGTCATGAGGTCTATTAAGGACATAAAATAAACCCAATCTTCCGATACCATCCTCTCTTGTGTTATGTATGTTTTATTGCATCCGAAATGTATCTGTAGATTCCCCTGCTGCCTACGAAAGAGGGATATATTTATGTATACATATATATAATATTATATACATATGTATATATATATATATATATATATATATATATTTATTCATTCATTTATTCATTTATTCATTTATTCATTCATTCATGTTTAAAATCATGACTGCTACTCTCGGAGTCCTACTGTAGTTGTAGTCTCTGTGCGCCAAAATCAATTTTTTGGGTCTAATCTTGTTTTACCGTCCGCCAGATGTTTTTGATGGTATTACTATTATCATTTCGAAGGTGCTGAATCCGAATCTGGCTGGTGCAACTCTTACATCCTTGAGGGTTTTGAGATATTCAAGATGGCCTCCAATATGGCCATCAAAGCCTGAAATTCCTATATTTCCTTCCCATGGGAAGATTTTAATCTCTCGATTCTCCTTAGTCAGTATAGGCATACATCCTGATTTCGAGGATTTGTGGTTTATGTTTAAGAAAAAATGGTATTATTATTGAGGTGTATGAAAGTGATGGCGCACAATTTCTGAAAACTTCAGACACTGTCTGTCACTATGTGACTGAGAGTGTGAGTGTGGAATGTGTGGGACGTCATTACCAGGTAAGCTAGGTGGAAAAAGTGGTCACGGTATACATAAGAAAAGACAGTATGGAAGTTAACGGAGGCTTATATAGCTGAGCCATGGTAGAATAGCTAACTCGCAGAAATGAAGAGCATGCAGGAAAGAATAGGTATTTTAAAAGAGGGAGATAGTTGAGGAAAATAGGTTTAAATCAAGAAGGGAGAGTTAGTTGGAAAGAAAATGGATATGTAATAAAATGGGAGAGAGCTATAGTATAGAGGGTGGAGTCGCAAGTAGATTTGGAGGGAACAGACAGTTGGATCTGAACATCTGTCAGAGCAGGACATGCATGGGTGTGCTCTTCTAATCCACCGGTGATAGTTGCAGAGAGGTAGCTGATCGGCCTACAACGCAGCGCTGTATTTCAGGAAGAAAAGTCGTCGCCCGGAAGCCCATGCTTTCTGACAGAGCACGCGCAAGACATGCTGCAGGCACTGACAACAACTGAAGTCTCCTCCTCGCCATTAGCCTACGTATGGGTCTAGGTTCAAACACCAAATTCAGACGTAAGTAGCCGTAGCTGTATTAGTTCTATAATATAGGTTCTCCCGGTCAATTTCATACTTTTGTCATTCAAGTTCCCATTCCGAGCATTCAATTTCACGCATTCCACGCTCGCAGCACTGAATCATCAATCAATAATTCAAAATCTGGTCATTCGAATCAGGGGTCTCTTCCCACCTCCCTGTTCGAATTCACTATCGGAGCATTCAAATTCACTTTCGGAGCGTTCAAATTGAAGAGAGAAGCACGCATTTCAGCAATGAGCATTCAAATTCATTTCAAGCTTGCGACGTATAATCTCGTCGGTCATTCAAATTCGTGAATAGGCAACCATGTTCCAAATAACTGCATTCAATTTAAAAGGAGTCCTGAATTTAGTTAGTTTGGGGCCGTGTATGTGCATGGGCGTCGGGGTTGTGTTGGGTGCGAACGCACCCTCCTTAGACCCCCCCCCCCCAAAAAAAAAAAAAAAAAAAAAAAAAAAATGCCACTACAGTCTACGAGCGACCTCAACGCCGGGTGGTATTATGATTATTCTTTTGTATTCTTTTTTTTTCTTTTTTTTTTTCATTTTGCACCAGGGACAAAAAAAAATCGCACCCGGGCTCTGGCAGCACTGATTTTATACATATGTATTTTACAGTGTTTACTATTTATCCACTGTATAACTGTACATCCGTACGGTACGGAGCAAGTATACACGCAAACGTGTACGTGTACGTGAGCTACAAGGATGTAGGGTCTATGTACAGCACTTTACTTCTGACCAATTCAAATTGAGAATGCGAGCCCGTGTGCGAGCCTTAGCCTCATAAAAATTTTGGTGGGGCAAGCATAATACTATAATTTTGCCCCCACCCCCATAATTAATGATTCCCGTGATGAGAAGATTTTTTTTTTTTGCTTTTTCGACAGAAAAAAAAGTTCCCCCATTAAAAAATTGCAAGGGTAAGCATATTATTTGCCCCCCCCCCCACGTAATTATAATTCCCGAGATAAGAAGATTTATATGATCATAATGTGATCATAATGTGAGAAGTTTAAGTAAAAATTTTGATCAATTAAAGGTACTTTTAAATCATTCATCAGTTACTTTTTCAGTTATTGGTCTTTGCGAAACTTGGTTGCATGATCCGCTTCATTCGCTTGTATGTATTGAAGGTTACACTCTAGTTTCAAAGGATAGAACACGTAAGCATGGTGGTGGTGTGACCTTGTTTGTTAAAGATGATGTCAAGTTTAATGTTATGGAAAAATTTTGCCAAGTTTCTGATATGATTGAATGTGTCTTTATAGAAATTGTTATACCAAATGCAAAAAACCTTATAGTTGGCGAAATTTACAGGCCACCAAATAGTAATTTTAACGATTTTGTTGGTGTATTGCAAACTATACTTGACTCTCCCTCTCTCATGAACAAGCATTGTATATTGATGGGAGACTTTAATATTAATCTATTTCATTATGATGAAAAGCCCCAGTGTCAGGAATTTTTAGATACAATGATGTACAATTCATTTATACCTTGTATCACGAAACCAACAAGGGTTTCTGATACAACTTCGTCACTAATTGACAACATATTTACAAATTTATCTCACGTTGCCGATCAAGGAATCATTGTTTCTGATATATCGGATCGCTTCCCTATATTTGTGACGTCACATGATATTTTTGAAAAAGGTAAAACAAATTATAATAAAAAGGGATTTCGAGTAATGTCACAACAACGTATAGAAAGTTTTAAAATGAGTCTTGATCATACCGACTGGTCTGTTGTTTATAATACGAATGACGCTGATATATAGCTTTTGATATATTCAATGAAATTGTTTTGCGTTTATATGATGCTCATTTCCCAGTTTCTTCGATCAAATTGAATTACAAAAAAATCCCAAGAAGTCCTTGGATCACCAAATCAATTTCGAGATCTATTAATCGTAAAAATAATTTATTTCATAGATATAAGTCTAGTGGCACAGAAGAGGCAAAACGCAAATACTCAGCTTACCGAAATACTTTGACGTCTGTGCTACGTAAAGCAAAAAAAAGATTATTTTTCTGCACAATTTCAAATCCATAAAAATGATATCAAGTCTACTTGGAAAGTTATAAATGATGTATTAAAAAAGAATAATGGAAAGAAACTGGGAATTGATAAAATAATACAAAATGGAACGATAATTGATGACTCCCGTGGTATTGCTGAAGCATTCAACACGTATTTTGTAAATATTGAGTCAAATTTGGCCAGAAATATTCCACTAACGGAAAAAACATTTCATTCATTTCTTGTGAATCCCAATCCTAGTTCTATATTTTTCACGCCCGTAGATGCATTGGATGTTATTGACATTGTAAATAATTTTAAAGCTAAACAAAGCTCAGGCTATGATGGTATTTCAATGTTTCTTCTCAAACAAATTATCTTATGAAGTAGCCGCACCTTTGACCCATGTATTTAATTTGTCTTTAATGACTGGTGTTTTTCCTAGTAAAATGAAAGTTGCCAAGATTATTCCTGTTTTTAAGAAGGGCAGACAGGACGACCTGGGCAATTATAGACCTATATCTCTTTTATCATCATTCTCCAAAGTACTTGAAAAAGTTTTTAAATGATCATGATATCTTAGTAGACACTCGACTACTCACGCCGTTTTGTTGTTAATAGATAAAATTGTTCAAGCTATCGAAGCTAAATCTCACACTGTTGGAGTTTTTCTGGACCACTCCAAGGCGTTTGACACAATTGATCATGAAATATTACTGTACAAACTGTCTCATTACGGGATTCGTGGCAGCACCTTGGAGTGGTTCAGAGATTACCTCACAAATCGACCACAATTTGTACACATTAATGATTCTGATTCAAGCACAGCAAATATAACATGTGGTGTTCCACAAGGCTCCCTTTTGGGACCACTTCTTTTTATTGTGTACATAAATGATTTGCCCAGGTCGTCCGCACTCCTTTCTTTCCTCTTGTTTGCGGACGATTCAAGTCTTTTTTTGACGCACAAAAATCCTACTGAGTTACTTGATATGCTTAACTCTGGGTTGAATCACGTTAATGATTGGATTCAAAGTAACAAATTATCCCTAAATCTAAACAAAACTAATTTTATGGTGTTTAGTAATACAATCACTTGTTTACCTGGCTCAATTTCAGTCAAAGGAGTAAACTTACAACAGACAAATTCAGTTAAATTTCTTGGTCTTTTAATTGATTGTTAATTATCTTGGCAGGAACAAACAAATCATTTATGTAAGTTACTATCAAGAAATTTGGGTGTTATACAGAAGCTTAAGCATGTTTTCCCCATATATATATTACGTACCTTATATTCGACTTTGTTATTGCCGTATCTTCATTATAGCATACTGGCCTGGGGGAATTGTTCCAAAATACGCCTGGAGTCTATCTTCAGAATACAACAGCGAGCTATAAGGATTATCAATTGTACCAATTATTTAGCACCGACAAGCCCACTGTTCAAAAGTAATAACCTCTTAAAGATTTTTGATATATATTCTTACTCCATTGGGATATTTATGTACCAGTTAACTAAAGACGAATTACCTTATGCTTTCACTCCCATGTTTGTAAAAAATAAAGTTATACATTCCTACCCTACAAGACAGGAAAATTCATTTCACTTTTCTCCCGTGAGAACTGCATTTGCTCTTAAACCAATAGTACATACAGGTCCGACATTCTGGAATAGCCTTGACTGTGACATCACTGAATCGTTGTCACTGAATTGTTTTAAACGTAAACTAAAAAAATCCCGTGTGCAGGCTTATATCTAATAACACAACATGCAATTTTATTCGAACTCCCACTTCTTTATCAGATTCGTTGTTTATTATATGTATTCCAGGTTTGCTTTTCGTTCTTTTTACTGAGTCATTTATGTCAAGGCTATCCCTGAATTAATGAATCATTATGTATCATGTGCATTTTTGCGCATTCTTAAAGCAGTTACGTAACTGTGTTGCTCGGGTGACAAGGAGTCTTGTAAGCGCAATACAGGTGGCTACTTTGTATTTCGCTATGCTCTCGTAATACTATATTTCATTTCTTTCTCTTGCTCTTTTTGCTCACTTTTCTTTTACGTCCCTTTCCTTCCTTTCATAGTTTTCGTTACTAGGTTGTTTAAGAAGACCAACACTTTCATATATACAGGGACCTATACATTACAAGCTTTGCTTTTTAGTAGGTCCCCACATTTCATGTTTGTTAAATTGTCTTCTCTTGTATTCTTTGTAATTACGACGCTATGTTCAATCTTATGTTCAATCGATCGTATCATGTAATTTATGTTTTGAGGTGTGGAACAATAAAATAAAATAAAATCAAATCAAATCAATTTTCTTGTTTTTTTTTTTAAAATAGAAATCGGTCCAAATATTTCACCCAAAGTGTGCACCAGGTTACTGAATTTCGATTCTAAAAATGCAAAGTCTCTCTCGTGTGGGAGGGGGATACCCCTTCCCACACCCTCTCCCGTTTGGTCTATTTTCCATGGACTTGATACACCTTTAGATTGATAGATTTACAAATGTTTCATCGACAGTGTGCGCCAGATCTGTCACTTCACTTTGAAAAAAAAATGCAAAAGTTCCGTCGTGTGGGAGGGGATGATTACCTCCTTTCAATTAACCCTTTCCCCGCTTGGTTTCCCTTCATATTATTAGTTCACTAAAAGTCTTGGGGGATTGAGAGCTTCCTAAATTCCAAATGTCTTTATGAGCAATTTTCATTTGAATTCTAAAAATGCAACAGCTTCCTCGTATGCAGGGGCATCAATCCCGGAGGACAAGGGGGTTCGGGGCAAACGTCATTTTGTCCCCCTATGATTTTCGAAATGAGGAAAATTTTATTCCTTTTTAATAGAAAACTGTCCAAATATTTCACTCATTGTGCAAATTGTTGAATTTCAATTATGAAAATGCAAATCTTCGTCGCGTGGGAGGGGGATACCCCTCCCACACCCTCCCCCGTTAGGTCTCCAACCGTTCACTTAGCAAACTTGGGGGATTTTCAAATTTCAGGATATTTCGTCAAAAAACATGTTTGATATCTGTCACTTGAATTCAAATACATTTGCATATTCAAAAGTTCCCTTCTCCTCTTTATTTAATGTTTCCCCCGCTCGGTTCCTACCCACAGATTAACACTCGACACATTTGGGGACTGTCAATTTTTCGGAGTATTTCATAGAAGTGTGCATCACCCTCCCCCTGATTATTGTAACAATAATTATTATTAGAAGAAATAACTTTTAAAGAGCGATCCCTATTCACTAAAAACCATGATACCAATTAGCAGCCACTTATACTCTGCGTCTAGAAACATACCAAAGTTCATTGAGACTTGTTTGAATTGACTCATTTCTAAACGGCTTCTTGTGCTTCTGATCGACAATACATTACATAATTTTTCTAATGAAAATGTGAAGTCCTAATTACTTAATTCAATATAGGATTATGTGTTACATAATACTGCGTATATACATTACATAATTTTTCTAATGAAAATGTGAAGTCCTAATTAAGTCAATATAGGATTATGTGTTACATATATATATATATATATATATATATATATATATACATATAGTGCAAGAGATAGTTCCCTTCCCAAACGTGCGCGGTGCCTCATTGTGGGTAGCATATACTGAAAGAAATTAGACTGAGGCTGACGTTGCTCTCGATCTTGAGTCTCCCTTTTATTCAGTCAAGCTTTCGGCCAGTCATCAGGCCTTCCTCAGAATAACTATTCTGTTGGTAGATCCTGAGGAAGGCCTCATGACTGGCCGAAAGCTTGACTGAATAAAAGGGAGACTCAAGATCGAGAGCAACGTCCGCCTCAGTCTAATTTCTTTCAGTATATATATATATATATATATGTATATATATATATATATTAAAATCTATTGATAATCAAAACAAATGAATATGAATCAGTAAAGTATTTCTGAGGAAAAAACAAAACAGAACAGTAAATTTGATGGTGTTGTCCATTGAATTTGGTTAGGAAGAATAGCAGAGGCAGTGATTTCGGGACTTTAGGATGATCAGTTTATAATATATTAAGTAATGTGTGTGGGCGCACACTAAGAAAAAATGGTTCACTCTTGCACCTTTTAAGGGTGCAAAGTGATGTCACACTGGTGGCTCCCTATGGGTGCTATCTTGCACCCTCAAGAAATGGGTGCAAAAGTTGCACCATGCGCAAGGGTATATCCTTGCACCCTGTGGGTGCACCTTTGCACCTCCAGAGAGGGTGCAAAGTTGAACTCTTTATTGAGGGTGCAAAGTTGTTCCCCTGGGTGCATCGTTCCACCCACACTAAATGGTGCTAAGTTGTACCTTTCTTGAGGGTGCGATCTTACACCCTTTACCTTTCGGCGCAACTTTGCACCCTTTCTTGCCTTTACTTTTGGTGCAACTTTACACCTTTCGTGAGGGTGCAAAGAAGCACCCAAAGTTCCAAGATTGTACCCTCTCTTGAGGGTGCAATTTTGTGCCTTATATATAGGTATAATGTTGCACCTATGTGGTGCTTATTTGATCCATGACTGCTGCAAAATTGCTTCTTTAAAGGAGCCAGTCAGTGTCACTGTCCACTCCTTTAGAGGCGCAATATTGCCCAGTAACCTAAAGTGCACCTTGAGATTGCTGGGCAATATTGCGTCTCTAAAGGAACAGGCAGTGACACTGATTGGCTCCTTTAAAGAAGCAATTTTGCAGCAGTCATGGATCAAATGAGCACCATATATTAAATTTGCAACATTATACCTATAAGGTATATTTACTTAGCATCACGTAACCGGGTACAATTTAGTTACTTAACTACTTTAAAGAAGCAATTTTGCAGCAGTCATGGATCAAATGAGCACCATATATTAAATTTGCAACATTATACCTATAAGGTATATTTACTTAGCATCACGTAACCGGGTACAATTTAGTTACTTAACTACTTTAAACCTTGAATAGTTCGAACTGATGCAAGCCTATTTGCTCAGTATATCAAACTTATGTTGTTGTTGCACTCTGCAAAGTAAATAGGATTGGTGTAATTTGGATCCTGTGAATCATGAAATGTGTGTGTGTGTGTGTGTGGAATTTGTGAGTTTTTAAAATGTTAATGTAGAAGTTAACTTAGTTGTGTTTGAATGACATACTGAAACCGAATATTTACCCAATTACCTTTCCAATAAGGTGAGCACTATCACTATCTATCAAACAAACCCTCTAGGCAAGAGTATACATCTGCATGAAGGAAGAGGTAAAAATATGATATGCAGTTGTCTGCATACGTTTTATTCAAAACGTTCTTGAATGCGTACTTATTCACATAATCTATAAGAATAAGATATGCTTCTTACCAGTACACAAAGCCTCAAAAACAAGAGCATGCTACTTACATTTCTAAAGTATGCACCATATCAAAAAAAAAAAAGATGTAAGAGGATTTAACAAGTTGTTTGTATGCTTTTAAACGAATAGGCTTACATATTTCCATGCCTACAATATTCATGTAACAGTGACGTCATCATGAATCATCAAAAAGATATGTTTCCAGCATAGACATGAATTTATCTCAGATCTAAAACATGTCTTATAATTAGGAGTTTCTTGTATAATGACGATGCCAATTGTCTTAAAGTCCTTATCACGACATGTCTTGGGGTTCACACTTATTTAAAACATGAGATTCTTGGCACGTAGATTACGACTACAATTTATTATGGTTTAGATACTTAACTGACATACGCATACCATTTACGGCCATTTCGATGAAAACATTTAAATATAAGGTATATAATATGAAAATCGAACTTGATACCAGCCCTTATGGGCTACCAATGGAGACTATGCAGGATCGCAGTTATGCGTTCAGATTTTGTTTTGGGTGATACACGCATTCCGACTGATTTGGGATCAATTCGAGTCCCTCGAGCTGAGATTCCGGAACTGCAATGAGCAAACCATCATTATGACTAACAAAGTGACTGAGAATAATGCATGCACCAGTTTCTGTTTCGTTGTTCTATACACAGAAAGTTGTTACGTTTTCCAATCCTGTGTAGGCACACAGGGATTTGCAGATCACCTTTGGCTATAACGCCATGGTCGCGTGCAAAATGAATGCAGCTTATCTAACTTATAGTTTCCGAATAGGGGACTACCGTGCTTATACATATTAATCGGATGATAGACCCCGTCAAAGAGTAAATTGCGGATATCATATACCATTGTCAAATTCACTTTCTGTTCTATACACAGTATCAATGGAATCTTATGAACCACTTAAGCATTACCAAATCATGGAGAATAAGAATATCATATTTCCTTGAAACGGCTGCATTTGTATGAGCGGGAACAGTTTGGCATCATACATAGCAATTGTCGTGACTACAAAACTAAATACATGTATTATACAAGGTTTCAGGACACTTTGAACCGTGTCCCCCCCCCCCCCCAAAAAAAAAAACACCAACCAACAACAACAACAACAACAACAACAACTAGTGAAATGTTGTATACTGAGTACCCTAGGCCCATTAACCTATGATCTTTGACCTTTGAATACATTGCCCACATTTTTCAACGAATATGCGTCTGGATGCAACGTAGGTATATATCAAATGAAAAATGTTTTAGGAAAATACATTTAACCACTTCAGAAATAACTATGGAACAAATAGCATAATATTGACATGTTCAATTCTTCCTTAATGACATGACAGAAAACTTTGCTCACCGAATCATTCTGTCGTAATTCAAGTACAAGTCATTGATAATTATATACCTAGTTCGATTAAAAGTATACATGCATGGAGTCATTGCAAAAGTATTTAATGAAAAGTATGCTTCAGAACTACATCATTGTCATTTATTCTATAACACTAATAATAATTATAGTTATTCTTCCGCCATATTGCCTAACAGGTTGTAGTCCTCCTACGACGTTTGTTCAGCAAATAAGGCACAAAATACAATTTTGCGAATTTTGCACGCTGTTGCCCAAGTCTCTAATCTTCTTTACCACTATTCTCAGACATGTATGCTGATGCTGTATGAATTAGAAACAGAAGCTTCACAAATATTCACCATCTAACAAGGTAAAAGCGAAGTGATGTCTTGCCCACATATCTAATTTGTGATTACACTGATTTTCAAATGTAAGCTCATTGACTTTTTGACTGTTGGCGTAGTCGGACTTCACCAATATTAACACTTGACAGCCATCTTTAGATGATCTGAGGAGTGAATTTGGTGGTCATATAGCTCAAAAGTGTGGAAAGTTATTGAAAGAACACCACAATACTATGTCGACAGTGCTTACCAGGTGAGATACAGAGCACGAAATGACATTGTAGAATTTGACAATGACCTACAAGATTTGACCTTGAACGCTGGCACCCACAAGGTGGTAGAAGTAACTTCGTCCAATCGTACAAACATATGCAAAGTTTCATTTGGATACCTCAAACAGTACTTAAAGGGGAATGAAACCCAAATGTACACGTGGATTGGAGCAATATCATAAGAACACAGAAGTGCACTTGGAAAATCGTATGATCCAGTGCAAGTTATGCAATTTTAAAGTTTCAGTGTCACTTTCACGTATGGAAACGCATATGAAGAAAGTATCAAAAGAATTCTATAAAATCTGATTCTTAATGAAAAGCACAAATTGCCTCGACTTATTTGTCGTTGCCATAATGTTAAGGGTAATATTACCCCCCCCCCCCACTTCTGGAAGAAGTAAGTCAAGTGCTCCTTTTGTAATGCTACAAAAGTGAAACTATGCCTATTTTCTTTACATTTCTTTATATCATTTTCCATGGTTGACGTCAAAGATGTAGCTTTCTCATCTAGTAATGGCGGCACTGACACTCTAAATATAATGTATAATAGCTCTTCAACGGATTTTCCTATATTCCTCAACTTGTCATGATGTGTTCAACTGTTAAAGTAATCTCCTGCATTAACTTGTCCACTTGTATATTTTCGTTTCATTTCCCTTCATGATACAATGTTGCCATAATCGATTACAGACTGATGTACGGACGGATGGACAACCTGAACAACATCATTTCTCTGGCGACAATTCCTTGCGAAGTCATGAAAAAAGTATACACCATGAAAACTTTAGGCTGGTAAACTATATCAAGACAATTATTGAACAATATTGTTAATGAAATGCCATAGGTTTTTTTTTTTTTTGTGATAGTTGCCTGTTCAGATCAATGCTTGCAATGTACTGCTGAAGAATGCATCGAGTGTTTCTGCCTTGCCTGGAATACTCAAAGCCACAGAGCATAGAAGGCCGCAAACATTGTAGCGAAGGAAGACACGATTGTATACAGGTATTCGGGCAGATTTTACAACCATCCAGCCAAATAGTGATGTCACTAGTGCGCAGCATTTCTCACATAGTGAAGATTGAGGGATTTAGTCCTGCCAGGTTCTGAAAGAGATTTTGGCATGAATAAATGATGACTGAATAAAATTTCGAAGGTAATAGGTCGTTTACACTACGCAGTTTTGTTGCTTACATAACTAACAGGTTGCAACTATGACCATTGAGCAGAAAATGGAAAGTTAAATTGATTGTATAGTTTTTGTTGAGATCTACTTCAGGTTTCTAACATCTTTTGTTGAGATAATGAGAAATGGTTTTGAAATAGCTGCGATATCCAAAACAGAGCAATAATAATAAAATGTGGGACCCACTTTTTTATTACGATCGCTGCGTTTTACTTTGTTTTTGGATGCCTCAGCCATTTCAAACCAATTTTCATCAAATAATCTTTAGAATTCCTCTTAGAATGGCATACTCTCTATTATTTCGTAAGTAGTTTCTTGGTATATCACAGAAAGTTAAAAGCCCAATCCTCACCTCCACCAATACTAGACCATCCCTTTAAGTTTTGATATTGGTTTCTAAACAGATCCGGTCGGATAGATTTATTTTAGCTATTTGTCATGTAAGTAAAGCATAATAATGTTGCAAAGAAATATTCCTCTTATATTTCTAGTCACAAAGCAGATGGAATTCCCGTCTCCAAAAAAAAAAAAAAAAAATGCAGCACTTACTTTGTCACAGACATAAAGCATGTCCTTTCCAAGCAGACGGGGACTTAGGAGACAGCATGCAGACATCACTAAGTTAGAGCTGAAAAAAAAAAGAATAGATGTGGAATAGCCTGAGTAAAGTCATGTTGAAAAAAGAAATGTGGCGAACTTGGACTGAGATGAAAACACACACCTTTTATGTAGGCCTGCATACATTTATGACATAAGGCATATTCAAATATTCCCACATTTTGTCTGACCAACTCAAAGTCTTCATAACATGAAATAACAAAGTAAGACAACATCATATTACATGCCAATCTAACATCAGTTTGCTGTATATTTTACACAGTTAAGGGAGTTAAGACTTATAGACCTCAGCCATTCAGCCGTTGCTGAGCTTGCCACAGATGATGGCCCGGGTGCTGGCCATGGCAATGGGTGTAATGATGCCCATTATGGTTGACATCTCTAATCCTGTCACCACAAAAAAGGGGGGAAATATAGCCCCCACTACTTATTCATAACATTGATTTGATTTACTTTAATAATACTGGTTACAGAAAAGAAGATTAACCCCCCCCCCAAAAAAAAAAAAAAAAAACAACAACAAAAAAAACAAAAAAACAAAACAAGGCTATTCAGGGCATTTGAAGATTCTGCGGGGTAGAGATGCTGCCTGTATGAGTGACAATCCATCATGGAGTTTTCAGGAAAAAAAATCCAAAAAAACTGAAAAGACGTAGAACGGAAAAGGCAAGGATGAATGATCGCAATGGTCCACTTGAGTAACATATCTCTCGATTATTGATGGTATCAAAAATTGCACTATAGTCTTATCAAATTTTCCGCAACCCACTAAACGATGGCTACGTTATAGTAACTGATAAAACTGCGTTCATGTGTAATATTAATAAGCTTTGATACAATATACTTCATGGATACCACATGCTGAAAATCTAGATGAATCAATAACCTGAAAATACATATATTACGGATTAATCCATTAATGAAACTTACATATTCTGTTGAGGAATCACTCTGTCCTTCAGAATTTCATAAGTTTAGGTGATCAGAAGAATGCGCTCAACTTCATCATATTGTATCTTGCTTGAATACCTGAAAAGGAAAATCAAGTGTCATGAGTTCAAGGCCACTGCTCATGCGTGTGTAATAATTTTGCAGAAGAGCTGACTTATGTAAATGTGACTACATAACTCTCTCCATGGCAGCTCAATGTATAGTTCAATTCTTATGCACTGCCTTGCTGCATACTGGGTGTACTTAAGTCCACCACTAACACTATCTGACTACAGAAAATTATCCCAGCATATCTAAGCGTGCAATGTTTGCCATTATAAGTTTAGTTAGTACACTGATCTAATTATCCATAAGTTTATCAACAATTCATCAACGTCCGTTCCTTTTATTCGTTATTAATCCAATGTGGTATGGCACGATGCGATGTACTATCCTTGGGAGTACGTGTGTGTGTGTGGGGGGGGGGTGTAAAAGTTATGTAAAGGATACACTTCCTAAGAATATCCGACTCCACGTTTTCTTAACTATTTTGTTTTGTTGTTGATCGGTAAATATAAAGAATTATTTGAAATTTGTGATGATGTATGTGTTCACTGTATTGGGAGTATAAATTATGCAGTGAAAATTGTATCATTTATAATGTGTACATGTACATGAATATATGTATGCATGTATGTAGATATTCCTATGTGCACGCCCATATGCCAACAAAAAGAATTTCCTAAATGGACAATAAATGAATCTGAAATCTGAAATCTGAAATCGGAATGCCATGACGTCTTTAGCAAGACATTTTATCGTTAAAGCTGATCTAATTCCACAGAATGGTTACGAAACAAAACAAAATAAAACAGAAAACAGCACGCACAAAACTAGCCAATTTTAACAGAACTCTAGAAGTCAGAAGAACTCAGAAGATTAACATCTTAATATTACTGCCTACAGGCCTACATTATAAGACATGCTATACAACCAAAAACAAAACAGATACAAGAAATTTGATGAAGGGTAATATCGAGAGTAAGGCCTTGGTCGAGAACATTGTGGATATTTCAAATCATGCTTTACGATGATGTTTTAACTCACCATTTTCCACGAAGTAGGAATCTGCGGGGTCTTAACATTATGAAGTGGACAAAATAATGTTGAAGTCAAAGTTGCAGTGAGCCGCTACGAAAAGCCTCAGAAGAGCTGATCTGCTGTGGAAATGGAATTTGCGCTGTACATGCTCAGCTCAAACACGCATGCACGAGCTGTACAATGCAGGGCCGGCGCAGTGTTTTTCAAAAGTGTGGGGCCCACTTCCGGGTTTCATGAGCTAACAAGCAAAAAAAAAAAAAAAAAAAAAAAGGTCCTCAGCTCATCTCGCCCCGTCCACTTCCGGGTTTTTTCGGCTGGCAAAAAAAAAAAAAAAAAAAAAAGGTCCTCAGCTCATTCTCCCCGCTCCCATTTCCGGGTGTTATAAAAAAAAAGGGCTTCAGAGAAAGCACACAACCTTACCGCCGCCATACTTCAAGATCTCTATCTATTTCTATTTTAGTGCCACTTACGTACTTCCGGGTTGAAAAAAGTGTGGGGGCCCAAAGTGATGACACCTTATGTATTCCTTTGTATGGTGCACAAAAAGTGTGGGGGCCCGAGCCCCCACGGCCCCACGGCTGCGCCGGCCCTGCAATGAGCCAGTTGGGAGTCAACTTATGTGCACATAAGTTCGCACGACTCAACAATTCACTGAATTCATAAATCATGTTCAAGAAAAGAATGAACATGCCCACACCAGGTGACCAAACGACTGGGTCCGTGAATTGACACTTGAGGAAACATCCATGTTATTATTTTGCATCGAATGTATTCTGTGGATTAGGCGTTTAAAAAAACATTTTCCACTTTTAATTCTTAATAATTCAGTAACTATCAGATAACACTGTCATTGATATGAATGATAGCTGTATAGTGTACAGTTTTGTTGGAGGTGGTTTAAATATGAAAGCATAAATCAGTTTCATGAAATCCATGATCAATTTCACAGTTAGGTTACAGATTTTGCTCTATTTCCAACCCTCTGTACAAAACTTTCACTTTGCACAGGGGTCAATGGGTGTGTATGGGAGTATGTGGTTAACACCTTGACAATGGTGCTGAACAATGGCCAGGGTTTGAATGCTTTATCATTTATTCATTAATATTCCACTATCACAGCTAGTCTTTATTCATTCTGAAATGTGGTGTTTGCAAGCACATGGAAACATGTGTTTACATTTTTCATGTGCATGCATTTTACCCTGAGGCTTTACCGTGCATGAATCGATGAAAAAAAAAATGAAAAAAAAAAAATCAACCCTTAAAAATAAATCGTGTAGTTTGCATCCATATATATCCACGATTTTGCTCTCTAAACGATTTTATTTTATCATTTCATCTATTTTCACTTAATAAAATATGCATACATAAAATGTGACAATGGTATGACAAGTATAAAATGACAATGTGACAAACAAAGCAAACAAACAACCAAAGATATCAAGTGAAGGGGTGAGTGAGAAGGCAATGGGCCTTATTTAAAACTAATCCCGGAAAAGTAAATACATCGTATATACAGAGAAAAACGTTGGCACACACACACACACACTCACACATACACACACATGCATACACAGACAAAAACATGGACCAGCACATTAACAGTACGCAAAATGTCATTTTCACAAACACGCCCTATCTTGCTAGTCTCTTATAAATTCGTAAAATGATATTGGTAACTTCCAGAATACCTTTCAAGTAAAAAACGCTTGAAAGCTTTCCTAAAACTTTGTACCGTTTTCTTACATTTCACATCAGAGTGGATGGAATTCCAGATTTGAGGGCCTTGAAAAAATATTGAATTATTTTTCTTTTATTTATTTATTTATTATTATTATTATTATCATTTTTTGCCGTCCCGAGATCGAGTCGCAACGAAAATCTTTACCGCGTAGTAGGGTTTGACTCCATCATCGCACAGTAAGCATGCAGGGAATGCTGTGACATATTCCATTTTGATTGGTCAATACCAGACGAGCAGTCAGGTATTCTTCGTAAGCTTGTTCGCAGACCCTTTCATCAAGGACTCAACTTGATTTAAAAATGCTCCGATGAATGATTATGAAATTATGGGAGAACGTCAAGTTTAATGATGTCTTAAAAAAAAACATATACATAGTAGCACCACGACGGTATGCAATATTGTATTCAAGTGTCGATCAACACCATATAGGTCTTTCTTTGAGACTAGTTATGGGCACAATATTGCACCTTAGCAAGTTGCACCACAAACAGGAAGATATGTCTTTGTAATGGCAATTACGTTTCGACAGCCCAACCAATAAGAGATAGGTTAGGTGAATGTTAAAGACACGGGGATACACGAATAGAAATTGCGCAAAAAAAAAAATGAAATAAACCGAATATAATTCGAATAGGCATGCCTGGGCAGTAATCTGATATATCTATTGATAAAGAATTCTATTTGAAGATTCCTATCAGTTTGATTTGTCAGAATCATGAGGAAAAGTGATAAAATAAAACCGGCTATCCAGGGTACAGTTTAAACACTTTCACATGAAACAGTTCTGATTTACACTTTTGCCCAATAATATTTCTGTTCAGAACTGACTTTTGCTTTATATGTTTTTATCTTAAAGTAGGATTTCATTTCATTTAATAGATAAACAAGCAAAATGTAGCCAAAATTATGTTAACGTCCAAAATGAATTTTCAGATTTCTCAGCGAGACGGCGGCATCGAATCCCGATCAGCGAAGGCACAAATGCACCTGTGGAATTGTTTTGTACAACAATAGAAATCTGACGACTATTTGAATAATTACAGCCAGTTGGAACTTCATCTGTTAAACCTCCTAGGTTATGCGTACAATGTGATTGGTCAATACCAGACAAGCAATCAGGTATTCTACGTCAGTTTTTTTTTTCGTAGACCTTTTTCATCATGGACTCAACTTAATTTGAGAATATACTTTCGATGAATGATTATAGAATATGAAAGAAAATTAAGTTTCCTGATATCAAAAAAAAAAATATATATGTTCATAATACCAGCACAAGGATACGTAATATTGCATTTTAGTGTCGAGCAACACCATAGGAAGTCTTTGTTTGAGACTAGTTTTGGGCGTAATATTGCACCGTCAATAACCGTGGCAAGATCGAACCCCAAATGAACCTTATATGAAGCAAAGTTCCACCATTTTCGCAAATCGTGTACTTTGCACCCATTTCCGCGACTTCGAACCCTTCTAGCTCCCTTATTGAACCTTTTTTTCTTAGTGTGCGTATGTATGGGGGATTTTAGGGACACACTGATATATCATCAATAATTATATGATATAAATATATATAGGGCATATAATGATAAGATATATAATCAATAATTACTTGTTAGTCAATCTAATAGGGCAGTATATATGCATGATACAATGATAGGGTGCCCTCTACATTAGCGTATTCTATCTTGTCCCCAGAACATTGAAAAAAAAAATCATATTGTTGTGTTTTGTTTTGTTTCTTCGTTGTACATATTCGTTCAAAAACTCAAATTCCCCTAAATATCCCTTCAGTTTGTGTGTGTGCGTGTGTGTGTGTGCCCCGTGCCCCCTGTAACAAATAATTGATCAATTATAGACCAATATGAACAACAAAGGCACTTTTCTCGTCTAAAAGTTGTCAATTTTGTCACTGAAAATAAATTTTTTTTTTCGCGAATAATACACTAACAATATACATTATCATATCTATATAATAATAATAAAATAATACTAATATTTACTTATGAGTAAATTTAGTGTATAGATGGTATAGCCTCGCGTCATCGAGTGTGCCCCCTGAAACGTTTAAGCTTTTAATGAACACATTTCAGACGAATGGCAAAGGGAAAGTGGCTCGCTCCCTCTGCCCGTGTAGAAAAATGAATAGTTTGCATAAGTTATGATCAAAGTCTTTCGCAGTCATTTTTTTACTATGTTTAATTCCCTACAAATTTGATTTAAAATGCTCTATAAACGCAACTTTTATACTCTCTTTTTACAAAAAGGTCCCTACCGTGGGAGGGCCGGAGTATCCCCCTCAAACACCCTCGCACAGGATCTCACACCGTCACATAATGTACCCCTCATGTTATAATCATAGTCCTTCACAGTGATTTTTTCCACTATGTTTAATTCCCTAGAAATTTTCTTTTAGATGCTCTACAAAAGCGACTTTTGTACTCTGCTTTTACAAAAAGTCCCTACCGTGGAAGGGGATAGCCCCTTCCCACACCCTCGCACAGGATCTCACACCATCACATAATGTACCCCTCATGTTATAATCATAGTCCTTCACAGTGATTTTTTCCACTATGTTTAATTCCCTATAAATTTGCTTTTAGATGCTCTACACACGCGACTTTTGTACTCTGCTTTTACAAAAAGTCCCTACCGTGGGAGGGCCACCCACCCCCCCCCCCCCCCCCCCCGCTCGGTTGCTGCGCTCCCTCGCCGAGGATCTCACACCGTCATATAAATGTGCCCCCGTCGAGATCTTGCCCCCCCAAAAAAAAAAGTGTTCCAGCGCGCTTGTGGGTGGGTGTGTGTGTCACTTTGTGTGTTTAACTTAACCGTGGCTAATTTTTCAGTTCCATGCGTAAAGTACATGTAAACTGCCCGTGACAATTCGTATCCAATACTGAATACAAAAATAATGTGTCTAAGTGTGATGTTTAAAATGATACTCTATCAAGTGTACACCAGATCGCACAATTTCACATCCCAAAATATGTGTACATTGTCAAGGTAATGTAGAAAAATACTTTGAAATCAACTTATGCTTATGCATACGTGCCACTAGCAATGTATCTAATGTATTACAGTGTAGACCCTATTATGTAAATGTACATGATGATACAGGAATAATAATAATAATAATTAGACAAATTTGTATAGCGCAGCTACTATGTAAATATACTCTACTGCGCTGTGATGTAACAGAGCTCCTATGTCACTGATTAGACACACGAAAATAAATAACAAATTAATCAAAGGCTTCTGAAAAAAGATAAGTCTTCAATAAAGATTTGAAGACAACAAGTGATGATGCCTTCCTCAGTTTCTCAGGTAATTTATTCCAAAGTTTTGGAGCAGCACAGCTGAAGGCACAGTCCCCTAAAGTTACTTTCGTTTTTGAGTGAGATTGCTTTAGAAGCAACTTATCCTGTGTACTTCGTAAATTATGAGAATATGAGTGTGATTTCATTGATATCAATTCTGATAGATAACCAGGTGCTTGACCATACAATACTTTATAAACAAGTATCAAAATTTTAAATACAATTCCAATAAACCAGGAACCAATAAATTAAATTAAAAAAAATCGCAGGTTACATTAATTTATTGTCAAAACGCACCCCCTTGAAAAAAAGCTGGTGACGCCCCTGATATGTGTCTTTTTCATTTAGCTTTGAATATATTGGGATTTATGATGAAGATTATTTATTTTGCAGTATCTATTGGTCCACCTGTTCATTCTAAAATTTGAACTCGGGCTTCAGAAGAAGGAATATACAGGCACTGTATAGGCCTACAGACGAGCATAACAGAGAAGGTTGATTGACACCTTCGGAAAAAAAAAAATGATTTCGCTACATTGACACTGATAACTTGAACACTGTATACGTCTTGTTTGTTGTTGGTTTTTTTTGCCATCTTATTGATTTACTTTTGAGGGACTATGTAATGAGATCATTGTGTGTCAGTGTGTATTTAAACTGATGCATTGTCATTGTGTGGTTAGTGTTGGGGCGTTGTCAGCATGCAGGATCATCAAGAAATATGATTAGATTGTTGTTTGGATGCACTGCTGATTGGACCTCACAATTTAAAATTTATTGAGATGAAAAACAAAGAATACATGAACACAGAACAATGTAGAGCCATAATCACACTATATGCAAGCCTTCATTGGTTGTGTATACCCTTTATCCTTTCTTGAAGAAAAGGTCTCCATTTTCCTCGTTAAGTTGATTGCCAGAAGTAGGAACTTGATCGCCTGAAAATGAAATTGAACGCTCCAAACAAGCTCATCGGGACTATCACATGACCATCGCGTGAATTTGAATGCCTGAGTAGGAAATGCAACGCTCGCAATTGGAAATTGAACGCCCAAACGTGAAATTGTTCGCTCGGATTCTGAATTTGAATGCCCGAACATTTTCGCATGCGTGCGCTATGTGAATTTGAATGCACATTAATGAATTGGAATGACAAAAGTATGAAATTGACCGGGAAAACCTATTTGGATTGAATTTATCTTTTTTCTTTTCTGTATATATGATTTCTGTTTCAATGATTATATGATAAGGTATGTTAGAGCATATAGATTGTGCTGTTTGTCAGATTGGATATGTTTTAGTTTTATATATATGGTTTGGCTGCTGGAGATTTCTTCCTTGGTGAACTAACTCAGTTATATCCGAACGTAAATCTTGAAATATGCCGCCATAATGTTTTGACGCGAAAAGTGTCAGCGCCAGCGGACGCTACCCTTGACCCCGCGGATGAAAGCTCGTGCGTGAATACCTCTACGAACAGTGATAATTTGAGTCAACTTGATCATGCCTCCAATGTGATTAAATCTTGTCTTCTTTGTGACCTAAGGCTAAACCGTGATGAGGAGGGTCAAATTTGCATGCGCTGCAAATGCATCAACAACAGAATCGACCAACTATTATCCTCTGATCTTCAGAGAGTACAGCATGCAGTCGAGGCTATCCTTAACCGTCCAGGACAAGAGCCTTCATCTACATCTCTTCCTCATTCTACTTTTCAAACTGTAGGTGCAAAGGCTGGAGCCCAAAGATCATCAACGCCTAATATTCCATCCAAACCTAAATCTTCGGAGCTACCACATCGTCCTCAAAACTCACTGTCGACTGATCGCTTTTTCCGTCAACAGCCACACCAACAGATTAGTCAGCAACCTGCTCAACAGGCCCAGCCTCACCCCCGTCAACACAGCAGGGCCCAGTATCATGACCAACGACAAATGGGCCAGCAGTTTATACCATCAGCGCATCAGCCTCAGCAGTCAGTCGCCCCCACTGTAAATCCTCAACCAGCACCACCGGGGATCTCAGACTTCCCCCCTCTTCCAGCACCACCGGGGATCTCAGACTTCCCCCCTCTTCCACATCAACCTCCGCAAAGACCGCCATACTCACAGCCTGCAAGAAACCCAACTTCAAACCAAACCTTTGGCGCCAGATTGCTGAGTTTACCCGTCATTCCACCTGGACTGCCTCGCCCGTTCAGCAATGAAAACCACACACACCCGAGAAATCCACCTTCATTCCCATTTCAACATAGCAACTACTTTTCAAATCCGGGGGGAAAGTCGTTTGCATCCGTTGTACAACTTCCACCCTTGTCAAACAACTGGAACATGCTACTTCTGTAATGAACCAAACCATCGCTCTCATGTGTGCAGACATGGAATGTAATCTACGATGTTATCGCTGTTCACAATACGGTCATAAATTCAAATCTTGTCCGTATTAGCTCTTGGGCCAGGAAGAGAGTGCCAATGAAATCTTTCTTGAGGACCTTCCCTGACTGAAGCTCTTTCTGACAAATCTTGCCCTGTAGATGAAACCATTCAGAATGATTGTGATAAATGTCCAAGTTATTTAGATTCTGTAAGTGGTTTTAAAGTTGGTCATTTAAATGTTAGAAGTTTGGTTGATAAAATTGATGAAATAAGATTTTTATTATATAAATTAGATTTCGATGTGTTTTGCCTTTCGGAAACTTGGCTTAATGATTCTGTTAGTAATGAACAATTATGCACAGAAGAGTATTCAGTTTTTCGTAAGGATAGGAAGGAAGGGAAAAGAGGTGGTGGTGTTTGCATATTTGTAAAAAAAAAAATCAATTTTATGTAACCCAAGATGTGATCTTGAACACCTTACACTTCAGTCGATTTGGATTGAAGCGGCTCTAAGTAAGAATGAAAAGATGCTATTTGCATGTTTTTATCGTCCTCCAAATTCAAAGAGTTTCTTTCTTAATGACTTTAATGATTGTTTAGAGAAAGCTGTCATTGAAATGAAAGCCATCGTAATCTTGGGCGATTTTAATGTTGATTATATCCCCCAACTCATCTGGAAATAATTTCAAGGCTACAGTTGAAAATTTATTCATGCTAACTCAATTAATCACTAAGTCAACTAGAGTCACCATCTCCTCTTCAAAGTGTCTTGATCTTATTCTAAGCTCTATTCCCCGAAAAGCATTTGATGAGTGAAGTTGGTCAAATAGCCCTCAGTGATGATTATCTTATTTATACCGTAATAGGTGTGCAGGATCCACCGAGTAAACATAAAATGGTCATTTATTGTAGCTATAAGAAGTTTGATAATGATTCATTTCTTTATGATATAAGAAAATCTGATATATTATCTGGAAATGATCCAACCGGAAAAGACTAATCGTTCGGCAAAAGAACAGTGGTGTTTGTGGAAAGAAGCCTTTTTGGATATATGTAATAAGCATGCCCCATTAAAACAATCTAGAGTGAAAGACAGGTTGTCACCATGGATGACTCCAGATATCATTGAAATGATCCATAAACGAGATTATTTCAAAAGAGTTGCTATAAGATCCAAATCTCAATCTGATCTAGCAAAATATCGTAAATTAAGAAATAAGATAACAAATTGTGTTAGGAAGAAAAAGCAAAGTTATTTTGATGATATTTCAAAGAATCACGTAAACAACCCCAAAGTACTTTGGGAAGAACTTCATAAAATTACTGGTATTTTAAAATCTGTTAATACTTTACCAAGTGAAATAACTGCAGATGAAATGAATGATTATTTCATAAATATTAGCAGAATCATAGCAAATTCATTTCAAAGAAAATCCCCGGTATGGCATAATCCAGCAAGCCTGTATAAGCTCTCTTTCAGTGATATTGAAATAGATTACGTATGTAGACAGCTTACTAATCTAAATGAACATAGTAAACTTGATGTGCTTTCATTCGATACTAAGCTGTTGCGCATGTCAGCTGCGCTTATATCTGAATTATTAACGCAGATAATTAATATTAGTTCAAAAACAGGTGATGTTTCAATTGACTGGTTGCTTTCAAAAATTACACCAGTTTATAAGGGCAAAGGTGATAAATCTGACAAATCCTATTATAGACCTATTACTGTAGTGTGCCACATCGCCAAAATAATTGAGAAGGTAGTAAATTCCCAATTTTTATCTTATCTCCTGAAACATAACTTTATTACGATTGATCAGCATGCATTGTTACTTAATCATTCCATAAATACTCGCATTCATCAAGTAGCAGATGATTGGTATATGAAGCATTCAATGAACAAGAAATGGTAGCATTATGTTTTCCAGACATATCAAAATGTTTTTGACTGTATTGACCATGATTTTTTGTTTTTCAAACTGACCAAATATGGTGTTTCGGATAATGAATTGAATTGGTTCTCAAATTACCTATCAGGTCGGAAGCAAGTCGTTTTTTGTAATGGTGTTTTATCAAGTATGAGAGAAATGAAAATAGGTATCCCCCAAGGGAGCACACTTGGCCCCACTATGTTTCTTGTATTCATTAATGATATCATAACAAATTTGAAATCAGCTCGCTGTTGTATTTTGCTGATGATGTTGTATTGTATGTTTCCCACAAAAATCTTGATCAGGCTACTATTATATTGCAAAAAAGTCTAAATGAATTATGGAAGTGGTATGAAAATAATAGATTAAAAATTAATGTTGATAAGACTAAAGTTATGCTTTTAAAATCTCCTTCGTCTAAAAAGCTTAATATATTCAAAGAAAATCATCAGAGTGAACAAGTAAAAAGCATAAGATATTTGGGTATTGAAGTTGACGAGAACCTATCATGGAAACAGCATGTCAATAAACTTTGTAAATCTCTTTCATTGAAAATTCATTCTCTTGGCATATTACGTAAGTTTCTGAATGCTCAATTGCTGAATATCCTTTACAAAACGATTACTCAGTCTTGTACTGATTATTGTTGCTCTGTATGGGGAGATTGTTGTGTTAGCTATAAATCCGGACTTGTTCGATTGCAAAAGAGAGCAGCCCGATTTGTTACTGGGAATTTTGATTTCTCACTTCTCATGGTTTAGATTTAATGAAGAGCTTTCCTGGCAATCCCTTGAACAAAGACGGGATTACTTCTTGGCTACTTTGATGTTTAAGTGTATCCATGGTCTTGCCCTAATCGACTTTGTCAAGACATTGAAATTGTGTTTGATCGACACTGAATGAACACTCGCAATGCAAATTCCTTAGAAGTGACGGTTCCAAAACCAAATCTGGAGTGTTTTAAAAGATCTTTTAGATATGCAGGTGCACAAGTCTGGAACAATCTACCTGAAGATTTACAAAATGTTCAGTCGTTAAACAGTTGTAAAATGTTATATAAAGAAAGATATTTTTAATCTGTTGCTCAAACAAATTAGTGTCTTTTTTAGCTGATCATTTCATTTTAATTATCTTTGTTGGTCAGAATTATATATAACTGGACCTTTGTTTTGACCGATTACATTTTTCTCATAGTATTGTGTTGCGTAGTTGTAACTCTATTTGTAAACATTTCAGCTACAGGAAATTATTCTCTCTGATCTGTGTTTTTAATTCATATATATAATTATCTTTTTATATCATTAATCACTGTCTGGTGATTACTTGAAAGGTTTTCCCTCTTTTTCAGTGAGTAACCTGTGCTTATCGTGTGTTGCGAGTGTGTGTTTGCATGGTTATGGTGTGCCGTAGTTTGTCTTTCCATTACAATTCTTTGCATGTAATGGACTGTTGTGTATGCATGTGTGTTCTGGCTTCTATGTATCGGTTTGTGTGTGTGTCTGTGTGTGTGTGGGTGCGTGGTGTGTTTGTGTGTGTATGTCGAAGTGTGTGTGTTTGTGTGTGTGTGCGTGTGTGCTCGCGCGTGTGTTGTGTGTATGTCTGTGCGGTAGTTCTTTGGTCTCAATTGAGGAAGAGTTTCTCCTTTCAAGTGTCATAAATTTTAATTTATTTTTAATCGAAAATGAATAAAATGAAAATCTTTATTATCAAATTCGCATTTTCTTTATTTTGATGAAACTGTAGCGGATTGGAATCTTCTTGGCATGCATCTGTATTGTAAATTATTTTGTATATTATTTGTATCTCGGGACCTTGATGGAAATCAGTACATTTGCTGATCATGTAATCCTGAATAAAGATGTTTTGATGAATAAATAAAAATAAAATAAATATATGTTAAATCAGGGTTTGTTTTAGTTTGGTATACCAACAGGAAGGCAGGCCAAGTCAGGAGGCGAGTATACTTATATTGACAGCGATATTTTGTATTACGGTATATATTTTTGTCGAGCCCACCGGAGGTGAGGGGAGACTAAGGGATCGCCTGCGGCGTCTGTCCGTCCGTCGTCCGTCCGTCCGTCCGTCGTCCGTCTGTAGCGCTACAAAAACTTCAATAACTCTTTACTCTGGGCTTCAATTGCAAACTTCGAGGGAAGAGGGGTCATGCAAAGTTTCACACTTTACCATATATGAAGGTCACCTCAAGGTCAAAGCTCACAGGCAGGGGTCAATGAACTTTAGGGCCCAATGTTAAGTTTTTATGGTGCGTTTCTATTATGGGTCATAACTTTTGATCCATAACTCCATTTGTGACCAAACTTGGATGGTAGATGTCCCTTGGGAGTGGATGATCACCACAAGGTCAAAGGTCACAAGCAGGGGACAACGAACTTTTAGTGCCCAATGTGAAGTTTTTATGGTGCATTTCTATTATGGGTCATAACTTTTGATCCATAGGTCCGTTTGTGACCAAACTTGGATGGTAGATGTCCCTTGGAGAGTAGATGATCACCACAAGGTCAAAGGTCACAAGCATGGGTCAACGAACTTTAAGAGCCCAATGTTAAGTTTTTATGGCACGTTTCTATTATGATTCATAACTTTTGATCCATAGGTCCGTTGTGACCAAACTTGGATGGTAGATGTCCCTTGGGGAGTGGATGATCACCACAAGGTCAAAGGTCACAAGCAGGGGTCAACGAACTTTTAGAGCCCAATGTTAAGTTTTTATGGTGCGTTTCTATTATGGATCATAGCTTTTGATCCATAGGTCTGTTTGTGACCAAAGTTGGATGGTAGATGTCCCTTGGGGAGTAGATGGTCACCACAAGGTCAAAGGTCACAGGCTGGGGTCAACGAACTTTAAGGGCCCTGTAATATGTGCACACTTGGCATTCCATACATTGCACCTTCATATGCACACTTCATATGTATACTTGCCTTCAGCCTTCATGCTCTCACATGCATGCCTATGTACATGCATACTCTATGTGTGTGACTACACTGCAGACTACACTTGTACACAGAGATATGGGTTGCAGTGCACCCTATTAAAGAACACAGCATGACAATAAACAGTTCCTGTCCAACTTGCTCATTGTGTGAAGTAAGCAGCATATCATTACATGGTGGCAGCGTGTGGAGGACCTTGCCATGGAATATGATTGTGATTTTTGTGGACCTCTCTTCAGTTTTGGCCTTGCACCTGTGGATGATTTTTTTCATAGGATTCATGCAGTGCTGAACTAGTGCAGTCCCATATGTACGCTTTGCTGTGAGTATTGTACACTCCTGGAGAATCTTATATGATTTATGGACATTGCTGTTGATACCGGTACAACAATGACTGAGTTTATTGTACCCTGCATGGACTGGAGTGATCCAGATAGGCCGAAAGCTATAAAGATATTTCATCAACATTGTGAGCTCTATTTCTCGGTAAAGAATGTTGCCCCAAACAAACAAGTGGACCACATTCTGCTCTTTGCGGGTGCAACTGGCCTCAAACTGTATAATTCATGGGGTCTCCCTGACGAGGAGAAGAAGAATGCCAAAGTGGTGTGGAGCAACTTCGAAACACAACTCCAACCAAAAACAAACTTCAGGGTAGCCAGGTTGCACCTCCAGAGATACATCCAGCAGGCACACGAGACAGCTGATGATTTTGTGTCGCGTTTGAAATTGCAAGCTTACAGCTGTGACTTTCGTGATGACACTGAGCTGCAGGAGCGTGTTATCGAGCAGTTCACTGCCGGTACCCGGCACACAGAGCTACAGAAAGAGCTGTTAGGGAAAGACAAAACCCTCTCGATCGACAAAACATTGGAAATAGCGAGGACATTTGAGGCGTCTAAGATTCACATGGCTCAGCTAGCTCGTGTACAGCCAGACAGTGCTGCCATCAACGCTCAGTCCACACGCCCTAAACAGTCTTCTTGTCCAAACTGTGGTCGTCGTCACACTCGAGAGCCTCGTCAAGCTTGCCCAGCATATGGCAGCAAGTGTTCAAATTGTGGAAAGCCCAACTACTGGCACAAGGTGTGTCGCTCGCAGCCCAGGAACCAGCAGACACACACACGTGACCCATCACAGCGTGGGTATAAATCCCATGGCTACCGTCAACGCAATTCTTCACAGCAAGGACCTACACCGCGTGGCTACCAGCAGCAGAAGAAAGTCGATTTTATTGACAGCGAGACAGCCACCTCTCAACTCGACGAAGCATTCAATGTTATGCAGTTCGACGAAATCGTGGTGTCGAATATCAGCACCCTGTCTACCGATGATCACAAGGACTCCGCAATGACGTACATTGAAATTCAGCGTGACAGACATACAAAAGTGCGCATTCGTTCAAAAGTCGGTACTGGTGTCGAAGGAAATACGCTTCCCCTTCGCATGTATCGCAAGATGTTTCCAACTCACCTTACGTCTGACGGATACCCAGATCGCAGTTATGTGCACCATACAGACACGAAACTGACTGCGTACAATGGCACTCTGATTGAACACTATGGCGCAGTGCAACTCCCATGCAGCTTCAGAGGGACGCCAAGGTCCAGCAGTACCTTCTACATTGTCAAATCAGAAGGACCAGCCATCATTGGCCTGCAGACTTCCATGCAGTTGAAGCTAGTCACTATGCATACACACATCGATGGAATCCAACACAGCGCGACTATAAACTCCACGGCAGATCTAGTCGCACAGTACCCTGACCAGTTCGACAAAATCGGACATTTTTCAGGGGAGTATCACATCGTGTTGGGCACGTCTGCACAGCCTGTCGTACATGCACCTCGGAGATGCCCAATTCACATGTATGACGAGCTCAAAAGTGAACTCGACCACATGGTAGCTCAAGGTGTGATCACCAAAGTCACTGAGCCTACACCATGGGTAAACAGCATAGCACTCTCCAGGAAAGGTAATGGCAAACTCAGAGTATGTTTGGATCCAAAAGACTTGAATCGCGCGATCAAACGTTGCCATTATCGCACAGCTACCACCGACGAAGTGACACACAAACTCTCGGGATCGCAGTACTTCAGCAAACTGGACGCGAAGAATGGCTATTGGTCAATCAAACTGGACAATGAGAGTTCGCTATTGACAACGTTCAATAGCCCCTTCGGTCGCTACAGGTACCTCAGGATGCCCTTTGGCCTCGCAATGTCACAAGATGTGTTTCAACAACACATGGACGCTATCTTGGAGGAGTGCCCAGGCACAGTTGGAATCACCGATGATATCATTGTGTTTGGCAAGAGCGAAGCTGAGCACGATGACAATCTCCACAACTTCATGACAGTGGCAGCCAAAAGGGGTCTACAGTTGAACAGTGCTAAGTGCTCCGTGAAAACCCCTCAAATCTCCTTCTTTGGGATGATCTACGATGCCCAAGGAGTACACCCAGACCCACAAAAGGTGGAAGCAGTGAAATGTATGCCTCCTCCTGGAAACAAGACGCAACTTCGTGAGTTCCTGGGGATGATTACGTACCTGAGCTCCTTCATCCCGAATCTGTCTGCACAAACAGCTTGCCTGCGTGAACTACTGAAACGGGACTGTGACTTTCAGTGGTCTCCATCACACCAGCAGGCATTCAGTGAGCTACGTGACCTAATTTGCAAGGATGCAACACTTGCATACTTCGATTCAACACAACCCACCACTGTGCAAGTGGATGCTTCACTTCAGGGGTTGGGAGCCGCTCTCATGCAGGACGGGAAGCCCATCGCGTATGCCTCCAAGGCGCTCAGCGAAACAGAGCAGCGCTACGCTAATATCGAACGCGAACTTCTTGCCGTAGTTTTTGGGTGTGAACGATTCCATACTTACCTGTATGGGAAGAGCTTTGTGGTCGAGTCAGACCACAAACCGCTGGAGATGATTCAACGCAAACCATTGACTGCTGCCCCTCCGCAACTACAGAGGATGCTACTCCGTCTTCAGCCCTATGACCTGACAATTCGCTACAGCCCGGGCAAGGATGTCCCCGTAGCAGATTGTTTGTCACGACGCCCTCTCGACAATGCAGAACACATGCACCTGGACTTGCAGATCCATTTTGTGCAGTTTGCTCCAGACCGTCTCAGTGAACTCAAGCGAGAAACTGCCAACGATGCCGAGTTAACCACACTCTGTAATGTGATCATGCGCGGATGGCCTGAACAACGTCGTGAACTACCGAAAACGCTCTATCCATACTGGGCCTTCCGTGATGAGCTTGCAGTGGAGGATGGCCTTGTGTTGAAAGGAGAACGAATCGTAATACCCCAAACAATGCGAAAGTACATCCTCTCCAAGCTACACGAGGGCCACCAAGGTGTCGAGAAAACACGCCTTCGAGCCAAGGGAGCGGTGTATTGGCCATCCATCAACGATGACATCGAGACAGTAGTCAAAGATTGTTCAGCCTGTATGGAGTTCAAGCCAGCACAACCGCATGAGAAACTTCTACAGCATGAAGTACCCACTCGCCCTTGGCAGGTACTAGGAACTGACCTGTTCAGTTTTGAAGGGAACACGTATCTCATCATAGCGGACTACTTCTCCAAGTTTCCCTTCATTCGCAAGATGCCACAGGAGTGCACAAGCAACGCCGTTATAAATGCAACACGACAGTTGTTTGCTGAGCAAGGGATCCCCGAGAAGATCATGAGCGACAACGGCAGGCACTTCGACTCATCGGCATACAAGGACTTTGCCACAAAGTGGGGCTTTGTGCACATCACATCCTCACTCCACTACCCGCAATCGAACGGCTACATTGAGCGTACCATTCAAACTGTCAAAAATGCGCTCAAGAAAGCAAGAGCAAGCGGGATCGACCCAAATATGGCTATGTTGTGCATCAGAGCCACTCCACTTGATAGCCGTATTCCCAGCCCTGCCGAGCTTCTCTATGGCAGGAAAGTGAAAGACAACCTCCCAACACGCATTCGCAACAGAGACCCTGGTCGCGATGAGGTCTATCACCGGATGCGGTAGAGGCAACAGACACAAAAGGATCACCACGATAGGACAGCTCGTGACCTTCCGCCCCTCATACCTGGACAGCCAGTTCGGGTCCAGGATCACAGGACGGGGCACTGGTTTCCTGCTACCGTTCGCAAGCAATGCCCCGAGCCTCGGTCTTACCTCGTTGAGACACCAACAGGTGGTGTCTTGGGCAGAAATAGACGTCACCTCGCTGATGTCCAGCCCGAGCGTGTTCCCTCTGACGATGAGACGAAGCCATCATTCCCTACCTCAACGCCTCTGGATGGTGCAACCGTGCCCCCCAACAGCAGCAATCACCATCAGTCACTGCTCAACAGCCCACAGAATGCAACTGGTGGGCAGAGCACTCGCAGCGGTCGCCGCATCAGGAAGCCGGAAAAGCTGACTTATTGATAGATCTCATAAACAGAAGAACATTAAGATCTCTGTTTTTTGATAAATATGTCAGGATAAATAATCAAGTTAGATTGGGTTAGTAAGAGAATTTGGGACAGCTTATAGACATTCATCTCCGGTAAGCTTATCAAGATATGGACGCAGCCCTGGAAGTAGTTTATTGGGATTTTGAATTTTTGAGACTTATGGACAATTCTTTGGACCGCAATTTCTTTTCTTTATTTTTTTTTTGTAAGGGGGATGTAATATGTGCACACTTGGCATTCCATACATTGCACCTTCATATGCACACTTGGCATTCCATATGCTATACTTGCCTTCAGCCTTCATGCTCTCACATGCATGCCTACTGTACATGCATACTCTATGTGTGTGACTACACTGCAGACTACACTTGTACACAGAGATATGGGTTGCAGTGCACCCTATTAAAGAACACAGCATGACAATAAACAATTCCTGTCCAACTTGCTCATTGTGTGAAGTAAGCAGCATATCATTACAGGCCCAATGTTAAGTTTCTATGGCACGTTTCTTTTTTGCCATAAATTTTTACCCTTTTATATCTCCGTTTATCTGTTATATCTCTTTTTTTATCTGTTACATCCCATTCGCGTACAATTTCTTGTACGCGAATGGGCGAGACACATTATGGGGCTTACCTTGTTAATTGTTGTATCACAAAAGTATAATCAAGGTTATTTTATTTATAGTCAATGTGAACTGAGTTAGTATTTTGTGAAATAATGTCTCAGGATTGAAACCTGTTCGCAGAAAGAATTAAATTCTACAACTATACTGTGACATTATTATATGTTAAGATGAAATAGTTTTTAGGAATTTTGTAACAAAATGGCTTATGTAAATGCTCATATTTTAAGTGAGTATGAATTTATAAATAGTAGTGGTTTATTTCCATAGTATGTACATAGAGGTTCGTTGTGATGGTGTAATAACTTATTACTGTATGATACAGGAGCATTATTGGTCAGGTTTAGTAAAATATTGAACTGCGGTTCATGATGTAGGATACCCTGTGAATAGGTAATGTCATATGAGAGTTGGATGTAATATTCCAATATAGCTTGACACCAACGAGCTGGACTCGCGGACAATCCCCGTTAGCTCAGCAGCATTCCCGCTAACTGGAGGACAATACCCAAGAGCTCGGCAGCATTCCCGTTTACTCGACGGCATTCCCGTCAGCTCGACGACGGCCCCGTTAGCCTGACGACATCCCCGTCAGCTCGACGACATCTCCGCGTCGGCTCGACGACATCTCTGTTACCTTGGCGACATCTCTGTTACTTTGACGACATCATCGTCATTTCAGTGACATCCTCGCGTTTCGATTATGGCTCATAACTTTTGATGTATATGTCCGTTTGTGACCAAACTTGGATGGTAGATGTCCCTTTGGGGAGTTGAAGGTCACCACAAGGTCAAAGGTCACAGACAGGGGTCAACGAACTTTCAGGACCTAATGTTAAGTTTTAACTGCGCGTTTCGATTATGGCTCATAACTTTTGATCCCTGTGTATGTCCGTTTTGATTTGATTTGATTTATTTATTCACCGTAAATTCATGCAAAAAAAGGTACAGTAAAAGTATGACGAGCAATATACAAACATATAATCAACAGAAGAATATATGGTTTAAAAAAATGAAATGCATCATAATATGGAAAAGGGAAGAAAGCAAGAGAAAAAAAGAATAAGCAATGAATATGTATGGTAGAATAGCCCATTCAGCTCAGTCTACGAAGACATGGCTGTTCTTCCATTGGGTCCTAACATGAAATTGATATTGATATCAGGATAAAAAGATTCAAACTGTAAAAATTGTATATCATTGACAACAGGAAAAAACGTATATTGACTGAGCTACCAAGAAAATAAACTTATACTATGGAGGAATTATAAAAAATCTGGAACAAATGATATTGACTTACTAGAAAATGAGGCAGGACTACAAACAACTTTTAAATTTGGAGGGAGATTGTTATATTGCACAGCACCCCTATAATAAAAAGTTCTTTTACAATATTCTGTCCTAGGTTTTGGCAATGCTAAGTTACCGGTTGACCTGAGTGAATAATTAGAATGACAACATTGAAATTGATCTTTTAAATACGGAGGTGCAAAGTCATTTAATGCCTTAAAATCCATGGTGTTCAAGTGGCAACAACGCCGAGCTGCTAAGGACTTCCAGCCTAAACGTGCATGCAGCTCTCTGACTGACATAATTATGTCTATACGGACTTATTCCTGATATTACTCGACATGCTCTGTTTTGAAGCTTCTGTAATAACATTGTATGTTTAGTACCGTTTGTGACCAGACTTGGATGGTAGATGTCCCTTGGGGGAGTTGAAGTTCATCACAAGGTCAAAGGTCACAGACAGGGGTCAACGGACTTGTAGGGCCCAATGTTAAGTTTTTACGGGCGTGTTTCGATTATGGCTCATAACTTTTGATCCATATGTCCGTTTGTGACCAAACTTGGCTGGTTGAAGTTGAAGGTCACCACAAGGTCAAAGGTCGTAGGCGGGGTCAATGAACTTCCGGGAGTTAGAAAAACTTTAATTTCTTCTTCGCGAATGGGCGTGACACATTTTGGCACTTGCCTTTTTTCTTTTTCTTTTTTGATACTGATGAAATTGTACTACTTTTTGGTGTAATCATTGTACATATATATTTTTGTTATTGGACTTTTGTTGGAGAAATAAACTGGCATAATGAGTGGCATGCTTTGTTAAGTTAAACTCATTGGCCCAAATTCACGAAGGTGGTACAAACGAAACCATGGTTTAAACCATGGACAAAAACCATGGAGCGCCAAGTGTCGCATGGAATATTTCGTCACGAAATCAGTCATTTCGTCGATGAAATGATTATTTTGTAACGAAATGACAACATTTTGTATCTAAATGAACATTTCGTCTACGAAATGATAACTTCCTTCAACGAAACGGTCATTTTTGTCGACGAAATGACCAATTTCGTAACGAAATATTCCGTGCGACACTTGGCGCTCCATGGTTTTTATCCATGGTACAAACCATGGTTTCATTTGTACCACCTTCGTGAATTCAGGCCATTTAGTGCACAGGTGTAGAGTAACATTTACATTGTCTCATCACAGAACCTGACTATCGTCAGTCGTATATAGTACAGATCTTAAGGCCCTGTCATACCTTTCCGGGCAAGCCTTGTGTGCGACTTGCGAAGAACAATTTTTGCTACTCGGAGGTCCCCGCAGATGGCCCGCACATGACAATACCTAGAACGTATCTCACCGGCAGTTACCTGAAGTCGCGCACGCAAGTCCTATTCACCCACAGCCAAGTTTAGGCCCTGTCACACCTTTCCGGGCAAGCTAGGCGGGTTTGTTGCGTGTGGGGATTTTCCAGCACGCTTGACAATTTTTGCAGGCGGACAATGATTTTGGCGACTTTCGCATGCGTCTTACCTGCTGGACCCGTGCTACTTAGGTTCTACTTACGTGCATTCCGTGTGACCTGCGTGTCAGGCGCATGGGTGGCGAGTGAGGGCTGACAATTCGGTGAAGGAATCCCTCTGAAGGAATTTGATACGGCATGAAGTCCCACAGAATGTCATTATCTTGGCCGCAGCCGACTCTCAACTAACCAGCAGAAAGGTAGTTACTGACCCTCAGCATGCACGCAATTTGCTCGTATAGCTCTCTCCACGCCCGCATAAGTGACCAGCTACACAGATAGTGGCAGTTTCGACACCGTTCCTTGCCAGTAAAACACCCGTATTATGATTGTAGAATGCCCGCAGATGGCACGCGCTTCCGGCGCATAAGCATAGATCAACGGGCAACTTACGTACTTCAAGCGGGTCAACTGCCTGTGACTTGCGGCAGCTACGGGCCTCCTACTGGGGTTCTGCGTGGACCTCTGCGGGCAATTCCCGCGACTCACCCAGGAAAAAGTCTTGGTCATGCTGAAAATATGGCTGCGGGTAAATCGGACTTGTGTGCGCACTTCCGGGCAACTACGGGCGAGATACGCGCTAGGTACTGTCAGGTGCGGGACAACTGCTAGGAGGTCAGGGTAGCACTTTTTTCCCCCGCAAGTCAACCCGCAAGGCTTCCCCAGACACTGTGTGACAAGGCCTTGAACATACTCAAAATTCAGCATATCGAATCGCTTATTAAGTGCTAATCACAAGAATCATAAATGCTAGCCTGAGATTAGGTGTAGTTCCACAGGTGTGTAAAAAAGCAGTTATTCATCCAACTTTGAAAAAAGCAGGCTTAGATCAGGAGTGTCTAAAAAAATACCGCCCAATTTCAAATTTACCTTATTTAAGTAAATTGCTTGAAAAGGTTGTTTTCTCACAACTGACAATGTATCTGCAAGATAATGAATTGCTTGATTCATTTCAATCTGCGTACAAGCCTGGTCATAGTGTAGAAACACTGTTAGTCAACTTATCAGATATTGTGTTCAAAGAATTAGATAGTGGTAACATCACTGCTCTTATCATGCTTGATATGAGCTCAGCTTTTGACACAGTCGATCATGCTATTCTGATTCAACGACTGAGATATTTGGGCATCAAAGGAACTGTTCTTGATTGGTTTATATCCTACTTATGTGATCGATCTCATTATGTCAGAATTGGTGATTCTACCTCTTGTAAAACTATGACAAAGTTTGGTGTACCTCAAGGTTCTGTTGGAGGCCCGCTGCTTTTTTCTCTGTATATGCAACCAATTAGTGAAGTATTTCGCAAGCATTGTATTAGTTATCATTGTTATGCGGATGATATACAACTATATTTGTCTTTTAAACCCACTGTGTCTTCATTGTCATCCGCCATTGCAAAACTCGAAGCATGTTTGGAAGACCTGAAAGTCTGGCTTATATCCAATGGCCTTAAACTAAATGATGATAAATCTGAGTTTCTGTTATTGGGATCAAAGCATATCTTAAGCGAAGTTGATTATCAGTCATGTCATGTCAACATCGGTAGCACTTGCATTACTCCGTCGAAAACAGCCCGTAATTTAGGTGTCATATTTGATCAGGAAATGTCATTTCGCAGTCATGTAACTCATATTCAGCGGAATGTTCGATATCAGTTGCGTAATTTTAGTTTCATAAGGAAATATCTGTCTAAATCTGCAGCTGAGATACTTATTCATGCTTTGATTTCTTCTCGGTTGGATTTTTCGAATTCATTGTTTTGTAATCTTTCAAAAAAAGATGTCACAAAACTTCAACGGTTGCAAAATTCTGCTGCCCGATTGTTAACTTTTACTAATAAGTTTGATTCCATGTCACCAGTTCTCCGTTCCTTACATTGGTTACCTGTAGAAAAAAGGATTATTTTCAAGATTCTGTTATTAGTACATCATTCAGTTCATTCTTTTTCCCCAATATACATCAGTAATTCTGTTCAAAAATACAATCCGACACGAAGGCTACGTTCATCATCAGATGCATTCTTACTCCAAACACCCAGAGTAAAACATGGGTATGGTGATCGTGCTTTTTCCGTTATGGGACCAAAATTGTGGAATCAGTTACCTCTTCAGTTAAGGGAACTGTCATCGACAGAGTCATTCAAATCCAAACTTAAAACTTATCTGTTCCTTTCATACTGAGGACTGTAATTGCTGTATGTCATTAATATTGGATCAATATTGTATTTTTAATTGGTATATGTTGTATTCTTTATTTGGTATATATTTGTTTTTGTTTACCATTTTCTTATTTGTTGAAATGTTTGAATATGTATATGCATGTAAATATATGATATCTTTTCATTTTTGAAGCGCCATGAGCACTGAAAAGTGGACCGGTGCGCTGTACAAGTAGCCACTATCATTATTATTATTATTATTATTATTATTATTATTATTATTATTATTATTAATCAAACGCTAATTAAGCCCTCAGAATAGGGCCCATGATTTTATGTACAAATTTACTTTTTAAAGGAATCCACGTAAGTTTTTAATGGATCACAGGTCACTGTGATAAAATGGGGAATGAGATAGCTGATAAAGCGGCCAAAAAGGCCGTTAAAAAGAGTTTATAGAATTAAAGAATAAGCTAAACAAGAAAGAATATTATAATCATGTTACAAATGATTTTTATGGAAAATGGCAAACTAGATGGGATAAGACAAACTCCCCTCTCAAGAGAATCCCCCCCCCAAAAAAAAAAAAAAACAAACAAACCGTGAAAAGTACATGAATTTGTATCTTAAGTGAGCCAAGACTGGCATAAATTTTATATTGTCTCAGAATGAACAACCAGGTATTTCTATTACAAATTGTTCGTCTTTCTGAGGTTCGATAGATTGGAGTGCACTGAAAGAATCACTAATAACAGCTCCAGTAAGCAAAGGTGGTATGTTATCCAGCCAATACAAAGCTAAAATTATGGCTGCCAGTTCCACCATAAATTGAAGTAAAGTCGTGCATTCTTTTTGATCTAGGCAAGGGTTTACATGTACTTCATTTCGACAACTTCTGTTTCTTTTTACTACAATGTATGATTACTAAGGTCCTCAATTATTGTACAGTCTTTTCATTACACAATGTTCTGTTCACCTTATTCTCTGTTATCAAAGGAAGTGAAACATAAATGTTTTGTCGAAAAATGAAATAAACTTTGAATTGAATTGAATTGAATTGAATTGAATTAAATCGATTCGGTGTATCTGTAATGTGGAACATAAAAAGAGGCAGCTCTGGCGGTTTAGATCCATCTGTATAGATATGTAGGTGATTATTCCATTTGGTATAAATCAATTCTAAGCTACTTTGTCTCAGAAGCTCTTGATTTTCTTTCTTTGTTATGATTTTAACAATTCTATAGATACATAAAGCGATTGCCAAGTCCAGGTAGGTACCGTGGAGGTATACATAAATTTGTTTCGATATTCAAGTCCTTTGGAAGGTTTTGGGTCCTCAATCCAAAAGGTTCCCTATAATTTGTACTAGCTCTTACAGAAATCAAACTGTCATCCTTTTACTAGGCCCTTTAAAGGATGATTTGGAGTGTCATCAATACGCTTACGTAATCTCAAGAGAGCATGATTCTTCGAATGTCAAGAGGCATTTCATCATTATTCAACCTGCAAAGTAAAAAGAGGGAGGTACCTGGTTTCGAGTGGGTACAAATTGCAAGTGCCTAATATTGCAGTGAGTTTAAGATATTTTTAACAGTGATGGAGGCATGGTCATGTACGCTTGAACGCTTCACATGCATAATCCATTATTGGGCGTATGAAAGTTCTATGGACTCGCAGCAAATCGTCTATGGTTTTACAAAACTTTGAATATGCTAGAATTTTTAAAATATTGAACCTCTTTTTGCATCTTAAGGCTGCATCCTGTAGATGAGGCCTCCACGTCAATCTCTTGTCGAAAATGACCCCCAAATATCGATATTGATCGGCAGGTTTGAGTTTGTTGCCTTATAAACACAAACTGAAATTAAGATTTTGTTGTTGTTTTGATTTTAATGGCGTGTATCACTCAAGATTGAGTATTTACGCCAATCAAGATTGTTGTTTTGGTTTTAATGGCGTGTATCACTCAAGATTATCTTGTTCTTCTTTGATCATTCTCACACACACACACACCAACCCCCCTCCCCTTTCCCCTTTGGCCGATGAATGCCCCCTCTGCAGCATCTTTGCCTCAACGTTCTTCGTGAGTAAAGCCTGGTTAAAGGGTGTGTACAGTTCTGGTCGAGGTGAGGATTTAGCTTTTAACGTTTTGCGAGATATTCAGAAACCACGCTATAAAGCCTAGCTCACACCTTTGCGTTTCGAGCTTGCGTTCAGCCCGAACGCAGTCTAACGCAGCCCAACGCAGCACTACGCAATGAAACGAGCTAATACGAGGTTAATACGCAGACTAACGCAGAGGCTTTGCGTTCTAGCTCGCTAGTTTGAAATTTTTTCAAACATCTGCAACTGAACGCAAGATCAAAATTCATACGAGCTAAGACGAGGGACAACCAGCTAGTGCGATCAAGGACGAGCAAGGGCGAGCGACAACGAGCTGCTTAACGCAGGCCAACGCAGCTTTACTTTGAACTGCGTTTCACTGCGTATGGTTACGATACCTGCTCGCTTCACCTCGACTTACCTCGCTTTCGTTCGCGGTACCTCGCTTTACCTCGCATCACCTCACGCTACTCCTAGTACTCTGCTCACATTAGCAAGGACCGATGCGGATGTAACTCGCTTCATTGCGAATCTAGCTCGTCTGTCGCTCGCTCCCCCTCGTTCATCCTCGCCTTACCTCGTTCCTCCTCGATCCTGTTCGATGCTGCTCGCTTTAGCTCGCTATGACTGCGTATACATCTGTTCATACAAAATCTAGTTAGATTTAATTAGAATTCACTTAGTTGACTAAGAAACACAATATGCTTATCAAATCATGAAGCTTTTGGAATGATTGTGTGCTTTCAGCAACATCAGATTCAAACATATCAGTTTTTAAAAACACCACAAACTGAGTTTCCCGCTGTTATTGTAGGTTTTGTGGAAAATCTTTTTTTTTCTCAGAATTGTATTACCACACAATGTATATTGCTGAAAAAGAATTCTTTAACACAGTAATATGCTCTGTTTAGTCCTCAACAACTGCAGGTAATGAGCAAGGTTGTCATTCCTGTTATAGTGACCGTAGGCAAGCCATTTTGAAATAACCTGTAGTGAAAATAATGTCCTGACCCAAAGCGACATTAAGGGTGACCCTATAAGGAAAAGTTGACTTTAGACCATGAAAACAACATTCAGAATCGATTTCATTGACCCAGAAAACCTATAATACAGATTTTGAAAATTATTGTGAAATGTTTACTTTTTTAAACAATGGAAGTGACTTTTGAATTTCAGATGGCGGCCAAATTGGATTTGACCAATATGGCCTCAGGAGGCCCTTCTTGGCGCCCATCAAAAATTGAAATACACTAGTATGCTTTTGGCAACACGTGTACCAAATTTAGTGCTTTTTGAAGAATTTGAACCAAAAAGTCCTTGTGCACCCCCCCCCCCCCCGTAACTGTAAAATGTCAAAATTTTTATAACAGTGAAGCTCTCTACGAGCTTATACGCAGCAGGGCGAATTGATACGCAGCGGATCGAGCCGGAACGAGTAACAATCGAGTGGATGAGCAGTGAAACGAGGAGAAGCGAGTTCATGCGAGCTGCTACGAGCTAGTGCGAGATGCCAGCGAGCAACGAACGAGTGGCGAACAAGGTACACGCGCAACGGGGTGAGCAATCTTCGTACTGAATCGTACTGTTACGAGCAAAAGCGAGCTGGAGCGAGGTGAAAAGCAAACTAAGGCAACTGTAAGCAACCATTTTGTACAAAATATACGAGCTATGACAACGCAACAATGTGACTGCTACAAAATGTTTTGCCGCGGAGTACTGCGTTAGGCTGCTTTAAGGCTGCGTTCGACTGACGCAGCTATGCGTAGCTAAAACCGCAAAGGTGTGAGCTGGGCTTGGGGTATCAAAATGATGGTATTTACGCCAATTATGTTGTTGTAGTTGTTGTTTTGTGTTTAGTGGCATTTTCCATTCTCAAGTTTCAAGTTTCAAGTTTCAAGTTTATTCAAAGTTTCCACAATACAAAAATTACATAAGAACAATAATATGTAACAAGGAATACATTGTTAAATATATGGGATTAAAACAATTTGCAGAATTGAATATAAATTGACAATGCATGTAGATGCATATAGATGTAAAGTGGAGGGGTCTTAGAAAAGCAAGCTTGTATAATAAGAACCCCTGGAAAGGCAAGTTAAGACATGTAATATAACAACTCACTACTATATACAAACATTAAAGTCATAGAATAATTCTACTGGAATTCCTCAATCCCTCACACACACACACACACACACACACACACACACACACACTACCTATGGAATTTTAAAGCAAAACATAATTGGCATTAGACTATGTTACTCAAATGGAAAGCGATGAGATGAAGTCATGTATGTAGAATTTAAAAGGAGCAGCATCAATGAGACTGAGAATATCGATGAAGCAAATACTTCCGAGCCAACACTTTAAATCTGGAAAAAGTGGTACTATCTTTAACATCTGAGGGTAACATGTTCCATTCTTTTATGCAAGACACATAAAAAGAATTTAGGGTAATACTGGTAGCTACACGAGGTAGATGCAGAAGGTTTTTCTGACGTGTATTATGGGAATGAACAACTGAGTTTTTGACGAACAAATCCAGAAATAAGGAGGGAGAACTGGACATGTGAAGCTTGTACATGAATGCCAATGAGTTAAAAGACACTAACCCCTTTTAGAGGTAAACAACACAGCTGTAAGAACTGGGGGGCACTTGGCCTAGTAAAGTGTGAGCTTGTTATTAGCCTGATAACTCTTTTTTGTACAATAAACAATTTATGAAGAATATTTACGCCAAACACTTATCTATAAATTTCTTTTTCTTTTATCATTTTTTTTTCAAGAAGAATATTGTAATGAGTATCCTTGGTCAGCTGTCGGTACGTCTATTTGCCTGCTTAAAATATTAAAAATTAATTAAGGGTACGAGTAGTCTGGCTTCCAGACCCTCTGCTCGTACTATTTTGCTATACAGGATATTGACGCCCTCAACGTCTTAAACTGGAGTAGGTTTAGATGGTTTAGGCGGCAAAGGCGGTAGCCTTTAAACAAGGCGACTCGCTCTGCGTGCCCCCGTATAGCGCGTTTACCCCACAAACCTGTTGGCCGGCGAGTGGAGCGAGCGAACAATAATGAGTCAAACACGGTTTTTTTTTTATGTCACTGGGCGTGGAACTGTGCCCAACTCTCTTTCACACACACACACAAACACACAAATATAGTTATATATACTAGTCAGTATAATCAAACAACAACACACGTATGTAATAAAGAAAAAAAGAGAAGCAATATTTAGTATTTATAATATCACAAAATGTAGATTGGAGGTACTTGTGTTATGTTTACATGGTTTGACACCTGGACATGATGGGCCTATCATGTAAGCGGCATACTTTCAGGGTTACTGGAAGATGATCTCTTAAAACACAACGTAGTGCAGTGCAACATCCGACACACACACGCAATTGATTGTTTGTGTCCTGGCTTTAAAAAAAGAAAAAAAAATCCTTCAACAGAAAGAGGGGCACAGCATTGAACACTACCTGGTAATGTAAAAAAAAAAAAAGAAGAAGAATGTTTTACTGCTGATAACATTTTTTTTTCTTAGCCAGCCCAAATTGACTACAGTTATTCTCCAGTGCGCACTACATTCTGTTTGTACATAATACTTGATTATTGCAGGAAAAGGGGTAATAAAGTGACCATGCATGACAAACCAACAAGAAGTTGCACGCACTGATGTTGTGTGAGGACTCACAATATTGCCCTGAGGTGTGCCTCCTCCTTTCCATTCCTTCAAAAACCCTTGCCATTTTCTTTAACTTCAACTCTTCAACGTTTGAAAGAATGGTGCATCTGCTTTGAAAGTTGGGGTTAGTCTATCATAATTTATAATGGACAGGAATGTCCATTGCATTTGAGGATGAAAACTAGTTATTCATTTTCAATGAATTCTATACTGACACCTAAGTGAACATTACGGAATTAAAAAAAAAGAATAGCGTTTGTCACAAGTCAACATGAATTATTTTCCTTATTACGTTAACCCCCCTTAAATATAGCTTAAAATTTTTGAGTGCTACTCGTGCTACCTGTATAATACCGGAGAGCTGATTCTAAGCTTTAAACTGTTGTATAGCTCAATTGAAACTGACCATATAACCTGAAACAATGTAACTCTTTTGGAGACATGAATAAGCAGCTACCATTCTTAATACTATTATAAAAGCCATTAGACAATGCCGTCATGCTAAGACCATAATGATTATACCATAATTAACATCACCAGAATGAGTCATTCTATGTATACGCCATTTGTCATGTATTACAAACACGGTTTTTTTTTTTATGTCACTGGGCGTGGAACTGTGCCCAACTCTCTTCACACACACACACAAACACACAAATATAGTTATATATACTAGTCAGTATAATCAATCAACAACACACGTATGTAATAAAGAAAAAAAGAGAAGCAATTGAAATTGAAATATGTTTCCTGTAGATCAATTATTGTTTGACTCATTCTGGTGATGTTAATTATGGTATAATCATTATGGTCACCAGAATGAGTCAAACAATAATTGATCTACAGGAAACATTTTGAACCAATGCCAAGAGACTGAATATTAAAGGTAGTGTTTAACTTTGGGAGCTGTGATTAAAAAAGAAAATGTTCAAGATATCATATTTGATGCATACGTGTAGGTCTGCTGTATCACAAAACTACCATTCTTAATACTATTATAAAAGCCATTAGACAATGCCGTCATGCTAAGACCATAATGATTATACCATAATTAACATCACCAGAATGAGTCAAACAATAATTGATCTACAGGAAACATTTTGAACCAATGCCAAGAGACTGAATATTAAAGGTAGTGTTTAACTTTGGGAGCTGTGATTAAAAAAGAAAATGTTCAAGATATCATATTTGATGCATACGTGTAGGTCTGCTGTATCACAAAACACCCTATCATATAGGGTTTTTTCACAAACTAAACATCCTGTTTTTTTTTTTTTTTTTCATTCATGGCACAGCTAGCAAGGTTTGGTAAAGATTAAAGGACAAGTTCACCTTCATAAACATAAGGATTGAGAAAATGCAACAATATTAGTAGAACACATCAGTGAAAGTTTGAGGAAAATTGGACAATCGATGCAAAAGTTATGAGTTTTTAAAATTTTTGTGTTGGAACCGCTGGATGAGGAGACTACTACAGCTTGTGAGTCATATGCGTACAACAGTATAAAGAAAATGTAAAAGAAAATTCAACATATTTTCACTTTTTTCGCATAATAAAAGAGCACTTGACTTGCCTCTTTCTAAAGGCAGGGGGAATAATATTACCCATAACATTTGTCGGTAACAAGTCAGAGGAATGTGTACTTTTTTCAAAAGATGGAATTTTGTGAAATTCTCTTTATATTTTCCTTATATTGTTGTACGCATGTGACATCTAAGTTATTCATACACTGCAGTAGTCTTCTCATCCAGCGGGTACTGCACAAAAACTTCAAAAATTCATAACTTTTGAACGGATTGTCTGATTTTCCTCAAACGTTCAATGATGTGTTCTACTAATATTGCTACATTCTCTCAATCCTTATCTTTATGAAGGTGAACTTGTCCTTTACGCGCTTGAATAGACAGATAAACCCTGTACTTCAGAGCCTTTAATTTCGGTTCACACCTTTCCAGAGTGTATGCTTTCTTTCCAACATTTATATAGGTTAGGAGAGCCCATTTCAATTGAGCTATACAACAGTTTAAAGCTTAGAATCAGCTCTTTCAGAATCTGCCCTTTACTAAAATGCACTAACATCCCGCGAGTGAGAGAATAAGGGTGAAAGAGAGAGGGCGGGATAAATCACATACCGCTCTCAGCGTGGAATAATTAACATCACCAGATCACGATGGTGATAATATAAAAAGTTATACATAATTATACACAAATATTCCCTGACCATTTGTGTGTGTGTGTGTGTGTGTGTGTACACACAGGATATATATATATACTTTCTTTACGTTGTGCACAATACTTATGATAAAAATGTTTCCAGACTAAACCATCTACAGTTGAGAAAAATTGACTAGCATTAGGTAGTAGGCCTAGTACAGTGCCTACAGGATTTTCTGAATAAATTTTAGTCAAATTCATAATTTTTTTTCACTTGTATTTTTCCAACAGAATGTACAAGAAACAATATTATAAGTTTGACATGCGAGTAGTAAGTATACATAACCAGACAGGAAACATGCTCGCTCCACTCGCTGGCCAACAGGTTTGTGGGGTAAACGCGCTATACGGGGGCACGCAGAGCGAGTCGCCTTGTTTAAAGGCTACAAAGGCGGCGACTTCGTCGCCGCGGAGTCCCAGCAGTACAGTTGGCAAAGGGTCTGGAAAACAGACTAAGGTTCAGGCTGCTAGAGAGAACCATGGCTGTGTTTGGTGGCGACTCTTGGCAAGTTACCGCAGTGCACGTTCCTTGTATTGTTGTGTTTTCATAATAGACTGTCAGCTTACAACAAAAATATATCGATATATCGTGTGTGAACCTTGGTTGGCGCTGCACATTGCACTTGGCAGTCTAGATCTAGATTCTACATAGATTCTAACGTTAGAAGCCAATTCCTATTCCTTTAGTCCCGCGAGTTCAATATTGTGTTCGGGCAAACCTGTCCTAGCCCGATCAGACGCCGTACGGCGAATTCGAAGCACGGCTATAAATTTATACAGCGACTGGGCTGTGTATGGTTAGGGCAAACCACACTCTAACGTGCCCATGTTTGGTAGATACGCCTATACACTTAACGGTTTTCCTGCTATAGTATAGAGGTCTAGATCTAGATTTCTAATTCTAAAATTCTTGAGTGTATCTTTTTGGAACATTGTGTGTCAATATAGAATAAAGAAACTTGATTGGTACACGCACATGATTTGTTTGTGCTGCTGTAGCACTGTAATGCAACTTCATTTATTTGCGCGGGGCCAACATTATCACTCATAAGAGGCATATACCGGTATAGCTGTACCAATCATGGCACAGCGCTGTGAGGCAAGGCGGACAGTATTATGTAAATATAGAGCTTGCTAGTCATTTCATTGATTTGTAATCTGGCTGCTGTTGACTGAACATCACAACCAACTAATAAAGTTTACTTCACTTGCACAAAAGACGACGACTAGGTCTATTCACTATTCAGTGCGCAACAACTGGTAAATGGTGGTCCAAAATGAGGATAGCCTGCTAATTTTCAGCTTGAAATCTAGTTTGGCTTCAGATCAAGAAGATCAAAAGCTTTTTCTGAAGCTTAATTTACTGCCACGATACTGGTCTGTGCTGCCCTGTTTACTGTGAATTTTAAGAGGAAACAGGCTGTATCTTTCAAACAGGAGTTATGATTGAGGGTACCACCTACATTATTGTATCGTCACCCTAAGGATCTGTAGCTTGTTTATTCCAAAAGTATAAAACAAATTTGCCAAATCTTTATCTCAACTTATACTGCAGTTTTGAATGTCGTGACCGTCCTGTTGATTCCGAATCTCCGTTTTAAAATAACACAATTTTAGTGCATGCGATCCATTTTCTTCGCGCAGCTTATTAGGGTACCTCACGATCAGCACCCCCTCCCTCCATAGGTAATACACGTGAATTTCACAGCCATGCGTCATTACTGAGCAGATGTGTAATTGAGAACTGTTTAGTTTGGTTTGTTTGTTTGTGAGTTTGATTTTCGTTTCTTCGTTTTTATTGTTTTCATAGCTAATGGCACTTAATCCCGCGCGTACCTTTTTGTTTTATATGCAAACAGCCATGATACGCAGAGTGCCGATGTCAAGGTACCCTGCCGATAGGTGGTGCCCTTACCAAACGTACAAGACAAGGCTATGAATTATTCATTGGCCTCGGTGTGTCAAAGAATACTAGGCTGTACAAATCATGGCGCCATACCAATCATGGGCTCGTTTATACTCTAGATCTTCTCTAGAAGTTGATAGAGCTAAGTTGAGATTATGAGTAAGTACATTGATGACTGTACCCTGTAGTTCCATGTTTGTCAATGGCAGATCCAGGGGTTCTCCCCCCCCCCCCCCCCCCCCTTGGAGCCTGTGGTGTCCAAATTGTGGCCTAGATTGTACATTTTCATCTTTTTTCTTGAGAATGCATGGTCAAATTTTCACCAAACTGGGCAGGTATTATCGCTTTGGTAATACAAAGTCCGACCAGACGCCGTGCGAAGGTCAGACGAGCGGGGCCTCGCCATCACATCGGAAACCACAACACAACTACAAAACATATAAAAATTTATACGGTACTCACGTAAAGTGCATGCTTATATTACAAAAGGTACGTAAAGTCCATGGAGAGCCCTCTCGATAAGTCCATGGAACAAAAAAATGCCACTTTCTAGCGCAATCCCTGACCGTCAAGTTCATCGTTGCAGAATTCAAAATGGTGCGTTGATCTCTCTGCAAATTATGAGCACGCGTGTGTGACCATAAACTTGTGCAACGATCTCTTGCGTGCATGCGTTGCTTGAGTGTAGCAGCACGGTCGACAGCATGACCTTTAAAAGTGCATTCAGATCACGTGAACTCCTGAATATCAGATGTACTGCTAGCAAACGCTGCATATACAATGTAGTCTTCGTTTTTGATAAGTTGTGAATTGTGTTTGTCAATATCAATAACATAGCTATGAAGTATCATTAAAGGGATGCAGTCCTCACGAAATTAAAAAAAATATGTTGCTGTTGGTACCTCCAATGAACTACTTTCATCAAAAACAAAACTTTCAAATCACCAAATAAGCTCGTACATTTCGGTTAAAAAAGTGTGACTCTGCAAATGAGCAAGTCTTGGCGGAGAGTCATACGTCATCGATGCACAACTCTTTCCAGCGGTGTTCTGCTCGTCATCCCTAGTTATTTATAAATACATGTTTACTATTTATTTTTATATTAATTGTATATATAAATAAGCTTGAAATATTTTGTTTGAAATAATAAAACCACATATTGTCACATTTTATGAAAAAATCAGATATGATCATTTTGAACACTTCAATTGGTTTTCTGAGGCACGGCTGTCAACTTGAGAGTAGGGCATCAATGACGTTGCACCTTTTGGCAGGCTCTTACATGATCGCTTGCAGGAATTATTTTTTAAAAATCGCGTACGGAGACAATTTTTGATGTCCACGGGTATAAATTGGTGAAAGGTTATATTTTTTACTCTTCTTAATTATCAGTACAGTGAAAATCTCAGGACTGCTTCCCTTTAATAAAGATTGTCTTTAATAAGTTTGAGGTGACAAACAATGATGTCAAGTGTCAAAACTCAACGCGATTGTAAAATTCGCTTGTATTTGCTCTGTGTTGTGGGCCGCTCAGGTACAGCCCTGTCGCGATTTATACAGCGACTGGGCTGTGTATAGTGAGTAATACTATAGAATATATATTTGTACAAATGTATGCACCATTCTCCACCAGGGGGCCCCTGAAGCGCAATGCCCGAGGGGGAGAAAGGCAAAACCTCCAAATTAAGGAATCTTGAAAATCTCCTTCTCTCATACCATTTGCATTCCTATATTTCTCCCGTACCACATAGCAAGTGACCAATTCAAATCATCCTTACATTTCTATGTTCACGCAGGACTGCGTTTCTAAGGCACATCACAGCGGGGTTTTATGTATTGATCCCATGTGCTGGTTTCTGCGTTTGTGTTTACTATTCGAACGATGACATAGTTAAAGGACAAGTTCACCTTCATAGACATGTGGATTGAGTGAATGCAGCAATATTAATAGAACACATTCAGCGAGAGTTTTAGGAAAACCGAACAATCTGTTTAAAAGTTATGAATTTTTGAAGTTTCTGCTTAGTCACTGCTGGATGAGAAGACTACTACAGCTTGTGATGTCACATGTGTACAATGATATAAAGAAAATATAAAGAAAATTCAAGATATTTTTACTTTTCTCGCATAATAGAAGAACACTTGACTTCCCTCTTTCAGAAGGCAAGGGGAATAATATTACCCTTAACATACGTCAGTGACAAGTCGAGGAAATGCACACTTTTTTCAAAAAGTAAATTTTTGTGAAATTCTCTTGATATTTTCTTTATATCATTGTACGCATGTGACATCATACACTGTAGTAGTCTTCTCATCTAGCAGTAACTGTGCAGATACTTTAAAAAATCATAACTTTTGAACGGATTGTCCGATTTTCCCCAAACTTTCACTGATGTGTTCTACTTGCTGCATTCACTCAATCCACATGTACGCCCTGTATATGAAGGTAGACTTGTCCTTTGATACTACACTGTATTCCTGTAGTCTACCGTAAAAGTAGGCTTACCGGTGCTGAATGCATGCAGTTTTGTAATGCCACAACAAACCCTATGCCCCTAACCCTTACCCTAACCCTAATCCCAGGAAGGACTTGGAACTTTGCACTTGCAGGATGATACAGATAAGCTAAGTTATTGTGTGCAATTTAATTTAGTGACTGTAGTTTCAAGTTTGTGGTAGATCGGGGGATGAGGGGTGGGGGGACCAATTTGAGGTCAATCTTCACATTTCATCTTCTTCTTGAAAATGCATAGTCAGGTTTTTACCAAATTTGGCAGGGATTATTGCTAGGGTGATAGGAGTATAATTTGTGCAATTGGGAACCATTCCCCACCTAAGGGCTCCAAGGGATACAGTGCCGGGGGGGGGGGGGGGGGGGGCAAATTTTTAAAATCTTTATGATTTTAAAACCAGAAGAGATTAGCTCAGTTAGTGCTATGACTAAGTAGATTGGTGACTACAGCTTTTACTTTGTGCAAATGGCAGGTCCAGGGGTGGGCTGTAAATACTGTAAACGTCAATATTTTTGCGCGATTAATTTTTCGCGCTGAGCGGCTCAAAAACGTATTCGTGGGTTCTTAAATTCGCGCTCCGCAGCAGGTTACTTTACTGTAGTACACATTCACTGCTTTCATCCAAAGCCTCTGCTACATATCTTGCTATGCCAGCGTACGACAAACGACGTAGCGAGCGGCTCGACTGCGAGTACAAGCACTCAAATACGTAGTACAGCTGTGAATGTAGTACCGTAGTCACAGGGGAATGTAGCATCGGTGCGTGCGGTGCGCACATGTATGCTACAGTACACAGCAATCTATCGTCTCTTCGCACAGTACTAGTAGCGTAAACATGCCTGTACATTGTACTACGCAGCAGTATCATCGAAGCGCACACAGTTCATCCCGTTCAAAATGTGCATAGAAAATTGTGAAGATATATTCGCGCGTTATTGAATTCGCGCTAGCTGAACGTAGCGCGAAATCCGCGAAAATTAATGTACCGCGAAAATTTCCGCGTTTACAGTAGGGGGGGGGGCAATACATTTTATTTGTCTTGCAAACACATGGTCAAATTTGTCATCAAACCCAGTGCATTATCACAAGGGTGGCAATTTATGTACATTAATATACTTAATACAATGACCACAGAACCACAACATAAAAAAAGTAAGAAAGAGGAAAAATATTGAGTGAAGTCATTAGTGAATGCACTTTCAAGGTTAGTTATTTATAGTAGATCCTGGGGTTTACATTTGATTTTTTTTTAAACTGCAGAGTTAAAATTTCTTAATACAGTATACTTGGCAGTTATTTTTACTAATGTGATGGAATATGCATATGGACACCATGCTCCCATAGAAGCCCTCAAAGCTGCCCCCCCCCCCCCCCCCAAGTTTACAATGTTCTCAGCAAGAATGCGTGGAAGATGAAATTTCGATACTGGGGTGAGACCCCCGGGCCTCTTGTTGTGATTGCTACAGAGTTTTACATCCTTGGTGAGATGAAGAACTTGAATAGACCCTATACTTCAAAACCTCCTTTCCCAGTTGACACTTTTCTGGTGTGTCCTTTTGTTTCATTATGTAGATAGGTTAGGAAAATCCATATTTGTACATGTAAATGTTACATATGATCTCAACAATTAAGAGTCCGCTTTTTTTAGAATCTGCCCTGAACTAAAAATCCATGTCTGATGGCTTTTTGGTGGTTTTGTGATGCAGGGTCACATAAATCATATATTTCCTCTCATTCTTTTTTTTTTTCTTTCTCTGTTTCAGGCTGAGTGATCATGATGCCTGTGTTAGACTAGGCCAAACCATTATGGAGCTGGTAAATGAACGGGATAGACTCCAGAGGGCAGGTTCTAATCACTCCAAGGTAATAATCATGTCTTTACTCATAGGATTTGAGAAAGATGTGCAGTGTGTATTCTAAAATTTCTTTGCTTTTAAATAACATTTTAAGTTTACCGTAAAAGCAAATATTAAGTACAAATTTGTATACCGACGAGAACTGTTGTTTAGGCTACTGCCTTTAGCATAGCACCATGAGGGAGTATGCACTGGACAAAAGAAATCTATGTGTGTTCCACAGGAGATGAGCCATCATGTGTGATTATTGATGAGAACTGTGATAACATGACGTTGCTGAATATTATGTCATTGAAATGCTGGATCGTTGAAAAACAAATCACTGGTCCTGGCTGTATTCATTCATGATGATTCATGATGTAGATATTATGCTCCTCACTGAAACTTGGCTGTGGGATGAAGATGATGCCATTATAAAGGAGATACAAAACACCAACAGGATGTGTATACATAGCATTCCATGTCAGGGTTGTAGAGGAGATGGAGTTGGTGCTATTTGTAAGTACCAACTTGCTTTTCATCGTGTCCTTTTGCCAAAGGCTTAGGACACTTTGGAATGCTGCATAACAACAAATGAATGCACATCTGTGAACCTAATAGTTTGTGGGCTTCCCTCAATGCCCCAGTCACATATAAACACGGATGCTCAAGGATGGATCTACACGGTGATCCTGGGAGATCCGGGGAGATCCGAGATAGTTTCGACCCCGATGGAGTGTCGATGAGTTGGTATGACTGTACACACGGTATCAACGCGGCAGCTACACAGATAAGGTCAGAAGAGCACGGCGTCTACACGGACAAACACGGCATCTACATGTACACGGATCAACACGACAGCTACAGCTTTGTACACAGCAGCCACATGGACCATCCCAGATTACTCTGCCAACTTGTCAATCCCCGGATGACGCCGGATGTTTTTGACCTCCAAAAGTTGCCTTGTTGGCCTGCTGGATGTCCCCAGAACTACACGGACATATACGGATGTCCAAGGCGTCGACATGGATCTCTCCCCGGATCATCCTGGATCAGATCCGGGGTGGTCCAGGGTGATCCGGGATGGCTATGTGACTGGGGCATTACTGTCAAAATGGTCTTAAAACTCCTGAATTGCTGGCAGTCATTGATGATTTTATTGATGTTCTCAACCATCTACCGAGAAAATTGTTGCTGCTTGGTGGCTTACTGTCCACTTTGACTAGCCAACAAGATCTGGCATTATTTACATTGAACACTCTCTGTAGTTGTTATTACTAAGGCAATACCTGTAGTCAAACCTGTCTATAGCGGCCACTCAAGGGAAACAACAATAGTGGCCGTTATAGACAGGTGGCCGCTATAGACAGGTTGGTGGCCATTTTGAATGTCAATACTTGCATTTTATAATATAGCAGAAAATACCGATGATTATTCTTTAAAAACAACAACCAGCAAATAAGTTTGCATGTGCAGCTATATATCATGGGGCTTTTTGTTGTACAATTTACTTCATCTTAATATCTTTTTTATATCCCCACCCATACACACATAGTGTGTATGGGGGTACTGTACGAGCTGAAATTTTCGCGTACAGATATTTTCGCAATTTGCTACTTGGAGGACATTTTCGCATGTTGTTAATTTCGTGGTTGGGAGGGTCGAACTGAACTTACTTATTCACGCGTTGTTATTTTTGCGGTTCAAAGGCGATTCGCGAAACCACCACGAAACTTCAGCTCGTACAGTATTGACAATATTGTATACCTGTATGTATAGTATGTGTACGTATATAGGCCTATTGTTTGTTGGTTTATTGTCTTATTATTTTCTGTGATACTGTTGTAATGTGACACAATATGTACTCTGTTCTATAGCGCCTTGAGTATCTTTTTTAGGTAGAAATGAGCACTTTATAAGAGTCTCACTATTATTATTATATATAGGAATCACTCTGAGGGTCGGGCGGCTCGGTCAATCGGTCGGTCGGATCAGTTCGTTGCAAAATTTTGTGCATCGAACTTCTCTCTCATTTTTTGAGCAGTTGACCCAAAATTTGGCATGTGTGACCACTATCAAAGGTAGATGCGCAAGACACTTATTTTGTTAGTATTGTTATAATGCGTTGCCATGGTAACGGCATATTTTCATAAAAACTTGTGGGTCGAACTACTCTCATTTTTTGAGCAAATAACCCCAAATTTGGCATGTGTGACTGCTATCAAAGGAAGATGATAGTACAAACTACTCTCTCATTTTTTGAGCAAGACACCTTTTTCGTTAGTATTGCATAATGCATTGCCATGGCAACAGCAAATTTTAAAGAAATGTTACAAAATGTTGTTCTTTGAGCACTTGGCATGAAATTTGGTATATGTGACCACTGTAGTATGTAGATGTGCAAACTTAATCTTTATCATGCAAGTTTGTTGGAGCAAAAATGGATTGTGCATGGCTGATGTCACCAATTTCCATTGACTCCTGTGTTAAACTCACAATTGATTCAAAGTTTTTGTTCCATTACATGGCTCTGATGTCACAATAAACAAGCATATGCTGTGCACACTCAACAATTACAAGTATGTTTACAAGCGCATACTTTTTTCACTCCTTTTTTGTAAACAACTTCACCGATCAGTTTCACATATATATGTACGTACACGACTGACTGTGACTGTGCAGCTATTGGGGTCGTACTCAGTTGCCTTTCAGGAAAATGGTTGCCATTTCAGTGCTAAATTCAAGAATCTGTGTGGACCACATGCTGTTGATGTCCGAGGTGTTGTATAAAACAAATAGTGTATGGTCTTTATTCGTGCAATTGGAACAAGATTTCGCACTCAGTGAAAGATGAGGCATGCTATTCAACTCAACTTCGCCTTGTTGAATAGAGCACCTCTATCTTTCACTTCGTGCGAAATCTGATGTACCGTCACACTCATGACCATTCACTATTTGTATTGGAGCAAGTCCCAATCTCAATATTGGCTCAATATTGACATGTTTGGTTTTATTTTTGAATCGTATGAGTTGAAGTTTTGATTTCCATGGCCCTTTATTTCATCATTTACAAATACTAGATGTTTACAGACTATACCAATTTGTAATTGGAACTGTAATGTTTGACTTAATTCATCATACTTTACCGCACGATATCTCTGATTATTGTTTTACAATCGAGCATAATTACGATACAAGGTTTAAAGATAATATGAATTATAAATCAACAAAAATCAGATCTGAAACAGGTAAACACGCCTTGTCATATGCAGGCAGTATGATTTGGAGAGGATTCCCACATCATGTAAAAGAGATAAACACCCGTAATGCTTTTCCGATATCATTGCGAAAATATCTGTTATCAATATAGTATAAATGATCCCCTATGAAAATATGTACATATAACAATGTATTCTGTGAATATTGTAAATATGTTATATTATAATCTATATCATTGAAAGGACTGGCCGCGACTAGTCCTTTCAATGATATGTTAATATTATGATCTATATCATTGAAAGGACTGGCCTCGACTAGCCTGCACGCTAATTGCCAGTTCTTTTTTGCCAAACCAAGTGTTTATTTCAAACTATTCATTGTTGTGACTTTGTTGACAATGTTTGTTTGTTTGGTTTGGTAAATAAATTTCATTTCATTTCATTTTCATTTCAAAAATATTATGTAAATTTATGCAGATTTCAAGGGCTTAATTTGCATAAATGTGAAATACATCATTACGTATGGGACATTTATAAAAATTCATATTCACAGGAAAGCAAATAATATTTGATTAATATGTGGATATAAGAAGTTCATCAAATAGTTTAAAGGGACTGTACAGTACTGGTTGAGGTGGGGGATTCATGTTTTGAACATTCCTAAGTGACATAATGAGAACCTCTTATGAGATATGAAAGAGCATGTATTTTTAAGAAGGATTCAACATTTATTTGATGAAAATTGGTTTTCAAATGGCTGAGATATCAAAAAAAGTGATAATAATAAAAGGCGACAGGCCGCGCCTTTTATTAGGATCTCTTTGTTTCACCTTGTTTTTGGATATCTCAGCCATTCCAAAACCGATTTTCATCAAATAAACTTTTGATACCCCTTAGAATTGCATGCTCTTTGACATGTCATAGAGTGGTTTCTGAATATCTTGCAAAACGTTAAATGCTAAATCCTCACCTCGACCAGAACTGTACACACCCTTTAACTTGGTATGAAAATTTAGGGATTATGCAAATAATTATGCAAATTAGCTCATGTCCTTTCATGAGATGTCCCATACATAACAAATTGTGGTCATTTTTGTAAAGATATTTTCTGAAATTACTGGGGTTATTCGAGTGATCTTCTAGGAAGTTCTAATTTGATGTTAAAAGAAGTTAGATACCATAGAAAGAAAAAAAAATAGTAATAGAAATATTTTTATAGGCATTTAAATAATGTTACGTATGGGACAAATGTATTACGTATGGGACATCCTCATACATTGCATGTGAATGCATGTAGCTAGCTGGGAAGGTCTCTCAGTACACAAATGGTCAATAATCCTGCAGAAAGCATCCCAGCTTTGCAGCTACTTTTGAGTTAGACACTTGAAATAATCCATGTACTTGACTGAATGATTTTTAGAAAGGGGGAGGGGAGATGGCAAACACACATTGTAAATCAGCATTAAAGGGATGGTATAGTTTTCGTAGAAATGGAGATTCAGTTTTCAACATTTTAGGAGATGCTAAACCACATACGAATGATTAACTTTAGAGCATACAATTCTAAGAGGAATTCAAAGTTTATTTGATGAAGATCCAGTTTGAAATGGCTGAGATATCCCCAAAACAAAACAAAACAAAACAAAGTAAAACAAAGTGGTCCTAATAAAAAATGGGACCCACCTTTTATTAGGTTCAAGTGAGCTATTGCGATCATTCTTCGTCCGGTGTGCGTCATCCGTCGTCCATCGTCCATCATGCATCGTGTGTCGTGCGTCGTGCGTAAACCCCCCAAATTAAGGAATCTTTAAAAGTCTTCTTCTCTGGAACCAGAAGTGATAGAGCTAAGTTGATACTAGGAGTTAGTACATTGATGACTGTAGTTTCAAGTTCGTTCATGGCAGAATCATGGGTGCCTCCTTTGGGACCCAGGGACGGGGGATGGGGAGGGGTCCTAACAGGGCCTAAATTGTACATTTTTATTTTCTCTTGAAAATACCCCATAACCGATTTTCACCAAACTTGGCAGGTAGCATCCCTAGGTGGAGAGGATCTCAGTTTATTGAAATGAGCACCGTGTCCCATCTGGAGGGCCCCAAGGGCCCCAAAACCTCCCAAAATTAATGAATCTTTAAAAATCTTCTCTAGAATCAGAAGTGATGGAGCTAAGTTAATACTATGAGTTAGTACATTAATGACTTTAGTTTCATGTTTGTTCATAGCAGATCCCGGGGTGCCCCCTTGGGGGCAAGGGGAGGGATGGGTGGGAAGGTCCAAATTGGGGCCTAAATTGTACATTTTCATCTTCTTCTTGAAAACCTCATGATGGATTTTCACCAAACTTGGCAGGTACACATCCCTAGGGGGTTAGGATCTCAGTTTGTTTAAATGGGAACCATGCCCCACCCAGGGGGGCCCCAACCCCTAAAATTAAGGAATCTTTAAAAATCTTCTTCTATAGAACAAGAAGTGATAGAGCTAAAATTAATACGATGAGTTGGGGGGGGGGGGTCCAAATTTGGGCCCTAATTGTACATTTTCATCTTCTACTTGAGAATGCCTGGTCAAATTTTAGTAGAGCTGTGTGTAATTTAGTGACTGCGTGAAAGGTGAACTTGCGATACTCAGGTGAGCGCAAGACCCCGGGTCCCTTGTTAATAAAGAGCTTTCCCTAATTTTATCGCAAAGAGATCAAAGCCTTAATTTAAGTTGAAGAGATTGAATTTTCTTAAAGTCTCAGATATCATGTAATAAAATTTAAAGTTTCTTAGTTGAAGACATCTTGATTTGTGTGCAACCTGTGCTTTATGTAATTTCATGTGATGTATCAAAATAAATTTTCTCTCTTTTTGCAAATACCGGTACTCCTAAACAAATTGTGCAATATTCAGTGTGAAGATATAGACATTGATGTAAACATTTACATGAGACTGTTGAATTTGCCATGCTTTGTGTACACATCTTTTATTTTTTCTTGCAGATCAATGCTGACATCAGATCCAATATCAGGAGGTATCAGCAGGATGTCCAGCTACTTGACCAAAAGCTGAAGAAGGCCTCAAACTCATACCACTTGTATCCTTTGCTCAAGTGCCCTGAAACACTTTTTTTTTTTTTTTTTTGAGGGGGGGGGGGGGGGCAAAATCTCTATATGGGGGCACATTTATGTGACGATGTGAGATCCTCGGCAAGGGAGCGAAGTGACCGAGCGGGGGGAGGGTGTGGAAGGGGGGTACCCCCCACCTCCCACCGTAGGGACCTTTTGTAAAAAAAGAGTACAAAAGTCGCATTTATAGAGCATTTAAAAGAAAATTTCTAAGGAATGAAACATTGTGAAAAAAATCAGTGCGAAGGACTATGATTATTACATCCGTGGGGGTACATTAATGTGAAGGTTTGAGATCCTCGGTGAGGGAGTGAAGCGACCGAGCGGCAAGGTAGGGACTTTTTTTAAAAATAGAGTATAAAAGTCGCATTTATAGAGCATTTAAAAGCAAATTTCTAGGGAATTAACATATTGAAAAAAATCAGTTGGAAGGATTATGATAATAACATGTGGAGGGTACATTATGTGACGATGTGAGATCTTCGGCGAGGGAGCGAAGCGACCGAGCGGGGGAGGGTGTGGGAGGTACAGACCTTTTATAAAACAGAGTACAAAAGTCGCGTTTATAGAGCATTTAAAAGCAAATTTCTAAGAAATTAAACATATGTAGTGAAAAAAATCAGTGCGAAGGACTATGATTATTACATCCGGGGGTACATTATGTGACGATGTGGAGTTAATTATGGAGTTGGCGTTCCATGACAGAGATCCGGGTTCGATTCCCAGTGGAGACTAACTTTTCAACTCTTGCACTTTTCCGAAAAGGAGGAACAGTGGGAAGAATAGTGATGTCAAGGCTACTCACCGTTTTCTCCTTCCTTTCTCATATCTCGCATATATATCTTCACTTTCATTAAATATGTTTAAGACCCTGCTGAAGACACATTGAATGAGATCAGTATATTAAAGTTTAAATTAACACATTTTAGTGTTGTTGTATATAATACATCTGTATGTCATTATGTTATAATTTTTTTGTAATAAGCATGCTAATTTTAGTATTTGGTTGTTAATATATATATATGATTGTTATTGAGACCAATTGTTTGATATTTGATATCATGAAATGCTCTTTAGTTTATGTAAATGTGGGAAAGAAATTATTGTAGTTTTAATAATGTAAGATTATGTATGTTACGGTGTAATTGATGATCATGGTATGCACTTAAAAAGTTTGTATTAAGTGCAGTAAAAATGTAAATTATCATTATTGTTAATAACAATAGCAAAATAATAGATTGCCTAAAGACAAGGTTGTATGTTCAAAGGTTAATAAGAATATCATCTGGCAATAATTTCTGTACTGAAAGTCAAGTAATATTTTATTAGGTGTTATGGATGGACACAAATAAGGAACTATGTTATTTCCTTTTTACAGAACAGGCTAAAGGCTAATCCTTGCCGAGTGATCATAATAAGGGAACTTCATCAAAATGTATTAAAATGAAGGTTGATATACGTAATGACATGCTAAATCAAGCTGTAGATCAGATTAAACCCTAATTTAAATAGGAGTTTTCTCAAGACACCATGATTGTGGTTTTGCTGAGATGTAAACAACTGAGCTCTTGAGGTAAGTCACCATGCACTGTAATATTAGAATGTTGTTAAGAACTTACTTTCCTTGATCAAGAACTGCCATTTTTCAGAACTCAGAGAGAAGCAGAGAGACGACGGGCATTGGTTGAAAACCTGTATGCTAAGGAGAAAACAATGAATGAATCATTTAGGAAAGACATCATGTATACAGCACCAGAAAGGTAAGACTTATAGTTGGGGGCCTAAGGGCTCAAAATGGGTTGTTTGGTTCAGATTCTTCCAAAAGCACCAAATTTGGCTCATAGGTCCCTTGTACCATACTCTTTCAATTTTTGATGGGCGCCAAGACTAAAAACCCTTGGGGCCGCCATATTGGTGGAATCCAATATGGCCGCCATCCGGGTTAAAGGTCAACTGCAGTTACGAATTGAATAGGTTGATTAATGTTATGAATCCCATGTGGAAGATTTTACGGGGTTAATGAATGTGATTCTAAATATCATTTCTGCAATTCAAGGTCACTACTACCTCTCAAGGTCACTTTCAAGGTCAAATAAGGGTCAAATCAGGCATTTTGTGCATTTTTCGAAATGGCGTCTGTGAGCATTCAACTGCAATTCACTGGTACCCCTATTTTGTCCCATTTGTCATCTCTTCCATACTCCTTCAATGGTCAATTAGGGCCAAGAACGGTTCAATCCTCCTACATATCAATGATTATGACAAATAAATGAAAAAATTATATTTAAGATATATACATATATATATTGAAATTTTGAGCACAGAAAATGGGCTTCCATCGGTTTCGTTTTCTTTTCTCATTTTCTTTGCTCAAAGTTTTCACTATTTATCAATTGTTTCTGGTCAGTTTTTCCTTTCTTTGCTTATATATATATGCTTAAATACGGCCGCCATCCTATTCCAAGGTGCCGAATCAGGGTGCAATGGCAAAGAGGGTAATAAACACGCCTAATCTTATTTTGTCTTCGTTTTTCCTTCTGACGAGATAGCTGGATAGCCCGTATGCAACTAGCTGGTCAGTTGTATGTACTTGGGGTGGACCACTTTACCGGTTTATGCACCTTGAGTTTTCCGATAACGGAATGCCGATTCGGGATCTTTTCATGTGTATGGGTTTGTGGTTCTTTCACACAAGGGACTTCCACTTTTTATATCCAAGTGATGAGGTGCAAAGTGTTGTGCCTCTACTAGAGGGGACGGTATGACAACACACACCATTGCTCAGCTAGACTTGAGATAAGTGGGATTCGAACCCGCGCCGGAACACAAGTCTTTAGAACGCAAGCCATACGCTACTGACTGAGCCACCTCGTCACCTTTCATGGTCAATTATATAACTTTCCAGCTGGCAAGCGATATGATTCTCCTCCTGCTGAAATTGGTGTATGCCTGCTCTCCCTTGCTTCCGGGGAATCGAGCTCCTCAATCCAGGTCAGACCAGTATTTTAGGGGCAGTTAACTAAATTCGATCATTAAAGTCCTTTAGTGGCAGTATCGTATCAGAGTATAGGTGAAGACAATTCAGCTGAAGGTTTTTTCTTATCTTTTTTATTCTCTTTTTATCAAACGAAACCGTTTCTTTACTGAAAGTGCAAATGACTAGGGAAACTGAACACCTATTGATGTTGTATGGGATACTGATCCTGAAGAAAATAATCTTAACATTTTTGTGCAGCAACACTGTGTTGTCCTCTGACAAGAGATGGTGATGGCACCACTCAAGTCTCAAATTATGATTGGAAGAGCGTAGCGGCTTCCTGAAAATTAAGATTAAAAAATAAAGAATTGCCCTCATTTATCAGCGCACAGATATCCAAGAATAAATGGGACGGACAACTCATCCTGAGCACCTGATTCGAGACGGAAATATCCAACAGGAATTGTGATCTCACAACCCTTCAGCTTTCCAACAGCTTAGATGTGATCTACGCAAAGATATCCTTACAAAGGATGACATAATGTTTTCTGAAAGCATTTTCTGAAAACAGTATACAATCGCACGGATGAGCATAACATCACATTTTCGGTAGTGTGCTTTTTTTAATCCCTTTGATCTGAGGGAGTTACGGGTGGGTCGTGGTATTGAAAAGATAAAGGCCTTTTCAGCTCTTTCCTGTACAGCATACCTCTCTTCCAGAGCCCAACATCAGGCACTGACAGGGTGCGACATTACTTCAGACTTGCTTTGATGTGGCATGCAAAATGCCTAAGTAGTATGGGTCAGCAAACCAGAGCTCACTGACACATTAACTACTTTAATAACCGTGCTCATGTCCAGCAAGGACTGATGAGCAACAAGGTTTATGGGGCAGCCTGCATCAATGAGGGTAGGCATCATCTCGTCATAACGTGGGAGCAGATCATCAGAAACCACCCTATCTGATGTGATACCTGACTTCAGGGAGTGGAGTTGGAGGAAAGATGGCACAGGTACATGGCAATTACTAGTACTATCAGCCACTCTCCGCAATGCTTCAGTACCAAATTTCATTCTTTTGCACCACAACTGTTTCAAGGCATGCATTGGGAAGTGGAAAACATGGAAATGGAAAAAAAAATTAATGAAATGAATGAATGAATGAATGAATGAATGAATGAATGAATGAATGAATGAATGAAGGTGAAAATGCACAATGTAGAGCAGGTGTCAGACGAGCCATGGTCAGTAGTTTGATATTGGTGCAAACTTAAAGTGGGGGGGGGGGGGGAGGGGAGGGGATTTAGGCCTATCTGACGGGAGGAGACATTGTCGCAATGCCAGCGTCTCGAAATTATTTTCGCTGTCACAACTAACACGATTTCCAGGGCAACGTCCAAGACATCTTCAAACAAAGGGACAACTTATTTGCTTGGAAGTCACGGGGATGTTGGCACGGCTTTTGCAGTCGCAGGGACTTATCAGAGACGTCTTTTCTCAGCGACTTCTCCCTTTCGTCGCCATTATGTTATTACGGTCTCCACAAGATGCGGGGACATCTCAAAGATGTTGCAGACAAATTTAGTCCCCACGACATGGCCACAGTGATGGAGACTTCGCAGAGACGTCTCGGAGACAAGCTGGAAGACGGAAATAGTCTCTGCAAAAATCGGAAATGTTCGATTCTCCTGCGAATCCTGGAGATTGGGCTCGTCTCCAGGAGACGTGCGTCGTAGAGATGTTGCGGAGAGTAGAGTTGCAACCTATAGTCTTCAGACCAATGAGATACCAACATATAAAGTCTTGTGATATCATACCAATTTGCGTCCAAGCACTTTGGATAGAATCTTAATAGACCCTGGAAGGTGTACTATAGCATATCTAATCTGTACCCTGTTAATGGTGTCACTGTGGCACCTGTGAAATATGCTTGTTCCCTACATGGCGTCACCAGGACTGTCATGTTCTCTGAACGGCATATTTAGCTGTGGAGGCACACAAATTTCCTATTAGGACTTTAAAATCAAACTTTCTTACACAAGTTTGAAAATAGCAAATTGATGCCAACCTGATGTCCTAAAAACTCTCTTAAACACGACAGATTTTTTTTCTTTTTTTCATCCAGACTAGGAGTGATCTTCATAATTATTATTTCATTGAATTTAAATCTGAATCATGAATATCTATTGTGATTGAGGATCCCTGAACTGCAACAGAGGAAATAAAAACACTTCTCTTTTTAGTGGCAATGTCAAGGACGCTGGTAATATAGAGAGTACCCCCCCCCCCTTATTGATAAACAATTAATGTATTAGGTAGCAATTGGATTTTATTTCTCATATATGTATGTTTTTATTGCATTCCTTGCAGATGAAGATGAAAATAGTAATCCAATAATCAAATCTTGAAAACTCTTTTAAAGGGCATTACCCATAATTCTTACTAGCTCTTTTGGCTGTCATTAAAGCAAATGCAAATATATTGAATTCCGCAAATATGACCAGTCAGTGAGGACATTTCCTCTTAGCGCCTGTAATGTAAAAATAATTAATGGAATGATTGTGACATGAACTATGATATTCCATAGCTTTGGACAGAACCTCACTTAAAAGCTTGTGTAGCCATATTATAACAGACCATAACTGAAATGATGCGGAAAAAATTACCATAAGTAATCATTAAAAATGAAATTGAAGGGTTACCAAGTCTTCAAATTTGATTGTGAAATAAGGATCTGAGTAAGATCCCTTAAACCTAATTACTCTCAGAAAGGGGTTCTTATTATAATTCATGAGTGTATACCTAGTGTTTGAAATCTTAACACGAAAGCAGATATATTGATGTTACTCGTGAGAAAGCCCACTTCTCCCTCTCCCACAGCCCTCAACAACTGCAATTCTATTAGCAGGGCTGGCATTCCTCCTATATTGACTATAGGCAAGCCATTTTCTAAATTACCAATTGTGAATATAATGGTTTGACCCCAAATGACCTTTAGGGAGACCTTATAAGGAAAAGTTGACATCAGACCATAAAAACAACTTCAGAATCGAATTCCTTGACCCATAAAACCTCTAAAGCTGACTTTTTTGTTATGTACTGGCATTTAAACGTAGGTGGCAGCCATATTGGATTTTGCAAATATGCCACCCCGGAGGGCGCCCTTCACAGGAAATACGCCTTTTTTTTCAGCCGTCGACAACTGCAATTCTATTACTAAGGCTGGCATTCCTGGAATATTGACCATGGGCAAGCCATTTTTTCAATAAACTGTTATGAATACAATAGCTTGACTCCTAAATGACCTTAAGGTGACCTTATAAGGAAAAATTGACTTCAGACCATAACAAAAACTTCAGAATCGAATTCCTTGACCCAGAAAACCTCTTAACCTGACTTTTTAAATGATTGTAACCCTTTTATGTTTTCAAATGCAAGTGACCTTTAAACCTATATGGCGGCCATATTGGATTTTGCCAATATGGCCGCCCCAGAGGGCGCCCTTCTTGGTGCCCATCAAAAATCGAAATAGTATGGATTGGGCTACATGTGTGCCAAATTTTGGTGCTTTTGGAAAAATTTGAACCAAAAATCCCTTGCGCCCCCCACTATTAACTTTGTTGGACCTGGGAAATGAAAGGGTTTGTGTTCACCTTGTTGCAAAATCATTGCATGCTCATGAGAAGACTGCTCTTTTAAAATTAGGATTTCTACTCTTTTGTAGTTCCTTTTCAAACAGTTTGCTTCTGACAAATCAGACCATTTAATCTGGTCAGTCTGGACAATTAGCCAAATAAGTGATGATTAGATGAAATTGACAGTAGACCAAATTGGTTTATTAGCAGTATTGGCGATTCTGATAGACAATATGAGAATTAGACCAACTTGTATAAGAAGAAGTGACTATGATAAGCCTGCATCATGTCAACACGTTTCCAATATACCCGTAGTAATACTTCCTCCTGATTTGCAGAGAAAAATGATTGTCAGTAAAGATGCAATTGGTGGTTGCTGAGTGTTATTGCATGCAGCAACCATGGAAGATATGGGTGCATGAGTTGAACCAGTCAAGAGACCAACAAGAGGAGTTTTATGCATTTGATCCGTGAGCTAAAGAGCTATGAAGACTGATGCTTAGTATACTGTAAAAGTGCATATTTTTGCATGAGTAATTTTTTGCGCTTGGCCGGGTAAGATGTATTTCGTGTGTTTTTGATTCCGTGGATCAGGACATTGAACTACCGGTACTGGAACATATGACATGCAAAAACATTTGTGTGCTTTTATTTTTGCGCTAGCGTGTGGTTGCGTGAAATGAGCGAAAATTTCCACTTATACAGTATCACTCCAGCTCCTGCTTTCAACAATACATGTGACTCTTCAATCTACATTATTTCAAAATTCATGGTCAGTTTATCACCATAATAGCAGGTATTACCGGTATTGCTAGAGTGATAAGATAATTACATGTATACAAATGGACACCATTTCCTACTTGGGGGGTCCCTAGGGACAATGCTCCAGAGGGAAGGAAAGAGAGACAAAGCCCCCAAATTAAGAAATCCTTACAAAACTTTTTCTGTATAACCAACAGGGATTTGAGCTAATGTAGTGCTTCAGTCTGTATTGGTGACTGTAGTTTCAAGGTTGTTTATGGCAGATCTGTGGGGGATCAAATTTGGGCCCAAGTTTCACATTTTCATCTTCTGTTTGGAAGTTTTATACATTGTAAGATTTTCACCAAACTTGTCTGGTATTATTGCTAAAGTATATAATGTCTATATGTACAAATGGGCACCATTTCCCACTTTATGCCCCCAGGGGGCAAATGAAAACATTACACGCATCTGCTCCTTTTAGGCAATGTTGAATCTTGTTTAACATGGGAAGTGAACATCAAAAATAGTGCTCTTTGATGAAATGACTAATTTTGTAAAGTATGTGTGTTTTATGTAAAGTCATGTTTTTGTACAAGTTTTTGGGCGGAATTTGAGACTTATTAAATGTTTTTCGTACAATGATACTAGATTTGATATTCTATGAGAAGAAAGAGTTGCACAATTGACGTTAAGATGTCCATGTTTTCAGCCTTTCTAAGGAGAGTTAGCGGTATCAAATATCCTGATTTTGGGCACTTAATGTATTATCAAAGGCTCGCCAAATTTTACTGGAGTGTGGCGTCAATTTTCTTCTGGCAGTTTCTAAAACAAGATGATTTCAGCTCGAGTTGATGCTACAATGGCACCTATTCCTTGAGAGGAAAAGGTTGCACTTTTAGGATCCTGTCAGGTATAATTTTCTTAAAAATTCAGGTTTGTTTAGATATTGTAGCGCTGGGTTTGAATGTCCTCTGCACCAAGTGTGTCCTTTTTGAAGTCCCTTATAACGCCTGTGCGTGCACTGCACTGTATAGTTGCATTCTGTCGCCGAGTGACAAGTCTTGCCGATTACAGATTCCTCGCGAGGGAATGGGACTGAGGGGAGCTCATAAAGTTGGAGAGCTTGTGTATTTATAACTTCTGTACGAATGTGGTAGATGTACAAATGACATAATACACATTGTGTCATGTTGATTTTGAAAATGTTCAGTGAAGAGTTCCTACCAATTAAAGGGACGGTATAGTATCGGTTGAGGTGAGGATTCAGCTTTTAATGTTTTATGATTATATATTTAGAAACCACTCTATGAAATGTCGAAGAGTCTTTGATGAAAATCGATTTGTAGTGACTGAGATATCCAAAAACAAGGTAAAACAAAGAGATCCTATTAAAAGTAGTGGCCTGTCACGTTTTAGTAGGATCCATAGAGCTGTATTATATGTACTAGAGTGCGGACTCGTCATACGCGCGCACGTTAAGGCTCTGTGTTCGCATGGAGTATGATCCGCCATTACTAAGAGTGGCAAAACTTCAGTACAGTGCGAATCGCTTGTGTACCAGGTATTAACAATGTACCGTTGCGTTGACAACCGGGGTTGACAACGCCGGATTTGCTCCTTTGCAAGACGTACACGCGATGAAAATCAACGATTTGAGTGATAATTTGATAATCTCATTCACAAAACCACGCATTATGCAATATAATTGCTATTTTTAATGTAAATTAAAGCTAAATAGTTATCTCCTCAGTAGTGTATCAATTTTCATACGCTGAGCGCTGATTGTTCATCGCGGACATCCAAGTGCAGCTACGCAGCTAATTAGCTCTGATTGATCGAGTGGTGAACGCGACTTGGAGATAATTTGTATCCCCGGGGGCGGGAATCAGTGGCAGAGCTAGGATTTTTCCAGTAGGGGGCACTGGGGGCCTCGCAATTTTGTAGGGGGGACCCTGAACTGCTACTGTGATTATTTTTCTATTCAGCATTTTTTTTTTTTTTTCAGGGGGTGGGGGTGGGAGGCACATGGTGGCATACAATTTTTTTTTTTTTTTTTTTTTGGGGGGGGGGGGGGGCAGGTCCCCCATACCTACAGCCCTGGGGACACTGCCAGTACAAGTCCTGTATAAACAATGCGTGTAAAAGGGGTTGTTTTTCACGGACGGGCGATGTACGCGCGTATAGTGAAAAGGGTAGCAAAATCGCTGAAATCAGAGGAAAAGGCCATACTTTTACAGAAGTAGCAAGGCTACCGGTACTTGAAAAAAAGGTAGCTTCAGAGTGAATTTGGTGTATTCTGAGATCAAAGGATCATTACTTGTACACAAACACACACACACACACACATACCTAACAAACATAAATACACACACATACACATCCATAACAAACACAAATACACACACACACACACACACACACACACTTACTGAAAGCCCCCACCTCAACCTTAATTAGGAATACAATAATTTGAATGGGACATAGTGAATATGCCTGCACACACAAAGACACACACACACACACACAAAGTCCTGAACATATCACACAAATGAATACATGTACTACAGAGCATATATTCTATGCATTTAATCTTGTCATGGGATATTAATTCTCAAATTATTCGACATACATCATGAATGGCTGTTAGAAAATCTGTAATACAAAATACAGAATTATTTAATGCCCAAATACGCACTGGCAATATCGTCTGCATGCACAATTTTGGCAGATGCAGTGCGCGTGCATAATGCACTTGCCACTCTCACTTGCCACTCTTAGTAATGGCGGCGAGCTCTCCATGCGATCACAGCGATTTAAATGAGTATGCCCTCTAGCGATATGTAAATACAGCTCTATGATAGGATCACATTTTTGGATATCTCAGCCATTTTCATCAGATAAACTGTGAATTCCTTTAAGAATTACATGTTCTCTTGTATGTACTATAAAAAGTTTCTTATCTCACAAACCTACACACAAAAAAAGTGGAAATGTGCAGCCCCATCTAAACCAGAACTGCACCATCCCTTTAACAACAAAGCATATTCTTTCCACACTCTCTTCACAGTGTATGGGGTGGTGTGTGATCACTGTACACGTTGAACTAGCAGTCATCATGCACGCAGCTAGCCGTAGACATCTGCTGCATTGTTACTATGCACTAGCTAGCTAGTAGACGGATACCTCGTATCCTAGGAGCTGTCTTGTGAATGTGTATGGCGTATGGATCGGAGAAAATGTGTCTTTAAAAGAAACCTGTACTGACATTTTCTACTTGTCTGATAATTCTAATCTACATTTTTTGATGCCTACAACTGGAAAGAGAGGATTCTAAAACCCAGGATAAGCCTGTAATGATTTTTTGAAAAAAATGAAAACGAGCAAGCCAAGGAACGATCCACACAATTTGGCATACGTCACAGGTGCCAACCTCTGACTTAAGCAAAACGCACTAGAAAGGTTCTACACATGTCAATTTACTGATGAAATCTCACACGAAGTACTGCAAAAACTGTTATTTAGTAAAATTGCAATATGGAGCTGAAATAAACATGTTAAACAATATTTATTAATTTTTAAAAGGAATCTCTTCAAAAGCTTTTTATTTAGATCAAATTTGTGGAGAATATTCCAGATATGCAAAATGAAATTGGCATCATTGTCCGAACGTGCTGCCCATAGAAAACTGTGTGTAAGTAACGTTGCACTAACTATGCATTGATGATGAGCGATAATGGTTCGACATCACAGTTCAAACTATCTAACGAAGATGAGGACTGAGTGATTCTTAAAATCTTAATCCAAAAAATAGTCGACGGCAATCACGGTTTACGCCTAGTTAGAAGAAAACGGCACTCAGTACATATAGACTCTAGACTAGAACTAGGACTAGGACTAGTGAGCAGTCAAGGACCGAGAAGATTCTACTCGCCGCTCCGTCGACAGCTGTACATGCACAGCGCTAATAATAGGCACAGCGTAAACGTTTAGTATGCAATACATACCCCTGCAGCCAGAACTTGAAGAAAGTCCAGACGAAAGTCCAGACTCCAAGGTCTAGCGTTGCCGCTAGAGGCCCTTGTGCTGCAGGCCCTGTTGTTTCTGTGCTGAATTTTGCAGGTAAGGTACCGGTATCTGCTTTATGGATTTTAAATGTTTTTGTGGTCGAAATAAATCTCATGGTGGTCGTATTAACACCAAGGACTAACTTAGATCTAGTTTTAGTAGGACCCATACCTCGGAAGAGTGGCCCGACCACGTAGATACAAACAGTGCCACCGCTTCGCGATCCAAGCGCTGGTGTAGGCATAGTGCTAGAGTACTTCCGTATCCATGTAGATAACTCAAAATTCACCCAACCAAATTGCACCAAAATCACAAGAAGTATTTTATGACTCATGTCCATTTGCTCACGCTAATTGGAACCAAATCGCAAGTTGAGAAGCGTAAGTGAAGTTGTCGACTTTCCTGTCACCGCTAAAACCAATCTGCTCTGTATGACTAAACAAGAGTGATCGCGGCGTAGTAGCCCTACTTGCCTGCGCACGCACAGACTGAAGTTAGCCATCTAATATCATGAGACAAATCTTTCAAGTAATCGGGAGCAAAAAATCAATTTATAAATTATTTGAGCTAAGTTGAATGAAAAATAAAGTTCGTAAATCACACAAATCGCTAAAATCATGGCATTTTTTAATTTAGTTCCCGCGTAAATTCCCCGTTCGCACAGCACTAGTCGGCTAACTTCAGTTCTAGATTGTGCATATCGCGTTTACCAAGATCTCTCGCGAAGAGTGAGATTTTTTTTAGTGACAACTTGAAATTCGGCGTCAATATTGATACTTCTCGATTACCGATTTCGTTTAAATATAATACGGTATTTTGAAATATGCTTAGAAGTATATCCTGTAATTTTGGTGCGATTTGGTTCAGCGAAATTTGAAACAGCTGCATGGATAGGACAGTACACAAGTGCCGCCTGCTAGCTAAATTGGGCCTAAGCGTCGTCTGCTACTCGGCACGATTTAACGCACGCGTATGCGAGGGCTTGTAATCAGTGAAACATTTGGCACCTGTGACATCACGACATCCGGGCTCGTCAGCTCATTAGCATAATTCTCGCCCAAAAATTTCCATTTTCAACATGAAATTACGGACTAAATCGTTATGAAATTTTGATTCTGTTTGCACCGCTGGGTCTTTTAGAATTAAAAGAACAACATATAAAAAAATAAAAAACCGGTACAATGCCCTTTTAAGGCACACATGAATGCGCTCAGCCACTGATCTCTATTTAGATCAGTCCACTAAGCCCCCGTACTCAGTGCGCATAGTACTTTCTGCCCGTTTTAGCGTCAAACTTTTTCATCAAAGCTCCAAAAGTAAGGAATCTTTGCAAATACTGTTTTCATGAACGAGAGAAGATAAGCTAACCTAATGCTATGAGTAAGTACATTGGTGACTATAGTTTCAAGATTGTTTATGGCAGGTCACAAAGGTGACAGAAAATATATTTATACAAATGGACACCATGCCCCCACCCCCTGGATCCGCCACTTTAAGAGAATCTTTAAAAAATAGATTTGAAAAAAAAAATATTAAAAACTAGAGACACTTGAAGTAGATACATTAGTGAACCCTTATAAAATACAACTCTGTAAAGTATGCCTCGCAAGCTTGCCGCAAGCTTGCGGGCCTGCTTGGAGCAAGCTTGTGGGCCAGATCTTGGCAAGCTTGCAGCAAGCTTGCAGCAAGCTTGCAGGGTTCCAAATATTTAAATGAGCTGCCGCAAATTTGCATACGAGCTTGCTGCAACCTTGCAGGGCTAGCTCACATACCTGCAAGCTTGCACAAAGTTTGAAACGGTTTAGCTTGCCGCAAGCTTGCGGGCCAGCCTGTGGCAAGCTTGCGGCAAGCTTGCAGGGTTCCAAATATTTAAATAAGCAGCCTCAACCTAACATGCTAGCTTGCTGTAACCTTGCAGGGCTAGCTGACCTGCAAGCTTGCACAAAGTTTGAAACCTTGCGTATTAGCTTGCCGCAACCTTGCAGGGCTACCGGTAGCTGACCTGCAAATTTGCAGCCTTGTGTATTGACTTCTGGCAACCTTGCAGGGCTAGCTGACCTGCAAGCTTGCAGGGAGTTTGCAACCTTGTGTGCTATGCCACCAGTTCGCGGAATGCTTGCTGCAAGCTTGTCGCAAGCCTTTGCAAGCTTAGGTTTTTTAAGAAATTAAGAAATTTGATAACTAGAGCACTCGCACAGGAGACGTACCCGTTCGAGCACATATCCCCCGAACCCATCTCCCATCCCCCATCTGGATTACTTTTCCGGCCAGAATGTTGTATAATATGGCAACTGTCGCAGGATACAATAAAGTCTGACGTAAAATGAGGCTGGTATATAGCACATACAAGGAATATGACATGTCATCCTATAAAAGTTTGAACAATGAGAGCGCTGGCAATGAAAACTTTTGTTACGTAGAATAACTTCCCATAAACCTCAATAGCAAGTTAGAACAAAATCCGACAAGAAATGGAGCTGATAGAGCATGCACAAGAAATGTGACTGGCTTCTAAGTTGGAGCACTGAGGGCACCACCACCACAACAGGGCTGCCAACACTGGAAACTAGTTGAGAGTGAGACTCCCATAGGCCAATGCTATAATTTAGGAGTCAAAATGAGTGAGATCAATAGAAATGCATGCAAATGAAATAAAGTTTTAGAGTGAGAAAGGACCAAAATGCGTGGGAGTTGGCAGCCCTGCCACAAGCTGTTGTGTCCTACATGTACATGTAGAATGACCATTCGTTCACCGATCCTTAGCAAGTCTGAATAAAATCCCATAAGATTTGAGGTTACATGTAGTACAGCACATACAAGAAATATGACATGGCATCCTTAAAAGTAGGAACAATGAGGACGCTGTCAATGAAAACTTTTGGTACCGGTACCTAGAATAACCCCCCACAAAACCTCCATAGCAAGCCTGAATAAAATCCGACAAGAAATGTCGCTTATAGCTTACATAGAGCATATAAATACAAGATATGTGACATGGCCTCCAAGTCGGAACACTGAAGGCGCTGTCACCACACACTGTTATGTGTCCTTCTTGTACAATATAGAATTACCACCCATACACCGCCTTAGCAAGTCTGAGTAAAATCCAGTAACAATCAAGTCACTGCATAAATATTTAAGCATTTTTGCAAATTTTGACATGATCAGGGTGACCTTTGACCAAGGCCAGCATCACACACACAAGCAGACCCTGTTGAATTTACCTTTTCATGTATAAAGACGGAACAAGCGAGGGCACCACCACCAAAAACAATAGGCACCTTGATTTCACTATAATGCACCTTTTTGCCAAATTTGAAGAAAATCTAATAAGAAATGTGGCTGATAGAGCACACACAAGAAATGTGACCATGGCATCCAAGTCGGAACACTGAGGGCACCGTCACCACAAACTATTGTGTCCTTCATGTAGAATGACCACCCATACACCTCCTTAGCAAGTCTGAATAAAATCTGTTGAATAACAATCAAGTTATTGCATAAATAAGCACTTTATTGCAAATTTTGACATGATCACGGTGACCTTTCACCCTGTAAAAGGTGGAACAGTGAGGGCAGCATTATCAATAGGTATAGGTGTACAGATTTGACTATGATACATTAATACATAGGCCTACCAAATTTGAAAAAAAAAAAAATCGGTCCACAAACAAGGCCAGCGTTGCACACACAAGCAGACCCTGTTAAATTGACCTCATTTTCATGTATAAAGACGGAACAAGCGAGGGCGCCATCACCAGAAACAACAGGCGTCTTCGTTTTACCATAATACACCTTCATGCCAAATTTGAAGATGATCTAAGAAGAACTGCAGCCAGTAGAGCGCTCTCACAAGAAAATCTCTGTGGCGGACTCGGATGCGGCGGATGTGGCGGACGCGGCGGCGCAACGAGGCCAAATCCATAGTATCCTCCAAACTCTGTTCGGGGGATACAATTAGGAAATTTAATTGAAATTTGCGCAGTAGTGAAACATAAAAAAGGCAGAATGAAGTATAATAATACACTCAAATCTGTTATACATTCCTTTATTTTACAAAAAAAAAAAAAATAGGTATGCAGAATGTATTGAGTTATATGTAACAATAAAAATACCGGTTTATACACACACAAATTACAATGGGTGGGACTGTATTGCACATTTATGGGAAGTGACAATGATTAATTTGTTAAAATGTGTTGATTATTGAGGTTTATGGGGAATGAAAATATGGTGAGGTTATTCAGCATGTTAATGCATGCAGTTAGTTATAATAGTATTAATCAATTACCTTGAATCAAATACCTTGAACAGAATTATTGTCATTAAATCTAAGCTGCACACAGAAACAGTCAAACCACCATTTTGAATTTCAGAGTGAACAAAGTAACTTTCTTTTTTGTAACTGAGAGGGCACCAGGCAATTTTCTCTATCAATTAACCTATAAGTTTGCGACAAGCTTGCAAAGATTTTGATTGTGGCCATACAGTTGCAGTAGAAGCTTGCGGTAAGCTTGCAGAATTTGCTCTAACAATTTACCCACAAGCTTTAGCTTGGGACAAGCTCACGAAGATTTTGACTGCATTTTAAAGCATGCTTGCGAAGTTCTAACCCACAAGCTTGCAACAAGCATGCAAAGATTTTGATTGCAGTTCACAAGCTTAAGTAAGCTTGAGGAGTTTTCTTTAACAACCTGCAAGCTTGCGACAAGCTCACAGAAATTCTGATAATGGCCTGCAAGCTTGTGGTAAGCTTGTGGAGATTTCTGCATTACTCGCAAGCTTACGGCCAGCTTGCAGAGCAATTAGTTGTCTCACCGCAAGCTTGTTGTAAGCTTGCACAGCTTTCATATGGTCTTGCAAACTTATCTGCAAGCTTGCGACACAATCTGCAAGCTTGCGATTATTTTTGCAATCATATCTGCGACCTTGCAATCGTCCACAAGCTAATTAATGGTAAGTTGCTGCAAGCTTACCAGGGGATGCCAAGTTTGTATCATGCTTGCAGTAAGATGGCAATAAGCATGCGCAAGCTTGTACTCTTTAATACAAGCTACCGGGTAATTAAGGTTGCCGCAAACTTACCGCAAGCTTGCTGCAAGCTTGCCGCAACCTAAGATTTTTATAAGGGAATGTACGTTTAAGGTTATAATACATTTTAACATGCCTGGCAGATATTCTGCCAATGTGATAGAATATACAAATGGACACCATGCCCCCTCATGCTCTCAAAGCTGCTCCCCCCTCCCATTTTTCTATGTTCCCTGGTAATATATATGGAAGAATGTGTGGAAGGTGAACTTGCTATATGTATTCCAGTGAGTAAAAGACCCCAGGTCTCTTGTGTTTGTTGACTTTTAAGAATATGCTTTCTAGGAATACCATTTGACCTCTCCTTGTCAAGATTCTCAAATGTCCACAAATTTCCTTCATGATCCATCAGGTCTCTGTAAGCAATGAGCTAAAATGTAGTAATGTTAACAGATTAAAGGGACTGGTGAGGAGTGTTGGGACTGGTGAGGAGTGTTGGAACCCAAAATGCAAAAGTGCTATTTCATGAAGTAAAACAGGCAAAAACAAGGACCAATGCCTAAACTGAAAGGACTAGGCAATGAAAAAGAATCGATGAAAAATACGGCATTATGAAGATATCTATGATTTTGTTGAAGAGCGTTACTGTAATGCTTGCCAAAATCAACAGGGGGTCGGCTTAGAGGCTCTCCGTTCAAGTGTTGTTTTTGCCTCACTCTTTTGTCCAATTTTGGCACAGCGTTGATGTATTGCCTTCTCCTCGGCGAAAAGCAAGCCCAAGATATCGCCGCGATATCACGAGGCGAAACCCGGGTGCCTGTTCACTGGCTAGCGAGCGTTATCGGTGCATTTCGCGGGATCCGCCCGGTCGCTAGCTAGCACGGGTCCGCTCGAACTCTGCAGGCTACGTAGGCCTAGTTACCGTACCACTCCATCCACACAACAATGGAGCCGCAGGAGGAGAGCGAGAGATCTGTCTCCGAGAAGACGAAGACCATGAAAACCAGTGACAGAGTATGGAGATGGTGACAGAAAAATTAAATGAAGTCAGTCCCAATTCCCCTCAAGACACTAGAAGAAATAAGGAGCATTGGGCAGAACGAGGGGCTGAACGACAGAGATGTCATTTTCACTTCTGCAAGATTGGTAATAAATTTGTGAAACTCAGAAGACTCATTCAGTTCAGTGTGAGTACTGTTACAAGTGTTAGTGTAACATTGCTGATGTTCAGAATAGAGATGTCACTTAGAGGATCTACACACACTAGCTGTCTATATTAGTAACGTTAATAATAGTAGACCTAGATTAGTACAGTTTTGTTAGGTGTCCTATAAACCCACACCCTAACATTTTTTTTATTAAACTAAAAGATATATCACAATTTGCCTGAGATTTTACTCACATGTGAAGAAAGGCTAACAGTAATAGATTCACAAAGGTGTATTCAGAATGCGATTGAGGTATGGTAGACCTATGTTCTACCACTCCTAGTCCTAGGCCCTTTTTCTCTGCTGATATCAGATAACTGGAAAATTTTTTGCATAATGGCTCCCAAATTCGGCTCAAAATTTCTCCTTTTTGAAATGTGCTTCTGGCAATTGCACATAAATCGCTAAAGTGTTTTGCATGTAAATACGCGAATTCCTATTTTACCATATTCTGGATTATGTTGCCCTATTCTACCTTCATGTAAAATTATCAGTCTCAAAATGTCTAAATAAGAAAGTTACGACACTCATCAGAACTGATGTTTGCTACAAATTGGCGATAGGCGAGAAATCAAATTTTACGAAACGACACTGAAAGTGTCAGCGAAGAGTGATCATCTGGTCACTCTCGGTTTTCACAAATAGTTTGTGAAGAGTCAACCGTGTATGTTGTCACCGCAACTATGATCGGACCAAAAACGTGAATTCACGCTTGGTAAAATTAAGGTACCGGGGTACACATGGCATTGCAATGTTAAAATCATGTTGATTGAAGTGTATTGTGCATATGTGGCTAATGGCGTATGCATTGTAGTGCAGTTCACTTAGTCCCTAGTGGTTAATGGTGTATGCTTTGTAGCACAGTAGGCACTAGTTGTTGAGAAAGGTCTGTCAGATATTATTGTGGGTATCTTTTGTAAGGGCAACAGCCAGCATCGCATTCAAGGACCATCCTGACTAGGCAGCTCGGTGAAGCCAGCGACATCCCCTCTCGTCAATTGAGACCAGCCCTCCCAGCTACCCAGCTTGATGAAGCCAGTGACATTCCCTCTCGTCAGTTTCGACCAGCTACCCAGCTCGGTGAAGCCAGTGACATCCCCTCTCATCAATTGAGAACAGCCCTCCCAGCTATACCCAGCTTGAAGCCAGTGACGTCCCCTCTTGTCAGTTGAGACCAGCCCTCCCAGCAACCCAGCTTGATGAAGCCAGTGACATCCCCTCTTGCCCATTGAGACCAGCCCTTGCACTGGTACAAAAGGTTTGTACAAACTAACTTTAATTACCTGGTACTTTATCTTTTTTTTAATACACCTAGCTAGATCCAACAACTGTTTTGAACCTGCAAATGAAAATTAATGTTGATTAATGTTGACTCTGTGTTCTCAAACGTTGCTGTATTATTCTTGCTGTAATAACTGATAACAGTTTTTTTCAGAACCCCTGTGGTAGTGGTTTATAAGATTATGGTTGTCTTGATCATTATACTTTTAGGGTTACAAGTTACATAGTTTGTACATTGCAGCCACATATAGGCCTACTGTATGATTATGGAATTACAGACCCCCAAATCCCATGCATGTGGCTGGATTTAAAGGACAAGTCCACCTTCATATACATAAGGATTGAGAGAATGCAGCAATACTAGTAGAACACATCGGTGAAAGTTTGAGGAAATTTGGACAATCCGTTCAAAAGTTACGAATATTTTAAGTATCTGCGCAGCCACTGCTGGAAGAGAAGACTACTACAGTGTATGATGTCACATACGTACAACTATATCTTCGGTTGAGAATGATAAGGGCGTTAAGTTGCCACAAAACCCATAGTGTTCAAGACCACTTAACGCCCTTCTCATTCTCAACAGACGATATAAGGAAAATGAAAAGAGAATTTCACAAAACTTTACTTTTTGAATAAAGTGCACATTTCTTCGACTTGCTACTGACGTATGAAAAGGGTAATATTATTCCCCCTGCCTTCTGAAAGAGAGAAGTCGAGTGTTGTTTTGTTATGCGAGAAAAATGGAAATATGTTGAATTTTCTTTATTCTTTCTTCATATCGTTGTACTCATGTGACATCACAAGCTATAGTAGTCTTTTCATCCAGTCGTGACTGAGCAGAAACGTCAAAAATTCATAATTTTTTAACGTATTGTCCGATTTTGCTCAAACTCTCGCTGATGTGTTCTACTAATATTGCTGCATTCACTCAACCCACATGTATATGAAGGTGAACTTGTCCTTTAAAGACATATGTGAGGTTGTATACACAACCTATGAATAAATAGGGCCTACTTTGTAGATGCACAATGAGAGGCTGAGGTTATCCCGACGTCATGTGCAGTGTCAACATCAAAAATTTGGCTAGGGTCTATAGGTCTTATTTTCCTTTCTGCTATTTTACCTCTACAGTAGACAGTCTATTTCTCTAACATATTTCATGGAGTTTTCTCTGTTGCATATATGTGAGCACTACAAGATGTAACTACCTGGTAGACTCTACACTGAAATAAATGGGATAGGAAGCTCTGTGACTAAAGTTACAGATTGATGAAGAACTAATGGGACTATCATAATTGTAAGTGTTAATGCCTTTCATTGTGTCTGATGTACAGATGAATTCCAGTCCAGATGCCCCTGTGAAATGGAAAAAGGACAAGTTCGTGAATGCCGTTGCCTTCTCCAATTAGTTGTGGAGGAAAATGCTACTCCAAGGAAGGGACTTAGGGTCAAATTGAAGTGGATCAAAACCTGATGAGAGTGCTGACAGGTATTGTTTTTATCAGAACCTGAGCAGATGTAAGAAGATAACAGGTTAGATGATGAAGACGCCCCTTTGGCATGCATATTTGGGAATTTATGTAAATATCATAAATAAAGTGGGCTATTTTCATTGGACTTTTATCATCTAACATAATTACTTTCATCAGTACTAAACTTGTCATTGCTTGAATGATAGCCTTTAAAGAGAATATTTACTATGTGTAATACTGAATAGTTAATTTAGTCGATATGAGTAGTAAAATTATTTTTCATTGTAAAAATGTAGTAGTCACTATATTACCTACATTCAGTCTTACATGTATTAGATGAGAGATCAGTAGAATGTGCTTCTATTTGCCTCTATTGCAGTGGAACAGCTAGCATTACATCCAAGTGTCATCCCATATATCCAGCTTGCTGAAGCCAGTGACATCCCCTCTTGCCAAATAAGACTGCCTCTTCCAGGCTACGCAGCTCGGTGAAACCTGTGACATCCATCTCGCCAGTGGAGACCAGCCCTCTCTGCCACCAAGCTCAGTGAATCCAGTGACATCCCCTCTCATGTTCTTCTTTGTGGCTGGCAAATGTTTGAAAACTGAACTTAGATGACTTCAATATCAAAATTATGTTGAGTGCATCCTAGTGATGGCAATGATAAGAGCTCTGACACCAACTCTTTTTGTAGGCCTACTGTCAATTTATGCCTTCATTGTGTATAATAGCAAAATACATGTTAGTAATGGAAAAGCTGCACCTTTGTACCAGGATTGTTGAGGATTCTGATTAATGCACATTGAACATGAATAACTTCAATTCCAATCATAGACTACCTTCATGTGATGGCAATGATAACTGATTTGACACTACATTTATATCTCTGAACTCTCATTTCTGTCTTTTCTGTGAGGTAACAACAAACATGTTAGTACTCAAATGTGTGAATCAGAATGAAACAATGAATTGATTGCCTAGAAAATTTGTTCTTGCCCCATGTGGCAAGTAGGGAATATAAATCCTGTAAACTCTTTAACTGCATGTGCTAAACTGTTACTGGAAACTGAAAGGAAGGGCCGCAATATCCAGGCACGAAGTGTTTTGTCTTTTTTTTTTTTCATTTGCCTTTTTTCCCCCTGTGTTTCCCAGGTGTCTCAGTGGTGGAAAGCTACAATTACTCTGTTATGATAAAATATTGTCAGTGTTTTAAAGTGAACTTAAGCAGGGCTCTCATGCACAGCAGTGTACATCACTGAATGGGTCTTTCACACATTTCATTCAGGGTTCTCGCCAGGAATTTCTTCACTCTTGTCGGCACTTATACGCGCTGTTCTGGGGGTGGGGGCGCGGAAGCCTTCGCTAATGCTCAATACAACACAGATAAATCGCCGCTAAAATGCAACTAAATGCGACATTTTCACGGAGATGTCATGAGCGTTGTGAGGGGCATATTCTCACAGAAACAATGCAGAAACTCCATACCTTTTGTTGGCAGCAGTTCCTAAATAAATGAAAGAGAAGTAGGTGCCGATGGTGAAGGTTCCGTTTTCTTTTAGGCCTTTCCTATTTCACTGTTGCAATATAATTAGCCGTCTCTGCATGGCAACAACGCGCACCGTGTAGTGTTTTTGCTTTCTCGCCGTCTGCTCGACCACGTGGTAGGCCTACTGCATGCAGATGCGCGAAAAGCGAGAACTTTCGGGACATCGTTTCACTTTCCATTCTGCGGTAGTTTTGCCGTGACATCAAAGAAATATCATACAAAAATGTACCTCCCTGATTACACGAGTGATGGTCATTATTCCGAAGGTTTGTTTAATCATAAAGTGAAACGATTCATTGCTGAGTACTTCAAAAACCTGTTCATATCGAAAACAACAACACCAAAGGTCGGTACTACAGATGAATGTTCAAAATAAACAAAACAGATTTCGTTCGGAGATTAACAAACATTTTTAGCTCACCTGAGCCAAAGGCTCAAGTGAGCTATTGCGATCGCCCTTCGTCCGGCGTCCGGCGTGTATCGTGCATCGTGCGTCGTGCGTCGTGCGTAAACTTTTTACATTTTCATCTTCTTCTTGAAAACCCCAAGACCGATTTTCATCAAACTTGGTAGGTAGCATCCCTAGGGGGTTAGGAACTGAATTTCTTAAAATGGGCACCATGCCCCACCCAGGGGGCCCCCAGGGGGACCCCAACCCCCCAAAATTAAGGAATCTGTAAAAATCTTCTTCTCTAGAACCAGAAGTGATAGAGCTAAGTTAATACTATGAGTTTGTACATTGATGACTGTAGTTTCAAGTTTGTTCATGGCAGAATCAGGGGTGCCCCCCTTGGGACCCAGGGGAGGGGGGTAGGGAGGGGTCCTAATGGGGCCTAAATTGTACATTTTTATCTTCTTCTTGAGAACCCCATGACCCATTTTCACCAAACTTGGCAGGTAGCATCCCTAGGGGGTTTGGAACTCAATTTGTTAAAATGGGCACCATGCCCCATCCAGGGGGCCCCCAGGGGGCCCAAACCCCCCAAAATTAAGGAATCTGTAAAAATCTTCTCTAGAACCAGAAGTGATAGAGCTAAGTTAATACTATGAGTTCGTACATTGATGACTGTAGTTTCAAGTTTGTTCATGGCAGAATCAGGGGTGCCCCCCTTGGGACCTAGGGGAGGGGTCCTAATGGGGCCTAAATTGTACATTTTTATCTTCTTCTTGAGAACCCCATGACCCATTTTCACCAAACTTGGCAGGTAGCATCCCTAGGGGGTTTGGAACTCAATTTGTTAAAATGGGCACCATGCCCCATCCAGGGGGCCCCCGGGGGGGGGGGGGGGGGGGGGGGGGGGGCCAAACCCCCCAAAATGAAGGAATCTGTAAAAATCTTCTTCTCTAGAACCAGAAGTGATAGAGCTAAGTTAATACTATGAGTGAGTACATCGATGACTGTAGTTTCAAGTTTGTTCATGGCAGAATCAGGGGTGCCCCCCTTGGGACCCAGGGGAGGGGGATGGGGAGGGGTCCTAATGGGGCCTAAATTGTACATTTTCTTCTTCTTGAGAACCCCATGACCCATTTTAACCAAACTTGGCAGGTAGCATCCCTAGGGGGTTAGGATCTCAATTTATTAAAATGGGCACCATGCCCCAACCAGGCAGGCCAGGCAGGCCAGGCCCCCAGGCCCCCAGGCAGGCCCAAAACCCCCAAAATGAAGGAATCTTTTAAAATCTTGTCTAGAATCAGAAGTTATAGAGCTAAGATAATACTATGAGTGAGTACATTAATGACTGTAGTTTCAAGTTTGTTCATAGCAGATCCAGGGGTGCCCCTCTTGGGGGCGGGGGGGGGGGGGGGGCGGTGGTTGGTTGGTTGATTTTCATCTTCTTCCTGAAAACCTCTTGATGGATTTTCGTCAAACTTGGCAGGTAGCATCCCTAGGGGGTCAGGATCTCAATTTATCAAAATGAGCACCATGCCCCACCCAGAGGGCCCCAGGGGACCCCAATCCCCCCAAATTAAGGAATCTTAAAAAATTTGGGCCCTTATTGTACATTTTCATCTTCTACTTGAGAATGCCTGGTCAAATTGTGGTAGAGCTGTGAATAATTTAGATTAGTGAAAAGAGTAGCTCCTTGAAGCAAGAGCATGATTACAAAATATGAATAAATACACACACACAAACCAAACTTCCCTAATTAACATTGATATAATACATTAATACGTTGTGTTCATGAATCCCAAACGGATCCATTTTCACACATTTGCAGTGATTGGGACAGAGAAGGGATGGAAGTATGAAATGGAAAGGAGAGCAAACTTCATATCAGTGATGGAGAACAAATATTTCAATAATGAACTAGAAAAGGGGGAAGAGAAAGGGCTCAGAACTCAACCCAACTACGAATCATTATACCTAAATTAAACTATTTATCCTTACATTATCAAAATTTCCGAGAAAATTGAATTTAAGTCCATTCATAACTTTTTTGAGATGTTTCAAAAGATGTTTCCTTCTTTCAGTTTATTTTCTCCCCTGTCATTCCTATCGTTTTCCTCCCATGAACCCCTGCCATGGACGATGAACAAAACAAAATGTTACCGACGCTGCAATAAAAAAGAAAGAAAGGAAGAAACACATGCTCGAAGCAAATTATCTACACTTTTCAAGTTGAACAAATCAATGTTCGTAATGAAGAATTAAAAAAATAATAATAATAATAAAAAAAAACACGACCACAGGCAGTGGGGAAACTTGATATCATGACTTGTGGAAATTTCCACGAAAGCCAGGTGTCAGATAAAGGAATGCCGCGCATACTCCGACCTTACTTCAGTGGTCGTAAACAGCGTGTAAATAGCATGTAAACCAGCTGGGAACAGCAATGAATTACAGTCAAACTCGGATACCTCGAATTCGTCGGGACTGAAGAAAATGGTTCGAGGTACGCGAATTTCGAGGTACGCGTACGTCGAATTTTCTTCGACTTATCCGAAGTTTATCGTTGTTCAACATAGTATCTGTTATAGTGCCTACTGATTGTTTGCATGCTTGTCAGTTGGAATTGAATCGACTTTCATATGAATGAATTGAATGAAAATCGGAATTGAAATTAAAATTTCAGAAATAAAGATTTTGGTGGCCCGATCGTGCCACCAAAAAAAATCGGATGTTTGCCTTTACTTTTGAAAATGAATAGCGGTAACAATCGGCTACGTAAGATGCTAAAATAAATGTCAGATGTTTGCTTTTAATTTTAGAAATGAATAACGGTAATATTCGACTCGGTATGATACTAAAATAAATGTCGGATGTTTGTTAATACTTTTGGAAATGAATAACGATAAGACTCAGCTCCGTATGGTGCTAAAACTAATGTCAGATATTTGATTTTGCGTTCGAAAATGAACAAGGATAACATTGGGCTCCGGAAGACGCTGGAATAAATGTCGAATATTTGCTTTGACGTTCGGAAATGAAAAACTAATATTCAACTCCACACGATGGTTTGATAAATGTCGGGTGTTTCCTTATACTTTCGAAAGGAAATAGCAATAACATTCGGCTCCGGAAGATGCAAAAATAGATGTCAGGTGATCGCTTTTGTGTTCGGAAGTGAATAGCAGTAATATTCTGCTCCATACAATGCTAAAATAACTTTCTGATGTTTGCTTTTAAATTTCGAAATGAATAACAGCAACATTCAACTGCGTTCAATGGTAAAATTAATGTTTGATGTTTGCTTTGACGTTCGTAAATGAGTAACAATAATATTCAACTCCTAACAATGATAAAATAAATGCTGGATGTTTGTTTTTACATTTGAAAGTAAATTGCAATAACATTTAGCTCCGGAAGATGCTAAAATAAATGTCGAATGTTTGCTTTAGTATTCTGAAATGAATAACAATAACATCAAACTCCGTACGATGATAAGATAAATGCCGTATGTTTGCTTTTACGTTAGAAAGTAAATGGCAATACCATTCAGCTCCGGAAGTTATCAAAATACATGTCGAATGATTGCTTTTACGTTTGGCATGTTTGGAAATGAATGGCGGTAACATTCTGCCCCATATACATTGTTAAAAAAAATATTGGATATTTGCTATTACATTTCGAAATGAATAACGGTAATTCAGCTACGTTTGATGGTAAAATAAATGTCTGATGTCTACCTTGACGTTCAAAAATGAAAAACAGTAATATTCGGCTCCGTACAATGATAAAATAATTGTCAGATGATTCATTTCACTCTCGGAAGTGGACAGCAGTACATTTCGGCTCCGGATACGATAATAAAATAAATGTCGGATGTTTAAAATGAATAACGGTAATATTCTGCTCCCTACGATGCAAGAATAAATAACAGATTGTTGCTTTTACATTTGGAAATGATTTACGGTATTAACCCACTCAGTTATGCTAAAACATATGGGGGATGTTTGCTTTCACGTTTGGAAATGGATAAGGATAGCATTCAGCTCCGCCAAGATGCTAAAATGAATGTCGGTTGTTTGCTTTTACATTTAAAAATGATTAACGGTTATATTCGGCTCCATAAGGTGCTAACAATACATACTAATATATGTTGGATGATTGCTTTTACAATAAGAAAATAATTAATAACGGTAACTTTCGGATGCTAACAAATGTCAGCAAATGCTCCCACTTTCTCATTTCAAACGTAAGTTTTAACCTCCTGGTATAAGCATAAACTTTTATAATAATCTCTACGAATAATTGCTAAATCTCAAAACACAGAATAAGATGATTGAATTTCCTATTCATTTGTTTAAGACATGGGCATCTGTATCACTTCAATAATGCTTAATATTGATTTTTCTATGTTAAGTAGGACCGATTTAGTTTTTCTAATGTTCCCCCCTTTTTTTTTTGCGCCAGCAGATTTTACTTTCGACCACCAAAAAATAAAAATCGATGACATTCGTGACCCGATAAAGTCAGTGTGGAGCCCTGTCTATTCCATTCTTTATTATGCTCAGCCTATACTTCCAGATCATATACCACACTATTTTCATAATCGCATTGCTGGAAAAAAAAATCCAGTGCTTGCGTTCTCGCGGAAATGAAACAAACTTCGTGAAAGGCCAAAAAAGTCAAAATATAGGCACTACGCAGGGAGATTGATGTTAGAACAGTGGACCGTGATTAATGCCAAAGATATAACTGTCAACACCTACGCAGGTGCGCCACGACGGTTAAGAAATCTACGCGCACGGTATGACTACTCGGTATCACGATCAAAAATCAGAACGCAGTGGTTAAAGTGTTAACGTAAGCACTCAATTGGCACGGGTGCTATGTCCATAATCGTGTACGTGTGTAGTAGGTAGGTGTTGGGGGTTTTTCTTGTTAGCTGTGTAGGCCTACCGGGTATTTCTTTGGGCGCGCGATTGTTAAGAATATTTACAGTCGAGTGTGAAAAGATTTGTGACATGTCTCAGCTGTCCAGCGCACTTAATCGGAGATGCTGAGTGATTTTGCAATTTCGATTCGAGCAACATGCTGGGAAAAACAATAAGTTAATTAAGATCAGGACATTAGATTTCACTTCGAGGTAACCGAACTTCGAGTTATTTTCTTCGAGCTACGCGAATTTTAATACACGGAAACTCCATAGGAACAATCGGGACTTTCATTTTGCACCCGAGGTAAGCGATATTCGGCTTATCCGAGTTCGAGGTATCCGAGTTTGACTGTATTAGTCATTGTATCCCCCGAACAGAGTTCGGAGGATACTATGGATTTGGCCTCGTCGCGCCGCATCCGCGTCCGCCGCCGCCGCAGAGATTTCCTTGTGAGCGCTCTACCAGCTGCATTTCTTTTCCGATCATCTTCAAAGTTGGCATGAAGATGTATTATGGTTAGACGAAGACGCCTATTGTTTTTGGTGATGGCGCCCTCGCTGGTTCCGTCTTTATACATGAAAAGGTAAATCCAATAGGGTCTGCTTGTGAGCGCTCTACTGGCTGCAGTTCTTCTTCGATCATCTTCAAACTTGGCATGAAGGTGTATTATGGTTAGACGAAGACGCATATTGTTTTTGGTGATGGCGCCCTCGCTTGTTCCGTCTTTATACATGAAAAGGTAAATCCAATAGCGTCTGCTTGTGAGCGCTCTACTGGCTTCAGTTCTCCTCCGATCATCTTCATACTTGGCATGACGGTGTATTATGGTTAGACAAAGACGCCTATTGTTTTTGGTGATGGCGCCCTCGCTTGTTCCGTCTTTATACATGAAAAGGTAAATCCAATAGGGTCTGCTTGTGGGCGCTCTACTGGCTGCAGTTCTTCTTCGATCATCTTCATACTTGGCATGAAGGTGTATTGTGGTTAGACGAAGATGCATATTGTTTTTGGTGATGGCGCCCTCGCTTGTTCCGTCTTTATACATGAAAAGGTAAATCCAATAGGGTCTGCTTGTGAGCGCTCTACTGGCTGCAGTTCTTCTTCGATCATTTTCAAGTTTTGACATGAAGGTGTATTATGGTAAGATGAAGAGGACTATTTTTTTGGTGATGGCGCCCTCGCTTGTTCCGTCTTTATACATGAAAAGGTATATTCAGTAGGGTCTGCTTGTGAGCGCTCTACTGGCTGCAGTTCTTCTTCGATCATCTTCAAACTTGGCATGAAGGTGTATTATGATAAGACGAAGACGGTTATTGTTTTTGGTGATGGCGCCCTTGCTGGATCCGTCTTTATACATGAAAAGGTAAATCCAATAGCGTCTGCTTGTGAGCGCTCTACTGGCTGCAGTTCTTCTTCGATCATCTTCAAACTTGGCATGAAGGTGTATTATGGTTAGACGAAGACGCCTATTGTTTTTGGTGATGGCGCCCTCGCTTGTTCCGTCTTTATACATGCAAAGGTAAATCCAATAGCGTCTGCTTGTGAGCGCTCTACTGGCTTCAGTTCTTCTTCGATCATCTTCATACTTGGCATGAAGGTGTATTATGGTTAGACAAAGACGCCTATTGTTTTTGGTGATGGCGCCCTCGCTTGTTCCGTCTTTATACATGAAAAGGTAAATCCAATAGCGTCTGCTTGTGAGCGCTCTACTGGCTGCAGTTCTTCTTCGATCGTCTTCATACATGGCATGAAGGTGTATTATGGTTAGACGAAGACGCATATTGTTTTTGGTGATGGCGCCCTTGCTTGTTCCGTCTTTATACATGAAAAGGTAAATCCAATAGGGTCTGCTTGTGAGCGCTCTACTGGCTGCAGTTCTTCTTCGATCATCTTCAAAGTTGGCATGAAGGTGTATTATAATAAGACGAAGAGGCCTATTGTTTTTGGTGATGGCGCCCTCGCTTGTTCCGTCTTTACACATGAAAAGGTAAATTCAATAGGGTCTGCTTGTGAGCGCTCTACTGGCTGCAGTTCTTCGATCATCTTCAAAGTTGGCATGAATGTGTATTATGATAAGACAAAGATGCCTATGGTTTTTGGTGATGGCGCCCTCGCTTGTTCCGTCTTTATACATGAAAAGGTAAATCCAATAGGGTCTGCTTGTGGGCGCTCTACTGGCTGCAGTTCTTCTTCGATCATCTTCAAATTTGGCATGAAGGTGTATTATAATAAGACGAAGAGGCCTATTGTTTTTGGTGATGGCGCCCTCGCTTGTTCCGTCTTTACACATGAAAAGGTAAATTCAATAGGGTCTGCTTGTGAGCGCTCTACTGGCTGCAGTTCTTCGATCATCTTCAAAGTTGGCATGAATGTGTATTATGATAAGACAAAGATGCCTATGGTTTTTGGTGATGGCGCCCTCGCTTGTTCCGTCTTTATACATGAAAAGGTAAATCCAATAGGGTCTGCTTGTGGGCGCTCTACTGGCTGCAGTTCTTCTTCGATCATCTTCAAATTTGGCATGAAGGTGTATTATGATAAGACAAAGATGCCTATGGTTTTTGGTGATGGCGCCCTCGCTTGTTCCGTCTTTATACATGAAAAGGTAAATCCAATAGGGTATGCTTCTTGATGCTGTGGGTTCGGGGGATACATGTGCTCGGCTGCGCGACCCGCCGAGCACAAAATTTCTAGTTTATTTTCTGCCCATGCAGGCCCCCTAACTCTGTTAACAAACCAAGCCAGAAGCACGTGGAGTATTACGTACGTTGAACTTGAAAGACCATCATGACAGAAATACTAATTTCGGCCAGGAGAAGGAAAATGGAATGTTCACGAATGACGTTTAGGCCTACGAATCCATGGAAAGTGAAAGGCTCAAATGGAACGCATGGCTTTTAAAATAAAAAATAACCTGCTGAAACTACACAAAAAAAATAAACAATTTACATTTGCTTACTCCATCGCACGTTTTTTTTTTTTTTTTTAACGAAAGATGGAGGTTATTATCTCTCTGCGGCAATGCTTTGAACACATCTAATTTTGCGTCATTGCCGATGGCCAGCTTCCTAAAGAATTGATACGAATCCTTTCCTATATGCGAAACAAAGTAACTTAAAATAAAATCCTGGATCCTGGCGGTGAATTCCGGTGGTATTATAAATCCTGCTCACTACCAAAATTTAATCATCTGTTCCTTGCGCCATTTTACCAACCAGCTGTTCCTGAAAATTTCCTCCTAATCTGCTCCCAAATTTTGACTTATCTTGCGAATAGAGAGACAGACAGGCAGACAAACGAGCAAACAAACCAAAGCAGCAAAAAAATACAACCTTTGGCGGAGGGGGCATGCATTTCATATCGTTTGTTTTTGCGTAACCCGACAACAAGCGTGACAACAAGCGAGCACGTGTCAGCCTTCCTCGGCCTCCGACCCTCTCTTTCCGTCCTCTCTCTCCATCTCACGATACCGTCATGTATGTACACACAGGCGGCAGTCTGTGGCTGGTGCACACACATTGCTGTGTGTGTGGATCCCGAATAAGAGCGCATGAGTGAGCAAGTGTGTGATGTGGTGTGCAGCTAGTAGCTATGTTGAGCCGCGTTGTTATGTTGTGATCGGTGCGGTGACTGTGTGGATAACTTTTTGCGCTTGTAAACTGCTGCTCCTTTCAACATCTAGCTTCTTTTCTAGCCAGATAATCAAGAGTAAAAAAGGCGAGAAATTGGTCCAAACTTAGCTCGTCAAGCAAGTTCACGCGTGGTATTACCCTTGTTGGCAAGTTTTACCCTTGTCGGCAATTGTTTCTTCAAACCTCACGCTTGTCGGCGCCGACAAGGGTGATATACGCTGGCGAGATCCCTGTCATTACTGCTCTAATTGTTATTATTATTATTATTACTACTACTACTACTATTGTTGTTGTTGCTACTGTTGTTTTCATTACTATCATCATCTTCATAATGATTATTATCCTCATCATCATTTATGTGATCACTGATATCATGCCATGTGTTACATTCAAGTGGCACATCAGGCCCTACACAGTAGCATTGTCCCTCAGCGTTTTAGAAGACACTCTTTCAGCACGTGATTTTGTGATAACTCTTATCACATCACATTATTATGAGGACAATATTTTTGTGGTAAATGGAGTTTGTGCCCGTGTAATATTCATTGCATCTATATTTTATAGCCAGAAAAAAAGTATGAATTTCGATAAACAAATGCGTTGGAAGTACTTCAAACAAGATGTTTATTTTCATTCACATAGATATAAAAATAATATGCATTTTGGTAGGTTCCTACATGATGTTCTACTGATATATGCTAAAACCCTAAACCGAATGTGTGTTGACAATGCAATATGTAGAAGGTCTCCACACTGAAATAGTATAGTGTTCTTTGTACTTGAAGTCATTATGCTATATGACATTGATTCTTGGGCTTTCACTTCAATATTTTTTTCCTTGCAAATGTGCAAGTTATTTGAAAATAGTTGCATTTGTTGGATTTTTTCATTTACATGTCATAGTATTATTGTCCCCGCCAATCGAGTTCGAGCAGGGGACTATGAAACGGGCTCCGTACGTCCGTCTGTCTGTCTGTCTGTGTGTGCGTCTGTGTGTGATCAAAATGTTCAATTTGCTACTTCTCTGTCATTTATGAGCCAATTTTTATTCTGTTTGCTTTATATGATAGCACTACATGGGAGCTTTGAAACTGCTACACAGAATTTCAGTTGTGACTTTTGACCTTGACCTTTGACCTATATTGTACATTTTGCTACAAAATGCTACTCCTTCGCCATTTCTAACCCGGTTTCGATTCCGTTTGCTTTATGTAATGGCACTATGTGAGGGCTTCAAAACTTCTACACAGAATTTTGACCTTTGACTTCTTTGACCTTTGACCTTGATTTTTGACCTATATTGTACATTGGCTACAAAATGCTACTCCTTCGCCATTTCTAACCAGATTTCGATTCCAATTGCTTTATGTGATGGCTCTAGGTAAGGGCTTCAAAATTCAACACAGAATTGTTACCTTTGACTTCTTTGACCTTTGACCTTGATTTTTGACCTGTATTGTACATTTTGCTACAAAATGCTACTCCTTCGCCATTTCTAACCCGATTTCGATTCCGTTTGCTTTATGTGATGGCACTAGGTGAGGGCTTTAAAACTTCTGCACAGAATTTTGACCTTTGACTTCTTTGACCTTTGACCTTGATTTTTTACCTATATTGTACATTTTGCTACAAAATGCTACTTCCAGCGGGGACATATATTACGCACCGCGTAATTTCTACTTTTCCTTGTTATCATAATTGTTCAATATTGTAGGAGTATAATGTGTAGATGCCAAAATTGACTAATGACAGAATGCTGAGCAGTTTCTTTTTCTTTCTTTTTTTTTGCAAATGGTTACCTTACCTGTGTAAATTGGCAATCTTTGCTATACAACTATTTCTATTCTGACACTTCATATTTAAAAGATATAGGCCTACATGCAAGTCGTCAGCACAGATTTGTTATCTCTACATTGTATATCATATCACATTACTGTGAGAGCAGTTTCTAAATACATGTAGCACATTTGCAATTAGAACCTGTGCTCATGATGCAACACCAAATGCAAATATACATGCAAAGATAAAAGAAAATGTAAGGTCAATGTACCCTGGTACACACAACTTTTAACGTAGGTCCCATGTACACATGCAATTTATATGTACACATCAAATTTGTATGTATGCATGGTAGTATAACGTAAGTGTAGGGATTTATTTTGAACCATTTATTATAAGTGTATCCCTCCTTCTGTTATAACAGGTACCACCCCTCTACACATAAATACGTCAACCCACACATGCTCATCCACATGCATCCACATGCCCTACCTATCACAGACACACCACATATCACATGACATTTTCCCGCTCTTTCACTTCTCACCCATTGGTCCCTGTAATATTGAAAACATGCCCAAATCACCCAAGCCTACACATCATTTACATTGTACATATTATGAATATTTAGTTTTAACCTTTGTATGTATTGCGGTATGTGTTGCGTAACTTGAGTGTTTGCGAGTTTTTCCGGGTTTTTTTCTCCGTTTCTGGTCGTTTCTGTCGAAGAGGTATAATAAACTTAGCGTCCAACAATAACAAACATAAACAAAAATACGCTAAGTAGACGCGCAAATAGTCCTACGCAAGGATTTCAGCCTACTATGACGTCACTATAGATATCAACATTAGTATTAGTATCGCGTACCAGTCAACAATTCTCAGTGTGACGTCACCATTTACAGTGCAGTCAACGCAGCTTTACTAAGGAACAAGGCGTATACGCTAGAAACATGCAACAAGTGCGCATCTTCAGCCAACAAACCTTGTTGTGACGTCATCCCCTACAGTCATCGCAGCTAACTTTCAGCAACGCACACAAAGCACCCATAAGCAGCTAGATATGGGCCACTGAAGGAGCGTTCACGTCGCGGCCCCTGACAGGTGTTTTACACTTGCGAATCCTTCAACCACACTACGCTATTATACTAATGATGCACAGGATAGAGTGTGTTAGTGAAGGTGCGGCGCGCTCGAGAGTATTGACAATGGTGCGACATGCACGAGGCGCAGCCGAGTGCATGTTTGCAACCGTTGTCAATACTCGAGAGTGAGCCGCACCTTCACTAACGCCACGAAATAATCCTGTGCATCATTAGTTTTATAAAATGGGTCGAAAACTAACAGCATTATTCACGTACCTTTGTGGGTCAATACCAGTCAGCTACATGTAGCACTCGCTCAAAAGTCAAGATGTCCGAAGATGTTCGTCCCAAACATTTACGCACGTCGCACTCGGAAATCCCGCACACTATAAGTACTGTACGTACGTACGTATAAGAGTATACGTACGCCACGTACTGTTATGCACAAGAAAGGCCGCCGGCTGTTGTGGCAGCCCGCGGCCCGAACTAGAAGTTGTTTACAGGATTGACAGCGCGTATAGTAGCGCGTGACGCACTTGTAACAACTGATTGAGTGCGCACTGCTAGTGTAAAACATTGTGACGTACGTCAGGCCAGGGAGGTGGAAGAGAGACTCTTCTTAGTGCTTACCTGCAGAAAATAATGCACGCACACGTGACTCATCAACGATTATCACACATCATTATCATGACTCAACTAGGCCTTAGAACTGTTGATGATGCCCAAGGTCGCAAGCATGGGCCCTTGTCAGGGCCGGCCTTGAGTATAATATCATCGAACATCGAAGGTCTAACTGGCGCCAAACAAGATCTTTTGGCAGATCTATGCACCAAGCATAGTTGTGATATCCTCTGTCTCCAAGAGACTCATGGCGGACCTTCACGGGTACGTCCTCGCATCTCGGGTATGACCCTCATTGCTGAGAGGCCACATGACCAGTATGGAAGTGCAGTATTCTTACGTAATGGGCTGTCTGCTGACAAGATATCTATTTCTGATACGGATAACACTGAAATCATTACCATCAACACCAAGGGAGTATCTGTCAGTTCGGTGTATAAACCTCCTTCCATCATATTTGACATTCCCCCTGATGTCACCAGCGGTCGCATCAATGTTGTCATCGGAGACTTTAACAGCCATCATGTCAATTGGGGTTATGCTGAAACTAATGAAGATGGTGAGCTAGTCGAGAGCTGGGCAGACTCCAACCAACTGTCTCTCATTCATGATGCCAAGCTCCCCCCTTCCTTCAACAGCTCACGATGGAGGCGGGGGTACAACCCAGATCTGATTTTCACATCCAGTATTGTTGCCAATCAGTGTGAGAAGATTGTTCTGGATCCCATTCCCCACACACAACATCGGCCAATAGGTCTCAAGATCACTGCAGTCATCTCTCCCCGTGCTGTTCCCTACAGGCGACGTTTCAATCTCAAGAAAGCCGACTGGAAGGGCTTCTCTGATGACCTAGACTCTGCTATTCTAGATCTTCCCGCTACCCCTGACAATTATGATGCTTTTGTAGAATCAGTTAAATCATCATCGCGCCATAACATTCCTCGTGGTTGCCGCACAAGGTACATCCAGGGCTTGACTGATGACTCTAAAGCATTATATGATGACTACATCTTGCGTTTTGAGGATGACCCTTTTAGTGATGACACCATTGAGCTTGGTGAAGCCTTAGCTAATTCCATCACTGAAGAAAGGCGGAAGAAATGGCAAGAGCTCATTGAAAGCACAGATATGACTCATAGTAGCAGGAAAGCTTGGAAGACCATCCGCATCCTAGGAAATGACTACACAAAGCCGCAGCCAAGGCCGCAAGTCACCGCTGACCAGGTTGCCCACCAACTCCTCTTGAATAGCCGGGGAAATCCAAATCACCGTCCTCAGAGGGCTAAACTTCCCAGAGCTGCTAATGCATCCTCACAAGACGCCACAAGTTTCACAAGGCCATTCACAAATGAGTGAACTGGAATCTGCAATGAAGTCTATGAAAAACAACAAGGCTGCAGGTCTTGATGATGTCCTAGTGGAACAGATCAAACACTTCGGGCCAGGTGCACGCAGATGGCTTCTTGATATGGTCAATGAATGTGTTAAGTCCAACAAGATCCCAAAGATGTGGAGGAAAGCAAAAGTCATTGCTCTACTGAAACCTGGCAAAGACCCTGCCATCCCTAAGAGCTATAGGCCGATATCCCTACTCTGCCACATGTACAAGCTGTTTGAACGCCTCCTCCTGAACCGCATAGCATTGTTCGTTGATGATCACCTTATCCCGGAGCAGGCGGGTTTCAGACCGGGAAAATCATGTACAGGACAACTACTGAACCTCACGCAGTACATCGAGGATGGTTTTGAGAACAGAAAAATCACTGGTGCTGCCTTTGTCGATCTTTCTGCAGCATACGACACAGTCAATCACCGTATCCTTGCCAAGAAACTGTATGAGATGACCTCAGATGTTAGACTCACAAAGTTGATCTGCAACATGCTATCAAACCGCAGATTCTACGTAGACCTCGGTGGTAGAAAGAGTAGATGGAGGACACAGAAGAACGGACTTCCTCAAGGGAGTGTGCTTGCCCCTTTGTTGTTTAACATCTACACAAACGATCAACCTACTCAACCAGACACTAGACGCTTCCTCTATGCTGATGACCTTTGCATTGCATCTCAAAAGGACACCTTCGAAGAAGTAGAGGACTCCCTCTCCAGTGCACTGGACTTACTCATTCCCTACTATGCCAACAACCATCTAAGAGCTAACCCAGACAAAACACAAATCAGTATGTTTCATCTTAAGAATAGGGAAGCCAGCCGTCAACTACGGATTAGTTGGTATGGGAAACGCCTGCAACATGTATCCAAGCCAGTCTACCTGGGGGTGACACTTGACAGGTCCCTCACTTTCAAGGATCACATCATTAAGACCAAGGCAAAGGTGGCATCAAGGAATAGTATCCTCCGAAAGCTCACTTATACGAAGTGGGGTGCTGACGGGAAGATGGTACGTACAACAGCACTGGCTTTATGCTACCCTACAGGTGAGTATGCGTCACCTGTCTGGAGTAGATCAGCTCATGCCACTAAGATTGACACTGTTCTAAACTCTTCATGTCGTGCTATTACTGGTTGCCTAAAGCCCACAAAGGTTGAAGACCTCTACCTACTGAGTGGGATTGCTCCTCCAAGCATCCGTAGGACCGTTGCATCCCAGAAGGAAAAGCTGAAGCAAGAAAATGACCCTCGCCATCCTCTCTTCAATCATGATCATTCAAGAAAGAGGCTAAAATCCAGGCGCAGCTTCATGCATTCTGTAAAGGCCCTGAACAAAAGCCCTGACAAGCAGCGTGTATCCATGTGGATTGAACGTCTTACCCATACACCGCATACAGTGTCTACTACCGGCCCTAAGGAAACTACACCATCAGGTGCCAGTGAGGCATGGCCTTTCTGGTCTTGCTGCAATCGCCTAAGAAGTGCTGTCGGCCGCTGCAAATCTAACCTAGCAAAGTGGGGGTATAGTGAGAATGATGACACCACCTGCCTGTGTGGAGAGGAGCAGACTATGCAACATCTCCTGGTCTGTCCACTTCTACCAGAGCCTTGCACAAAGGAGGATCTGGCAGCTCTAACGCCCTGTGCCAGGCAGTGCATCCAACATTGGACTGGACGAATCTAACGTTCCTTTCTGCGTAGTGACTCGAGAAGAAGAAGACCTTTGTTTCCTTATTTGCATGTTTTGTTATGTTGATTTTGTATATGAATATTTATGTTACAACCCAGATTTACATGTAAACCCATGCCAAATGTGAAGAATAAACTGGCTACAAGTTAGTTAGCCAGGGGACTCCTTCCAAGTAACACATGTGTGCTGCCCTAGTCTGCTTTTTGTGTGACTATTGAGTGCTAGAGAGCTAAGCGAACCCGAGCCCTACATAAGTAATGTGTTCGATTTTTATTCACTGAAATATCAGAACAAGACATGTTAGTTAATGATGTGAACAGATATTACCTGTGTAGACCTAATTGTTAAGCACAGGGCTGCCAACTCTCACGCATTGAGCGTGAGACTCACGCATTTTGGTCCTTTCTCACTCTAAAACTTTATTTCATTTGCATGCATTTCTATTGATCTCACTCATTTTGACTCCTAAATTATAGCATTGGCCTATAGGAGTCTCACTCTCAACTAGTTTCCTTTCTCACCCATTGGTCCCTGTAATATTGAAAACATGCCCAAATCACCCAAGCCTACACATCATTTACATATTATGAATATTTAGTTTTAACCTTTGTTTCCTTATTTGCATGTTTTGTTATGTTGATTTTGTATATGAATATCTATGTTACAACCCAGATTTACATGTAAACCCATGCCAAATGTGAAGAATAAACTGGCTACAAGTTAGTTAGCCAGGGGACTCCTTCCAAGTAACACATGTGTGCTGCCCTAGTCTGCTTTTTGTGTGACTATTGAGTGCTAGAGAGCGAAGTGATGTGAGTAAGTAATGTGAACAGATATTTCCTGTGTAGACCTAATTGTTAAGCACAGGGCTGCCAACTCTCACGCATTGAGCGTGAGACTCACGCATTTTGGTCCTTTCTCACTCTAAAACTTTATTTCATTTGCATGCATTTCTATTGATCTCACTCATTTTGACTCCTAAATTATAGCATTGGCCTATAGGAGTCTCACTCTCAACTAGTTTCCAGTGTTGGCAGCCCTGTAAGCATCAATTTACCACTGAGAAAAAAATGTGTTCTGATGATAGAAGCCTAATTAGGATTCTAGATAAAACTGAAAAAGTGAATGTTGTTGGCCTATGTGGAAATAATCGACTTGAAGGGATTATTTCTTGTGTCTTTTCTCCTTGTAGATGAACGAGACATTGCATCATGCATGGTTGCATTGTATACGGTAAATAAAATGTATAAGATAGCCTCAGAGATTGTTGGAATCAGTTATTAGACTACTACAGGTGTCACATTATTCAGTCTAGGAGACTGAAAATGATCTGATTCCCAACATTTTTGTGTGTATCTGTGAAATAATTCCAATTAACCCTATTCATACATACGTGTATATTTATAGGCCTAAGACATGCAATGACCAACTTTCTAACCTATTCAGTGCATGTGTCAGTTGTGAAGAAAATCATCCACAATAAATGTTACAACTAAGTCACATTTGAAATTACAATGTATATGACAATTACAAAGTAAGTTGTACCGGTAATAAAAATGAACTATTGCATGGTTAGATCCAATGTAAGTTTGGATGTAACATGGTACTTCTCTACTTGTGTTACAAATCTTTGAAGATCCTTAAAAAAAAAAAAAAAAAATGGGTTTGCAATGAAGATTGCATTTCTTGACAATGTGCATGAAAAGTTTAAGATATGTATTAAATCACATGTACATGTAATAACACAACCCGTTTGTGATTCATGTAGTTGTACATCAATAATTGAGATTTCGATGATCTTTTTTTCCTACATAGCCCGACCAGATGCTGTGCGAAGCACGGCAGCTACTGGGCTGTGTATAGGCCTACCCGGAATAGTTTCTACGTACTGTTGTACACAGCCCAGTTGCTGTATAAATAGCCCGGCGTCTGGTTGGTGTACCGCGTTCACCTATCTCGCTTTCGGTACTTCTCAATGAAGAATCTTGTCATGGAGTTTGATGGCTTTTAGGATACGTAGCCTACCGAGTCTTCCGACGATAGCTAGCTCTCATGGTATCTTGGAAGAAGGACATATGAATCAGAATCGGAGGAGTCCTTTGATTTTAGGTTTGCGCTCTCATCAAATGAAAACACAACGCGAACTCTATACACTAACATAAGACTGAAATTTAGTAGGTCCTAGCTAGCTAGCTAGCTATACAGGTACATGTGTACATACATAGTTACAGCATAACATGCAAGATCGTACAGCTCGAGCTTAGAAGCACTGCACACTGTGTATGATGCGAGTTATGGCAAGTGAAGTGCGGCCAGCGCTCGCCGCGCCCATAAGGCACAGCCAGCCGTAGAGCTAGCTAGCTGCGTAAACTGTAGCTAGCTACGTATCGACTACTAGTAGTTCCGCAGCTGACTCAGCATGTTGGCTTGATTTCGCTGTAAGTTGGCTTGATGTTCGCAGTCAACAAGCAGTATTCCGCAATTCAAATATGTATTGCCATCGTATCGAAGGATCTTTTTTCCAGAAAAGTATGTTTGGTTTTTCGCTTTTTAAAACATTTGAGAAAACTCCGATTTCCAAGATATTTTGACACATGTTAATTTACATATTTAGCTTTCATTTTGTACTCATAAAACACCTTCTCTTTCACATGTTTTGCACAACCGAACACTCCTCACCATTCCCTTTAAAGCAAAACATAGTTCTCATAGTGCTCATTAAGGATTGCTTGCAATACACTGAAAGGGTCTACCAAAAAACTTCTCTAGCTGACACAATTTGCCAGGATAATGAGTTGTTTGGGAGTATTTTGAGATCTAAAGAGGAAAAATATTTGATTATATACGCAACTTTTTTTTTCCGAGAAGAGCCCTCCTTGTTCAGTAGAGGGTAGGTACGTAGAATGTTACTACGTAGTAGTATGTGATGATTGACTTGTGCTCTAGCAGTTGTATTGAATTGCCCGTAGCTAACAAGCTGCAAGCAATTCACTCTCATGCAGTGGATACTGCTGTGGCCCTATGTAATTATCCTGTGATCAATGTAATCGATTATAAAACATCACATTGCGACCAGGGTTGGGTATGCTCTGAGATTACAATATTTCCAGTGTACCTTTTTGGGTGATAGTTCGCGATGTCATCGTTACCCAACTAAGATTGTGTTTAATATCACATTGATGCATATGTATCCATTTCAGAGCAAAAAGCAACAGCCTACATTGTATGTAGTAGTCATATGGGAACTATGTTTTACAATTAACATTTAACATGTTTCAATAATATATATGAGATCATCAGAGAATCACTCAAAAATGAATAAGATGATTGAGAAATAATTTTACATAAAATTACAATTGTGATTATCAAAACAAAAATAATGAATGTATTTAGCATCTTGCTTTCTTGTCATGCTGATTTGTAGAACAAGCTTGCTGCCAAGTACATCAGGCTTTGGTCAGGATGGATGGGGAGGTGTGAGTGAGGACACCAGAAATCTGTCTATCAATGAGCTTCAGCAGGAGCAACAGAGGCTCATACAAGGTAAGTGTTGGCATCTACCCATTTTCCTATCTTCCCCATTACCTTATAGCTATGGTATATCTCTGTAACATGTTCCTTGTATCCTTATCATCCATGTTTCTACAGTACTTTAAAAAAAATGTTCTGTCCTCTTGTCTGACTCATCCTCTACCTTCTCCCCAGATCTTTCTGGCCACTTCGCTGTGGGATAATGTGCAATATTTAGATGATGTGCATTCAAACTTGCTCAATGCAAATCTATTATTCAAACTACTTTTTAGCTCATCTGAGCCAAAGACTTAAGATAGCTATTGTGATTATTCATCGTCTGGCTTTCATTGTGCATTGTGCATGGTGTTTAAACTCTTGAAAACCCCAGGTCAGATTTTCACAAACTTGGAAGGTTCAATATAACATTCCTAGGTTGATAAGATCTCAACTTGTTCAAATGGGCACCATGCCCTTGCAGTGCTTGGCAGGCATTATTGCTAAGGTATCATATTTGTTACAAATGGGCACCATTCCCAAAATTTAGGAATATCTAAAAATCTTCTCCTCTGGAACCAGAATAGAGTGAAGTTAGTCCAATGAGTAAGTACCGGTACATTGATGTACTGTTATTGTGTCTTTTTAGCATCGTTTTGTGTTGGCATGTCATAGCATGTATGTACTTGTTGCCATGGTTATCAGTGGGTTTTAGCTGTGCATTGTTCACAAATTGGGCTTCATGTTGTGTGGTTTGCACGGGCCAATACCAGCCACCGTTCAAGCAGGAGCACTGCTTAAACAGGAGAGAAACTTGTCTCACGACCCCTCCCGATGAAGCGGTGACAGCTGAATTACTACATTGAGGATGCACTTAGAGTGTTACTGACCAAACGATATCAGATAGGACACTTTACCAAGTGCAGCAAGTGTGTTCAGCATACACTATGCTCAGACCATGGGGCTTTGGTCTATCTGCAATTTGTCTAGCTGCCCAAAGCTACCAACAAAGTAATGTCCTGCCCAGCTACCACAGAAACATCCATGATGGGAATGAAAGCTCGTGAGTTCCCAAGGGCAGAATAATACGGAACCCCTCTAAACATGCTTTATCTGCAATCTTACAATCTTACAAAGGCATCTGGCAGGGTTGGGCAAGAAATGTCTTCTTCACCATATTTACTTAACTCATGCATCTTTAGCTGACTTACAACTCCCTTGCTGGGCATAACAATAGCTACAATGAGATATCAAATAGTTGTGTTACAAGCCTACACCTGGCCTGCTGTAAATGTACACCTGTCACCTTGCCTCAGTATGTCTGTTCTCAAGAACAGATATTGAGTAAACGGAATGATCGTGTAGGTGCCGTGAGTATCCTAGGCAGTCCGTGACATTTTTTTTTTCAACATCAAGTATCGTCATGGATCATCAAGGCAGCTACATGGACCTACATGGCAGCCACACGGCAACTACATGGACCATTATGTTCAAACATGGTATTACAGGGATGAAAACGTATCTACACGGTCTGTAAGTGACGAGAAAGAGAATAAGATTGATCAAAATCCAAAATCAGCTTGCTTTTTATGATAGATTTTTGTCTGCCAGTGTGGTATGTGTCGCTGCCTTGTTGGTCTGTGTAGCTGCTGTGTTGGTCCGTGTAGACGCCGTGCTCTACTGGCATGGACCATGTAGTTGCCAGGTGGGTCTGGCATGATCTGTGGAGGTCCGTGTAAGCGCCGTGTAGATGCCGTGCTGGTCCGGCCTCATCCATGTATAGCTGCTGTGTTGATACCATGTGTACAATCATCAATGCTCATTGATGCTCCATCCAGGGCAAAACTAATCTGGGACTCCCTGGATCATCGCTGGCATGATCCGGGGATTGCCATGTAGATCCTTGGGGATCCGTGTTTATATGTGACAGGAGCTTTAAAGCCAAAACATAGTTCTGGTACGCCTGCAAAAGTTGTCAAATTTCGCTCCCAAATGTGCATATATGCCTTAGAAATGTGTGGAATAACGCTGTAATAACAAGATATTCGATAGGTAACGATGAAAATGCGAAATATTAACCAAAAAGGTTCGCCGGAGTCCCAGTCTCAGAACTTACCTGATCGGAGGGTCGCGATAAACTCGGATTCGGGGACAACTCGTCCTCGCTTTGACAGTGGGGCCGAGTTGTCCCTCTGGATTGTACAGTGTTGTACTATGGGAGCGGCCTGTAGCCCTTCGCGTTCTGGCTAGTCGCAGTTATGGTCCGAGTTGATACAACGCGCACATCAAAGAACCTCTTTGGCGCGCATGCAAAATTAATGTGTGCCTATCAATCACCTACATACAGAATGCGCATATCAATCACCTACGTACAGAATATGGCGATCACGAACTGTGTGTAAATTGTCTGAAATAAGGCCGTGTTTTCCCTGAGACCGAGTTAGTTGGCTCCTTCTGGAATAAAAAGTCGGTATACCGACTCTTATTTTTGACCTCGAAATACTCCAAAACATCTCATCATCCCGGCAAATCGCGTCAGCCAGGTAAGTTTCTTGGTAGACTCTTTTGATATATTGTTAGCAAATATGAAATGGTGCCAGACGGGTTCTCAAACCTTTACCAAAACTATGTTTTCACTTTAAGGTGGGACTAGTTGCAAATTCCTCATTCATCAAAGCATTGTGTACCTGTAAGGAGGATGGAGCTCTTTAGAACTTTCACTGTTGTACTAGCAGCCATCCTTTTGATGAGTCAAAGCAAAGAATGTCACGCAGTGACTGACAGCAACCCCAATGCAGTATACAGTGAACTAATGTGCACATTTTCCATGTAAATATTGGAAAGCAAAGATGCAGTAATATGTGACTCACCAACTGCTTTTGAAATTGGGTGATGTACATCCAACCTCTGGTCCCAACTCAACAGGTGAAAGTGACCAACACAGCAGTGAATATCTAGGTCACATCAAAACTGGAAGACTATGTAATGATACCAAACACCTACAAAGTTTAGGCAAAAACTCTGGAACATGCCAGTATCAGCATCTCCCATGGGAACTTTGGAGACAATGTCGGAACTTGGAATCGGCAGAAGACATAAGACTTTAACAGAGGAAACTACCAAAAGTTTTTATATTTAACTTACCTTCTGTGCAAGGAGGAGAATCAAACACAGGGGATGTCATCCATCTGAAGGAGAAAGGGCTTAGAATAGCTCAGCCTGACTGCCAAGTATAACTTGGTATAACAGTGTCGTGCTCGGCTCCGGGCTTAATTCAAACCTTCTAATATATTTTGTCGTAGTGACGCTCTGCTTGTAAACAAACTCTATTGGGAGGGGCGCTGGTCGCAAAGTGGTACAGTCTGGTTTCCAGACCCTTTGCCAACTGGACTCCGCCGAGACGAGAAAGTCGCGAGAAAGTCACCGTCTTTGCCAAAGGCAAAGACCTCTGCAGGACAAAACCACCTTAAACTATTCTAGTTTTCGACGTTGAGGGTGTTAATATCCTGAATAGCGAAATAGTACGGGCAGAGGGTCTGGAAGCCAGACTAAATTTGGAACCGCATTTGGCCCAGCATTCGGTTTACAGTGAGAAAAGGCCGGGCTCGTGGTCGAGACTACCTCCAGAGCTTGGGCCATAATGCGTGTGGGCCGATTTTGGTACCGCATTTGGCCTTTTGCATGTTTACAGTGAAATGAAGGCTGGGCTCGGCCGCGGCCGAGCCCGGCCTTTTCACTCACTGTAAACGGGGTCTCAGAAGTTGCTCTTAATTGATTCTGCGTGGAAAGACTAGACAGAAATCATCAAGGTGATGGAGTAGTGGTATACATAGCATTGCTGGGGTGACAAGACCTTGTATCTGAAATTTTGTTGAAACTGACTTTTTTGGATTAATGGTCAAAAATTAATAATTTGATGAATGGTTCAGTTCCTCCGCTCAGAAAGAGGGGTCTAAAATTTGCCCATTTGAATATTCGTAGTTTAATTTCTAAAATTGATGAACTTAGATTACTTCTGAGACATACATCACTTGATGTTATTGGTTTGAATGAAACATTTTGTGATTCCATGATTGCTGATTCTGAATTGCATATCGATGATTATGTCCTATTACGTATAGACCGTACAAGACATGGTGGCGGTGTGGCTATATATATTTCCAAAAGATTCAACTATAAAATAAGAGACAACTTGAATTCATCTACTTTAGAATGCCTTTGGTTTGAATTGCACTATCCAAATAAGCCTTCCATCCTTGTAGGGGAATTTTACAGACCTCCGAATTCTCATGTTGATTTCTTTGACGAATTAGACAAGAATTTGGACTCTGCTCTCTCGGAACATATGAGTTGTATTATATTAGGTGATTTCAATTGTAATTATATGCCACACCAACATGATGTGAATGCCAAAAAAGTCATGTTTTATACAAATATGTACGGACTAAGTCAGTTAATTGATACTGCCACAAGAGTTACAAATACTGCTTCTACTTTAATTGACTTTATCAGACAAAGAACTTTACAGTGAATGGGGAATATTTGAGACTAGCATTAGTGATCATTATTTGGTATATGCTATTCGGGACTTCAGTGCAAAGATCCATCAAAAATCTGAAAGTGCGGAATTTCGCTCATTCAAAAATCTTAATGAGGAGGAATTTTATAGTGATTTGAGAAGTGCTCCGTGGCAGGTCATAAAAGATATAGACGACGTTGATGATGCGTGGGATATGTGGTTGACTCTTTTCAATAATGTTATCAACAAGCACATACCTTTGCGCAAAAAGCGGATAAGAAAACATGCATGTCCATGGATATCTGATGAGGTTGTAAAGCTCATGACGGAATGTGATAAAGTTCTCAAAGCTGCTAAAGCTAACAATAGTGATGATCTTTGGAATACCTATAGATATCTAAAAAACAAAGTTACTCATCTCATGAGAATAAGAAAAAAACAGTATAACACTGACCAAATTTTACAAAATCGTAACAACAGTAAGAAAATGTGGAAGAGCTTGAGAGAACTTATGCCTAAATCATCACCCATTTCTCCCAATACCATAAAGGTTGATGATGCAGAAGTATCGGACAACGCAAGCATTGCTGAAGCATTCAACAATTTTTTCATATCTAATGCTACTGAAATTACAAAAGATCTGCAGAGGAATACTTCTCAAATGATATTAGATGAGGACAAAGGTTTTGTTCCATCTCATTCTCGATTTAACTTAAGTATGATAACGAGAGATTTTGTATTGAGACAGATCGAACTTCTTGGCATAGATATTAAAAGCAACCGGAGAAGATCACATCAGCTGCAAACTTTTAAAGATGACAAAGAATGTTATTGCAGAATCTCTTTGCGATATTATTAACAAATCCCTGTCTACGGGAGTTGTTCCACGTGGATGGAAAAAGGCTCGGGTAGTACCAACATTTAAAGCAGGAGATATTTCTTCGTTGAATAACTACCGCCCCATCTCAATCTTACCAACCGTGAGTAAATTTATCGAAAGGGCCGTACATCAACAACTGAGCGAATTCATGAATGCGAATGATTTACTACACCCTAATCAATCTGGTTTGAGACCATTTCATTCCACATCAACTGCTCTTGCAAAACTTGTGAATCAGTGGTCTTTGAATATAGATAATAATCAAATTTCTGGAGTTGCCTTCATAGATCTTCGGAAGGCATTTGACACTGTAGTCCAGACTCTGGACGTTTTCTATCATTACGCATCCACGCGCCGCTCCACAGCTTATCGCGCTATCCCCTGTGTAACCGCTCGATGCCAACAAACCTGTCCGAAAAAAACGTCCAGAATGGTTTGACAGTGCGTAAGGTCAAAAGTTCATATTAGGTATGCTTACGTAATGCCCTATCTCTCGCAAGCTCATTGCGTATGCATGAAAACTAAGGGATCGATCACAGAAAAATTCTGTGGGATCGATCGATCTGCAGCCAGCTGTGTGCATTGCACCGTGAATACAGTGCGATCTGCAACAATTACTAATTGTGCACAGAGATGCCTGCATTTTTGCACAACACACATTATCACAATCAAAGAGCCAACTCTTTGATCACAATGCAATGCGATACATGTACTCAGTTCTTCAGTGATCCGTACCATGCATTGTTGCACAGCTGATTAGTGCAACGTTTTTGACTGGCTGAAAGTTATGGTTGCAGTCATCCAAGACCTCCTTTTACGTGGTGTTTCGGACTTACCACTTTGTTGTGCCCAGATTCGATGATGACTTGAATATCATTCTTGAGATTGAAAATGGCGAGCTACAAATCGCCAGCTCGCCGATGTATGATTTGTGATGTGCCACTTCTAACGTCCAAACACTACATAAAACTGCAAAGAACTCTGTGAAGGTCGTGAGATGTGGACCTCAAGAAAAGTTGGAAGATTTGTTTGGCGATGTTATTGTTGGTAAAGGGGATCAATATGTTTTGGGTTTTTTTTTGTGGGGGGGGGATTGTGCCAATCATATTCATTAAAGGAAATAATTTTGTCATCAATTATTCTTCCTTAATAATATTGTATGATGAAATATTCAGAAATTAAAGAAATTCTTTAATTGACATAGGCACTTGTATGCACCTGTTTTCACTATTATCTGGCCCACTAAATAACAATGTAATTTTGTAATGTAAGCTCAGGGCTGTGAGATGTAGGTTCTATGAACCGCTACTTAGCTATGGTACAGTGCCGACCGCGGGAAATGTCACGCAAACCCCTAGGGCAAATGCGGGAAGCCCTTTCGTCCGGGCGTACTAGTTTATACGCGGGCGTTTGGACGCGTACAGACGAGGGAAGTCGCCCGCACTTTCACGCTCGTCTAAACACCCGCATTTGCCCGAGCGCTCCAGCGCGGAATTAATGATATGAAAATCAAACTCTCCCGTCAACCATCGGCTACATGAAGGAAATTAGCTGAAATCGATCCGCGAAAATCTTCTGAAAAGTATCAGTAATTTGCCGGATGTTTGCTTTTACGTTCGAAAGTAAAATAATAACCATGACATTCAGCTCCCGAATATGCTAAAGCAAATGTCGAATGATCCCTTTGACGTTTGGAAATGAATAACAATAATACTCCGTACGATGATTAAATAAATGTCGCATGTTTGCTTTTACTTTCGGAAGTAAATAGCAATAACATTCATCTCCGGAAGATGCTAAAATAAATGTCGGATCTTTGCTTTGACGTTCGGAAATGAATAACAATAATATTCAACTCTGTACGATGATAAAAATAAATGCCGGATGTTTGCTTTTACGTTCAAAAGTAAATAACAATAACATTCAGCTCCGGAAGATGCTAAAATAAATGTCGAATGATCCCTTTGATGTTCGGAAATTAATAACACTAATATTCAACTCCGTATGATGATTAAACAGATGTCGGGTGTTTGCTTTTACTTTCGAAAGTAAATAGCAATAACATTTGGCTCCGGAAGATGCCCAAAAAATGGCAGATGATTGCTTTTTACGTTTGGAAGTGAATAGCAGTAACAGTCTGCTCCATATAATAAAATAAATGTCGGATATTTGCTATTACATTTCGAAATGAAGAACAGTAACATTCAGCTGCGTTTGATGGTAAAGTAAATGTCTGATGTCTGCCTTGACGTTCAAAATGAAAAACAGTAACATTCGGCTCCGTACGATGCTAAAATGATTGTCGGATGTTTGCTTTTAAATTTGGAAATGAATAACGGTAATGTTCTGCTCCGAACGATGCTAAAATAAATAACAGATTGTTGCTTTTACATTTGGAAATGATTAACGGTATTAATCGGCTCAGTTAGATGCTAAAATAAATAGCGGATGTTTGCTTTCACGTTTGGAAATGAAAAAGGATATCATTCAGCTCCGTAAGATGCTAAAATGAATGTCGGTTGTTTGCTTTAACATTTGAAAATGATTAACGGTAACATTCGGCTCCGTAAGGTGTCAAAATACTAGTAAATGTTGGATGATTGCTTTTACGATCAGAAATGAATAACGATAACTTTAGCCTCTTTACAATGCTAAAACAAATGTCGGATAAATCAGATAATTTTGCTTAACATTCGACGTCGTGCGACACCAAGTTGATTGCATAAACCTTCGACACTTCGTTGCTGCTCAATTTTATTTGATCTCGACATTATGGACGCTATACCTATTTGATTTAATTGTCCTTATTTTATCAACCTTCGACATCAGCCGCTACTTTATAGTTTTCTCGATCACTGACGTCGGACGGTATGACCTAATCAACTTTGGTCATTGGTCGCTATTTAATAATTTCATCAACCTTACACATCGGTAGCTATTATTCCGATGTTCGTTATTCCGAAGGCTCTCTAGTCCGAAGATTCGTTATTCAGAAGGTACATTGTTCCGTTAATTTCATTTTCGGATTCATGAATCTTCGGAATAACGAACCTTCGGAATAACGCCACAAACGTTCGAATTAACGAACCTGTAGGTTTAGGGAATTTGTGTGTTTCGAATTTAACGACCCTTCGGAATGACAAACCTTCGGAATATTACGAACAGCACCCATCCGATTATCAACCTTCGACATCGATCGCTGCTTACTGATTTTATCAACCTTCGACGTCGACCGTAAATAACGTATTTGATTGACACTTTCGACGTCGATCGCTGCACATTAGATTGGCAAACCGTCGAAGTGTCGATTGCTGCCTATTTATTTACTGGTTCCCCAATATCTGACTTAGTTACTGATTTAATCTACCTTCAACATCGGTCGGTCATTATATTGTAAGTGGCCACTTATTGTCTCGAGCTTGATATTTCCCAATGGCGTCCACGTCCACACACACACACACACACACACACACACACACAAAAGAAAAAGATCTGAGTCTTAAAGGTCTAACGAGGCGTGAAAGTCTTTGTGTGATGCTTTTAATTGTGTCATTCACAATAGTGTCACGGTCCCTAAGATGGATGAAAGAGGCGCAGATCTTAAGAAGCCACTTGAGTTGAAGTTTAACACCGTCTGTCTATTCTTAAAGTACACGATTTGTAGGGAAAAAAGAAAAAGACAAAGAGAGGGAGAAAACAAAGAAAACGTAGGAGAGAGAGAAGGGTATGGCGAAACCACCAGAGTGGCATTATGTAATCAACAAAGCTGCGTTTAACCATGGAGCTACTAACAGAATAGCTCCATGGTTTAACTTTACTCGAGTCCCCGAGAAGTGGTACTACACGTGCATGCATAATGTTTATCTTGGATACATGTACTGTAGGTACCCTTCTCTCCTTTCATGATAAATTGTTTATACGTATCACATAACTATATCAATGCATGTTTACGTCGCAATTTGTCCAATCGGGGTTTTCCCTCTTTAAGGAGTGCTTGCTTTCCAAGAAAAAAAAAAGGATGAAATGATTATGAGCAAAACTGAATGCATTTAAGCAGCGGAATCGCGCTACATCAATAGCACTCCAAAATCTTCGAGTGATCCCGGAGGTCACTCCGAGTGAAAATGAACATTTTCACTCAAAATTCACTCCAATTTCACTCTAAATTGACTCCGTTTTAAATGTATCCACCCCTTCAAGTGTGAATGTTTTCATTTTTTTTTAAGAGAGAGAGAGAGAGAGAGTAGGCCTACTGTGCATTGGAATACGAATCTCTGCTGTGCAGCGATATTATGATCGCTATAAAAACGATCAGTTCGATGAGCAAAGCACGTGCTTGCCCTGCCAGCAGTGAGTGCGCCATGTGGTTCCAACATACTCATCTTGTGTGCCCAGCGTGTTTTTATCACAGAACTCTTGTGTGTAGAGTTCTGTCGTTTTTACGTTATGGTCAATTCATGACGTGTGAGTGCTTCGACTTGAGGCCTGTGAGATTGACAGGTGCCGTTTACAAGAATAAAAACTGTCAGTAGTGACTATCAATCCCAAAATCAGTTGCTATAGTAATCAGACTAATTACTTAAGTGTAGAGTTACATGTAGTTATGTATTTCGAATGACAATGCGCACATCCCCTTTATCATCACACTTTTGATACGGCGGACAGAAGGCCGTTAAATTTCATTGCTCTCAATGATTCGATACAATCATAGCTTTTAAAAGGTCCAATTAAACAAATCGGATATGAAATCACGGTTACAGCTCGTTATTCCGAAGGTTCGTTAGTAAGGTTCTTTAGTCCGAAGGTTTGTTAATCCGAAAATGAAATAAGGTTCGTTATTCCGAAGGTTCGTTAATCCGAAAATGAAACAAAGCTCGACTTACTTCGAAGGTTCGTTACGGACCCTATATCATTTCGGATCCTATATCATTTCGGATCAACGAACCTTCGAGATAACGAACCCTATTTCATTTTCGGATTAACGAACCTTCGGAATGACGAACCCTATGTCATTTTTGGATTAACGAACCTTCGAAATAACGCCGCAAATGTTCGAATTAACGAACCTTTTTTCGTTTTCGGATTAACGAACCTCTATGGTTTAGGGAATTTGTGTGTTTCGGATAAACGAACCTTCGGAATAACGAACCTTCGGAATAACGAACAGCACCCGAAATCACGTCTTTATCTTGTTAAGATATAAGACAAAAAAAAAGGTCTTTATATGGCAGTGTCAAACATTCTTTACGAGACGCTGTTGCCCCGATTTCGTTGCTGTTCCCACGGCCCTCAGTTTATGAACTTGCGATGTTTCTTTATTGCGTGTGTTTCTAGCTTGTATTTGGCACTCACGGAATGAATGCGCGTACAGTATGGTAGGCTACATACTCGTGCTCTTGTTGTTGCTGAACATTTCCCCTTCACAGTGATTGTGTGGCATGATCGTAGAGTATGTTCAGATGGTGTTAGTGCGTTGATTAAAATGTTACCACAATAGATGCACGTGTGCTATATTTAACAACGATCTGAGGTCTTTGCTCCGCGCTGCTTTCTTGTTTACAAACATTGAATCTTGGTGAACTTAATTCACTATCGTCCCCATGCTAACATGCAAAAGAAGAAAACGCTTTTGTTCTTGTTTATGTGTACCATGCAGTGAACAGAAGGTAGACCTGTAAACTGTGCCGCTAGGCCCTAGCTGTAGTTTGCACTTTGACGGATTGTCACTGCTCGTCTACTATTCGAAGCGAAATGAAAATCAAACTAGAGATCTCGTGCTGTATACTTTCTCGTACTGTGCACTATATACCATATTTAAAATGCAATTTGTGGTAGTACTTGTCAACGCTGTGTTTTTGGCTCAAACTTTTCTCTCTCAAACTTACTTGGTTACGCAGGGGCGGATCCAGGGAGGACCGCAACCGGCGCCCGCCCCCCCCCCCCTTTATATATATATTTTTTTTTGTTGAAACAAAAGAAATGTAAAAAAAAAATGGGGGAGGGGTGCGTGCGCCCCCTTTAATTTTGTAAACGCGCCCCCACTTTACGGAATTCCTGGATCCGCCCCTGTTACGGGATAATACCTATCAGAATCTTCATGTAGTATTTCTTGTGATTTTGGTGCAAGCTGCATGGCAGTATTGATTTTGAGACACTTCTATGGTCCGTCAGCACCTGATTCTCTTTATGTGACGATGTGCACGTGAAAAGCATTCAAGCTTTCCCATGTTTTTGCTCTTGCATTAAAGGCGTATTAATTCACCACGTACATGAAACAAAACCCCCATAGTTCTGAAATGTGAGTTATAGGGATAGAAACAACCGCTGGAAAAAAAAAAATTGAATCCGTATGATCGAAAATACAGTACACAATGTGAACGGTTACAGTTCGCTATTCCGAAGGTTCGTTAATCCGAAAATATGAGGTTTGTAACTTGTTATTCCAAAGGTTCATTTATCAAAAAAAATGAAATAAGGTTCGTTATGCCGAAGGTTCGTTAATCCGAAAATGAAACAAAGGTCCTAATTCCGAAGGTTCTTTACAATCTATAAGAGAAATACTGATATCTCCTTATATTCTAGGCTTTATTACAAAAAAAAAAAAAAAATATGTAGGATGCTTTGCACAACGGACCTATTATGCATCACATGTGATATCTAAAACATCTTTTAAATCACTGCTCCCAAAGGTAAACATATGACCTTTGTGTATCTACTCGTTTGTGTGTATGTGTGTGCGTGTGGGGGGGGGGGGGGGGATAGTTTCCTTCTTCTTTTTTGTTAGAGTTTATCTTAGTTGATCTTGATACAGTGTACCTCTTTCGGTGCGCCCTTTCTCTTGTTACGTCACTTCATCTGTTTCTACATTTTGAAGCAAAGTAATTTGTTCAAGCATTGTGTATGTCCTCGTAACCGTAATGTGTCATTTTGCGGCGATGAGTTGGTTCTAGTAGGCCCTATTATCGCTGAGATGTAATTTTTGTAATAACGTGTAGAGAATAACAGATTTTTGTTTCTGAACGAAAGGAAAATGACGGAATTGTTTTGATAACCAATGTGGATGACGTGTTGAGAATTCTGATTCCTGTTTCAGAACGAAAGGAAAATGACAGAATTATTATTTTGATAACCAATGTGGATGACTACCTTCTATAAGTGATTTTGGTGTGAAAAGAGAGTTTGCTCAAAGAAACGCTTCTCATGAATGGTCAACGAAACAAAATACATCATACAATGCAACGTGACTCGCGTGCATTTAGCAAACGAAATGTCTAGACCTCCTTTAAGTTCAAGTAAAATGCATAAAACACAGAATAAGAAAGCAGACAAACTAACAAATACGGAATTAATGACCGCAGACGTAACGTAGGAAAACCTGACACCTATGCTTGAAGAAATTCCCAAAAAAGCAGAGCGCAAGATAAAAGAATATAATATGTGCGTAGTCCATACAGGTCGTGATGCGCTCGGTCGAAATGCGTATGTCGCAGTAAACGAAATTTTAGGCATGTCTACACATGTATATATAAATACTTGAATTCTACATACATTGTATAGTTTTATCTTTACAATAATATATAAAACAACCCCTTTCCGCATCCCTAGAAGTCATAAAAGAAAAAAAAAAGAAAATCGCCCTTAAAGTTCAGGTTATGTTCAAGCTCACAACCCGTTCCCCCCCCCCCCCCCCCCCCCCCATGATGCAACAGTCCTGCTTAGCGACGGCGTTAACGCTTCATCGCACACACATAAATGGCGACAGCTTGGGTGTGTGAGAAAATTCATTCTTAAATGGATGCACCCCCATGGCACTCAGGATTATCACTGACCCTCCTATGCCTTTTGTCTATCCACCCTCCTGCTTTAATCCCCCTCCCTTCACCTGTTGGCCTCCTTGCCCATGACCTCCCATCCTCTCCTTTTGTTTTCTTTGTTCCGTGTCCCTAGCCTGTCCCTGACTGTTCGTGTTGTGTGAACTTCTTTATAATGTGATTGCTTTCCCTGCCTGATTATCATTTTGCCTCTGACGAATATTCTTCTGGAATCAAAAGCTCAGGCCCCTTTAGAGTATAGACTCCATTTTACTCCTTTGGCACGCCACTGATATTCGATAAGCAGTTTTCAGCATTTTTGTGTTTGTTTGTTTTTGTTTTTGTTTTGTTTTGTTTTGTTTTGTTTTGTTTTTGCTACAGATAATTAGTCAATCACAAGACAGATATAATTCGATTCTAACCAATACCAAAATACGGTTGCCTGAATGTAAACTTTGGTGTGTTTGTGTGTGTGTCGGCTGCAGTGTAGTTTGAAACAACAGAAACAGAAAAAAGAAAGAGGCACGCAATGTGTGCTATATACGAAAAGCCTCATTTACCGAGAAAGTTGATCGCTTCCATTCTCCTCCCATGTTGTTGTCAATGGAAGCTAAAGAGAATGCTTTTAGCAAGTATACCAGTACCTAAAGAGGACCTGAGGAACCCGTTGTTTTGAATGCTGTGCTCGGTACGAATTCAAAACGCAGTCGAAGTTATCAGAATGCCATTATAATAGAACTGATAGCTCTATAGAAAACTTGTTTAGGTCAGTAAAGGTTGCCGTAATGCAATCTTTGTGGAATTGACTCATTACATCTGAACATTTTGAAAAACGTGTAGAGTACTTTCGTTTTGCATATAAATGTTAAGAAATAGTTTGAACTATGAAAATAAAAAAGTATGGTTACTTCAACGATGTTGAATAGTTCGATTAGCCGTGATGCATAAAGTGAATTCATGAATTCATCTGACTAATCCTTACCGATTGATGATCACTTCTATAAGCCAACAGTTAAGCTGAACTGCTTTGGAGTGATAAGACGCCAACTAACGAACAAAATGCCACATAATCGCGCGATTTTCAAACATTTTTGTGAGCGTCACCCGACCAATTTCAAGTGACGAATGTAACACTATTATATTACTGTATAATAGCAGACTGCTTTACAATTTGTAAATATTACGATCAACTGTTAATAAAAAAATAAATAAAACGATGAGGCAAAGATGAGGCAAAGTACGGGTAATTGCGAAAGGGTGTATTCCCCCCTTTTCTAGACAGGTAAACGATGAAAACTTGGTACATGTTGTATGCTATTATAATTATTATAAAATCCTGTAGCCAGAACTGATTTTACGATCATCTTTAACCTTTCAGAAAGTTCCAGTTTTCAACTTAAATAGTAGCGATAGCTTGTAAGAGTAAATTAGCATCCCTCTGACTATTTTTGGTCAATATGCATACTCTTAACCCTATTCTAACTGGGGGGGGGGGGGGGGGGGGGGTCAAATTGACCCCCCCCCCCACGTTTCGCGCCACGATTCTGCAACGCGCAAAGATTTTGCCGCGTCGTTTCACAACTTTTTTCATTGAAGTCTTCCGCATATTTTGAGACCAAATTTGCGACGTCTGAGTACACCGTTCTGAAGTTACGTAATGTTATGCAAATGCATGTCAACCGGAAACAGCTCAAATTCATGATATCGTGTGCAAATTGAATGCATAATTATTATTATGTTTTTTTTTTTTTGGTTAAATTTATATAAATTAGAGTATTTCATCTTTGAACCATTGAAATTAATCAATTCTAGTGTAGATAAGCCTGAAAAAGTGCCTGCAACAAATTTTGAAAAACAACAGAAAACAAAAGGTCGAAAAAACAATAAAATACATAAGAAATTAACAAAACAATAAAAAACAAAAGAAATTGATTTTGATTGTGCTTTATTTTTAAATGAAAATTGGTTTATATGTCGAGGAATTTTGACACAAAAATTTAGCAATACTTCAGTCTTTTTTATGGAGTTATTAGGTGAAAATATGATTTCATGCACAACTTTGCATAATCAATTTATTAAAAATAGAAAGGCAATATTTTTCTATTGTATGACCATGTAATCTTGTAGTTGACATCCAGCTCTATCTTCAGGAAAAATTTCGCAGCGATCGCGCGATCGGTGGCCGAGATCTGAAGGGGGGGGGGTCACCCCCAGTAAAAACTCCTCCCAGTTAGAATAGGGTTAAGCCAACTGGACAGAGCGATCAATGGGCGCGATTATCACCACGCGTGGTTAACCTAAACAATGCTCGGCCGGCTTGTTCGGTTTCAGTGTTGTTTTTTGTTTCTATTTCCCCCTTTTAAAAACGAAGGTTCCTTAGTCCAGCCATTGTTTTCGCTTCCTGCTCAAGACATTGAACAGTTCAGCAAAGCTGAAGTTTAGATCACTAAACGGCGACATGAACTCATGATGATAATAGGACTTAGATCACAGCCGAAAGTGCGCTCCTTCATTACTCTAGAATGAGAAAGAATACCCTGTCTGTGTTCAAAGTTGGGTTACGGACGATGTAAAAAAAAGGTTTGAATCATGAATTGTCGGATGACGTCGACAGGTTGATGATATAAATATTAGCGTATCATGGGAAAGATTAAGTAATGATGAGCCCAATGATATCGCAGGGCTCCAAACTAATTTTTATTTTTTGACCACCAAAATCATTGATTTCTATTTTTTTTTTGTGGCCAAAAAAATCAAGAAAAACATAGGAAAAACTAAATCGGTCCTGCTAAAAACAATTATTAAGCATTACTGACGTGACAGGTACCCATGTCTAAAATAAATGAATACAAAAGTAGATCATCTTATCACCATTATTCTGAATTCTAAGATTTAGCAAATAGGCTTATAGATAATTATAAAAGTTGATGCCTATTAGGTGGTCATAGCTTACTTTTGGGATGAGAAAGTGGGAGCATTTCCAGATTGTTTGTTTTAGCATTGTAAAGAGCCGAAAGTTACCGCTATTCATTTCTGATTGTAAAAGCATTCATCCAACATTTACTATAGTATGTTAGAACCTTACGGAGCCGAATATTACCGTTAATCATTTTCAAATACACTGTATAAAAGCAAACAACCGACATTCATTTTAGCATCTTATGGAGCTGAATGTTACCCTTATTGATTTCCGAATGTGAAGCAAACATCCTCTATTTATTTAAGCATCATACTGAGCCTATTTATACCATTAATCATTTTCAAATGTGAAAGCAATAATCTGTTATTTATGTTAGCATTGTACCAGAGCCGCCAACCGTTCCGAAAAATTCGTATACCAAAAATCGAAGGGAATACGACAATATGAAAACGTCCTTAGAAAGTACGAATTCACAGTGGGTAAAAATAATGGGTAAAAATATAGCAAACGCACGTCGCATGTGCCATGTTATCTGTATTCAGCTGGGATATCGATGCAACGCGTACGCACCGTATGTGGAAAGCGCTGAATAGAAAAATGTGCGCACACGCATATCGCTGCTTGCGTACTGTGTACACCGAACAGAACTTCGCGCGCGTGAATCCCTGTCGCCTACGGACCCTGGATGTTTACATGGATCGCCGTGGTATCCCCATGTGTGGCCGGCCGGCTGGGGATTGTCTACACACTGTAGCCAGCTGCCACTACAGTACCGTATGAGGCGGGGTGAAAGCGTCCCGTTGTGCAATGTCTGCTTCTTTTTCTCTTCTTTTCATCCTCTTGTCCCTTGCCTCCCAAGTACGAAATGATTTTTAGAGTGTTGTGTGTTTTTTTATAACGCTATTGCATCATTTTCTGCGAGGAAGTTGTAGAGGTGAGTTTCTGTTCGTGTATTGATGACTGATGTGCACTGCCCTCTGCAGTATATGTGCAGGTGAAAAGCGTTCGAACTCTCTTTCCCGAGTATCGTGGAAACTCGATTATTTCTAGGCCTATTAAAGGAGATCTCATATAACAGAATACTTATAACAAACTATTTTCCGGTCAAAATGAATCAATTTCCTTTGTTTTGTATCGTTTATTGACTTGATCCCATAGGATCTCGTCGCAATACCGAGTTTTATATGTGTGTTTATTTTCGCGTAGCTTTCGGTGCTGCAAAACTTTTGCTAGGGCCTAAGCTTACTACTAAACTTCGTTTTATTTCCGTTGTTTCTCACACCTCGTTTAGTACGATTTCTTCCATTTTATATCACTTTATCCGTTCCCTTTATACTTTGAAGTATTTAAACGTAATTCTCTTAGTGTCTCGCACTGTTATTTTCGTAACGGCGATTTCTCCGCTTCGCTGCAATCGAAGCGACGGAGTTTGATCCCAGCCGCTTCGATGTGCTATTTGTTGTCTTTTCTAAATGTTTGTGTTGTTGGGAGGTGTTGATACTTTGTATTTATTATTGAGTTTCCTAGGTATTTATCTCGAGGGGTTATGCGTGTTTCTTAATGTTGATCATAGGAAAAGGCTAAAATGATCTTGAGTGATGTCTGATAGTGATGATAACTATGCTGGTGGTGACTGGTGTAAAAAGACGGCTTCCTGTGAATGCTTAGCGTACGTGACGTTTGTTTTATTTCCCTTTCCCTCTAGTCTTCTTTCCCCCTTACTCTTCTTTCCCCTCTCAAGAATGATTAAAAAAAAAGAAATTACGTACACCTCACAACAAAACGAACCATGTGCTATAGCAACTTTCCTAAAGTTAAATTTAAATGTTCAATATCAGCAAAGAATAAGGCGAAAACATGAATGACAATAAATAAAAGCGAAGAGATTGTGTATGCAGTCTCTTCGGCTCGAAGAAACTTGGACACCCCACCCCTCTCCATCGTGGAAATTTCCACAAAAGCAGGTGCCACACCCAGGTGCGTGCCAGACGAAAGAATGCGCGCATTGGAATAAACAGCGTGTAAGTGTCCTGGAAATATCGATCGAAGAACCAGCTCATTAGTTGAATTAAAGGAATAATTGCAAAGATATCATGATTCTATGTCTATAGCCTTTCTTTTGACGCATAGTAGGGAACATCGAACAGTCGATTATAGTGTACTTGATCGAATATCTAATGTTCCCTGAACAATAAAAAAAAAGGATTGATTATTCAGTCAATTAAAAATGCAATCACAGAAATACATGAAAGGTCTCGTATGCCCAGACAAATTCACTACGAGTAGGTCCAATGAGATGCAGTCATCACTTGGTTAGACAGCAAAATACAACGTGTAATGACAATTAATTTCAGTTCACGCGCATCAAAACTGCTTATTACTTTTCAAAGTTTTGGCTATCAACATTCGTTCGTGGGTGTGTTTTGTTTGTTTGTTTTTTTGTGTGTGTTTTTCCCTCGTGAAAGACGTAATGATTTCTTCATATCGAACGTAAACTGCATGTTTACCGTAAACAAGCCATTCAGCTCAGCTCAGCTATGGCGCATTCGATCCATCGAACTTGCAGTAACCTCTTATAGGCAGGAGCACATGGCGCATTCATTTAAACTTGAAAATGAAGCCACGTGTTTGCACCACATCGGCGCTTCCACACACAGCGCGGCATTTTGCGATCATCGTTATAGCAGACTTTCCGATTCCAGTCAGGGGAAAAGGAATTGGAATACTTCGAAAAATACTGATGTTTAAAATCCAATAAAATGAAAAAAGCCTGAAAACGACGCATGATTATGTTTTGATAGTACATAATTGGAAACACAGAACAGAGTTTTGCATCCGCTCACACAGAAGCTCTCTTGAGAAGATCAAGCATTCCCCGTCCCCTGCTAGAAAGTGGAAGCTTCCATAATCAGCCCAGAAAGTTTTTGGAGGTACAAACTTGCACTTGTACACATTGCGAGAAAGCAATCAATCAACGCTGAACATTGCGTAGTTTAGAATCTTTATCGTGCTAGTGAACCAGCTGGATGCTTCGGCACGTGTCATAACGTTATGTTTAGAGCCTGTAGGCCTCATAGCAAAAAGAGGGAGATTGAAAAAATACGAATTCTGGTGGATAATACGAATTTTGGAGCTGCTGAGTACTAATTTGTGCTTCGAAAGGTTGGCAGCTCTGTCGTATACGGAGCAGAATTTAACAGTTAGTCATTTCCAAATATAAAAGCAAACATCCGACATCTATTTTATCATCGTACGGAGCCGAATGTCACTGTTGTCCACTTGCGAAAGTGAAATGAGTCATCTGACAATTATTTCATCATATCGTACGGGGCCGAGTTTTGAACGTCAAGGCAGACATCAGACAGTTTTTTTTTGTGTGTGTGTTTTGTTTTGTTTTGTTTTTGTTTTGTTTTTTACCATCAAACGCAGCCGAATGTTACTATTCATTTCGAAATGTAATACACATGTAGCAAATATCCGACATTTATTTTAGCATAGTACGGAGCAGAATGTAACTGCTATTCACTTCCAAACGTAAAAGCAATCATCCGGAGCCGAATGTTATTGCTATTTATTTGCGAAAGTACATAGCAATACAAATTATAAGCAAGCATCCGACATTTATTTAAACATCGTACGGAGTTGAATATTATTATCATTCATTTCCGAAAGTCGAACGGAGCTGACTGTTATTGTTATATTTCGAACGTAAAACTGAATATCAGACATTTATTTTATCATCGTATATACGGAGTTATTTTGGTTATTAATTTCCGAACGTCACAACAAACATGCGTTATTTATTTTATCATCTTCCGGAGCTGAATGTTATTGCTATTTACTCTTGAACATAAAAGCAAACAGACATTTATGTTATCATCATATACACGGAGTTGAATATTATTGTGTTCATTTCCGAACCATCGAACGCAGCTGAATGTATAGTGTTATTCATTTCGAAATTTAAAAGCGAACATCCGACAGTTATTTTAGCATCGTATGGAGCAGAACATTACTGCTATTCACTTCCGAACGCAAAATCGTATATACGGAGTTGAATATTTTTGTTATTAATTTCCGAACGTCACAGCAAACATTCGACATTTATTTTAGCATCTTCCGGAGCTGAATGTTATTGCCATTTACTCTTGAACATAAAGGCAAACATCAGACATTCATGTTATCATCGTATACACTGTAAAAAATGCCACATGCGACATGTTTATGAACTAAACACAGTGTTAAAAATCTAAACACTTTGTTTAACATCTAAACACCCGGTGTGTTTAGCACGTGTAAAGTACTGAGAGTTAAAGTGTTTAGCTTGGAGTGTTTAGTTGGAGTGTTTATTCTGGTCACGTTATGTTAATCTCAATAAGTCCATATATGTATGGAGAAGTGTTGGAAATGGTGTGTAAATTGGAATTTCTAGTTTCCTTTTATCACGAGAAAGTGGTTAAACTGTTACGACATCAAGATGCACGATGAAATAATTCATGTTTTAGGTCTTTCATGGAAATGCCTAATCAATAAGGAAAAAGGATAACCTGAAAATATGTAATACAACTGTAATAAATCTATATTTTGGTTTCGCATGTACAGTCCTATATTTTAACTGCTAGAAAAAAAATGGGAGTTGCCTTTGTTAATGATTTCGTTCATGGTTTAGGGCATTACCCAAATGTTTGTTGAATAGGCCTAAACACTTCTACTGTCAGGATAAACAGACGCGTTTACATTTAGAACGCCTCGTAAACACGTTCTAAACACCGCACATGTTCAACATAAACACTGTGATACTCGTACTCTACAAGTCAGTCAGCGCATGTGATATGACGGCCGCGGCCACAACGCACGCAGTGGTGCCCTGTGCGTGCGCTTCTAGCGCACACTCGTGCTATGCATAATTACGACCATAATCAATGCACAATTGGCGGGAAAGGAGATGTGCGCGTACGTACCTGTACGGTTGGATCTGTCTGATTGGCTGACTGGTGCTGCCCCAGCGTAAGCAGCGCGATGTGCGTAGGCCTTTACAGTACGTGCGCGCGCATTCGTTCTAGGCTTGGTATCGTCCACTATACATACACTGTACTTACGACTCGATCGACTGCACTGACTGCACTGCAGTCCGGGGGTACAGTACTGCATAAAGATAAAGGAGCGGATCTAGCTAAGATGGCGTCGAAGCGATAAAGTTCTCGCCTGGCCGGGCTGCATGAAAGCGGTAAGTCTGTTAAGTCTGCCAAGTCGGTGAATAACAAGATTTATTGCAAAATTGCCCTCGTTTAATGTAAAACTGTAGTAGGCGTGGAAATAAGCTACGCCCTTAAAGATTTTGCTCGTTTGTTTTAGTTTTCTATTTCTAAATCTAACGACTACCACAGAACGGGGAACGCTCTAACTGTAACGTGTTAGTGTTGTTAACGTTACAATATCTACTAGGCCTACACTCTGCAAATTACCGGTACCGTAGTTATGGGTAAACTCGGCCTAGCGGGTAAACTCACTGTATCTTTAATTTTACGAAGTTATGAAGTATCTTTCATGTGAATGACGATGGGTTAGTGACTATATTTTGAGTGAAATTCAGTTTTATTCCCTGTAAATTCTTCACTCAACAGGTGGTGAAAATTGAATGTAAAGCCCATTAGGATGTCTTGGAAGGGGGTGGCGATGGCACCAAAGTGGGTGACGATGATGTCCTGACGTGTACTGTGTAAATCCTGCAAGACATTACCTCTGCTGGCAGAGAACGAGGCATGGTGCAGTCAGCAGAGTAAATCGACTGGGGATAGTACATCACTGTATACTACCCATGTGGAAAGTGGAAATCAAGTAAGTACTCAAAATTGCAGAGCCAAATCAATGAATATTATGTACTTAAAGGGCATGTAAATGAGTTTCTATAAAATGCAGATTTTAGATGCTTTAAGTTATTCTGTTTGTTTGTTTGTTTGTTTGGTTTTTTTTTTTTTGGGGGGGGAGGGGGATTACCTACTCCCGACTCCCGAATTCAATCCATTAGCTAAAATAAATATGGAAAATTGATTTATTGCAAATATTGTTGAAAGTGTAAATTACAGATGTAAAAATCTTCACCCAAGACACAAAGGGTACAGTATGGTCGTAACTCTGCTTGATAATGATGATGAATAAGAAAACAGAAACAACAACAAAAAAGACTTGAATTATTTCCAGAAAATTCAGCAAAGTAAGTAAAAACTGACGCAAGACACTATGTGCTAATACGATGAAGGGATTCTGTCATTCCTTTTAATTTGAACTTGCTTATGGATTCAGTCAACTTCTTTGCTATCCATTCATTTTCAGAATCTATGGGAGCAGTTAAGTCCATTGTATTGCAAAGCCAACTGATTTGTTTTCCTTGTGTAATCATTTGTTTTTACCAGCACCAGTACGTCATGGAAGAATTGATCAGGGATCACGCCAAACCTGTCTGGATTAGAATGAAAGATGCATTCGCTTACTTCTATACAACCCGTCTAAAAGTGCAAACATCTGAGGATCACAAGAACATCGCAAGATATACTGATAGGCCTACATGCCATATGAAGGAAATGAACCATGGATAATGATTTTGAATGTTAATAATCCTTTTCCCGCTAGCCATGTGATGTCTCACATCGTCATGATGCACTACAGACCTATTAGGAGGCATCCCACCTGTTAGAGCAACCTTTCTATTTTTTTTTTCTTCACTGACAGTGTGTATCTAAACCTGTATACTAGAATAAAGTAAATCATATGGGGGTTGATAGGGTTTTGTATGCGATGGGCCTTCAGTTCTCCGTGTGCATGTATACGTGTATTACATAATGACGAACCTCTAGAGAAATATGAAGGTAGGGGGCCTGTATAATTCGAAGAGGAATTCAATGCTTATTTGATGAAAATTGGTTTTGAAATGGCAGGGATATCCAAAACAAAGCGATTCTATTGTCCTCTGTGCTTACGATAATGGTCACCTGTATTCTTATTGCTCATAGATATGTGTAATTGTCTTTTTTTAACAGCTGGTACGTAAAATTGTAATGTTATCTATTATGTAAAGACACTTGCTCGAAATCGTTTTGCACTACTAAGAGAAACAGTTTTATTCACTTCATTTTATTCATCAACCAATATCCTTATAATTCACTGTTAAGATATTACTCAAGAACTTTGTTCGACTGGCTTTCTGTTATATTCTCGTGCAAAAAGGAATATAGAAATCAAATCAAAATATCGGCCATTTCATTTTTTTTCCCCCTCAGGTGCTTCAAATACAATCAGCAGATATTGGACGCAAATAAGAGGGCAGTAGTTGCATTTGTTTGGAATTTTTTGCAATTTTCTTGTAGACCTGATAGGAAATGCAGCATTCGGTAGTTAATATTTTCTTTCTGAGATATTCTTGAAATCGGTCACATGGAGAGAGGTATCAGAAATGTAGTACAACATGCATGGAGAATAGGGAGGAGTCTTGCAACTGACTGACAAATTGACAATGGAGGAGTCTTGCTGATCACATCGCGTGTTCATGACAGCCTTGCATACCCTCCCGCCTCCAGTTGTAATGCATTATTTTTTCTTTGTTCATATCCTCTTGTCTTTACCAAAAATTCTGCTGTGTCGAGATTGAAAGTAGCCCTCCATACCATGATTATGTGGAGTATGATGAAACTGATTAGACTCTAATAGACTATTCATGTATACCCATTGAGTTTGACTTCTTTCTCCAAGGTTCTAGCAAGGTAGATGTTTTTTTCTCACTCACCTTTTGAAATCCACTACCATTCTAATATTTCTCTCGAAATAGCAAAAGTGAAAAATCCATACAGTACTGTTAGCCTACATGTACTTTCAGTGATCGTCGCAGTGAAAAGAACAATATCATGTCTGTATTTAAGTTCCATTTATTGGTACTGATTAGGGAGTGCAGATGTTCACCACAGGCTAAATACAGTGAAAACATTTTTTTTTTTTTTTTTGGTCTCTTTATGAGGAGTGCATCATCTACACTCCCTGATCAGTACCAATACGACCATAGTGTTGTGCATGGTATAATTTGCCGTGAGCCTAATTTGGTTCGGGTATACCCCAAAGCACTTTGCCAATAATTGATGCAATCTTCAAGGTCGGCATCGATTTGTTCACAGACTGCAGTTATGTTCCTGGAGGTGTTACATACATGTCAAGCTTCCGAAGCGTTGAGTTGCAATTCACAATCAACAAGTTTATTCGTTTTTTTTTTTTACAATACCAATTCTTGAAAGTAGGCCGAGAATTGACTGAAAAGTAATTGTTAAATGCAATATTTTTTTTTTCTCCAAAATGAGTTATGTGTCATTTCCTGCATATACAAACTTTACTGTGTGTATAGGAGAGAATTCCATTTACGTCTTCGTGTACAGGCCAGTGACTCCCAGGTATCGTGCATTTAACTCAGTATGGTGTCGTATAGCAATAACATGGCAATATTTAAAGGGGAAATCCAGTCCAAATACAAGTTAGTCTGATAAGAAAGAATGAAATGTTAAGAGTTCATTGGTAAAATTTTGATCGAAATTGGATGTAAAATAAGGAAGTTATGACATTTTGAAGTTTCGCTAATTTTTGAGGAAACAGTTTTTGAATGGTTGATATGAATATGCAAATGGCAACGTGGGCATGTCATTCCCTCACAACTTACTTAATTTCAAGTTTTTCATTCAAACGCAATTATTCCCGAGGCTCAAGTCCTGATATATCTAACTGATCACTTTTCTGAAGTTATTCAACCAGCAATACCATAATGTTTCACATTTCATTAACATAAACATTGAATTTCATCATTTTTTTTTTTTTTGGTACACGATCAATGGAAAATTGTGAGGTTATGGCATGGTCAACTCACTCATTTGCATATTCATATCCGCTTTTAACTGCTTTGCAGAAATTAGCAAATCTTCACAATTTTATAACTTCTTTATTTTTCATCCGATTTTATTTAACTTTTTACTGTTAAACTTGAAAGGTTTTACTCTTTTTTATCAGATTTATTTATTGGACTCGATTTCCCCTTTAAAGGATTTTAACTTATTATTCATCAGATACTAGTATTGCCCAAGCTTTGACTGATGTTTTGATAACTTGCATTCAGAGAATTGCCTTTAACTCTTGTAGCCAAAATGTTTGTGAAAGCTAACCCAGGTCTTCCCTGGTATTATGCGATGTAAGTGTGCTGATGATTTGGTACATACTGGGTAAATTCTATATAATGTTATGCGTTTATCTTATTCCATGCAAAAAAAGAGAGGAAACAATCCACTTTACATTAATAAATACGTGGGAATTAACTTGCATGATGATATGTCTCATTTAAACACGTAGAAATTAGCATGTATGAATGTATGATGTGCAAACATGTCTCATATAAACACGTGGAAATTACCATGTATGATGTGTAAACATGTCTCATATAAACACTCAGCATGTATAAGGTGTAAACATGTATCATATAAACACTGAGAAATTGCGATGTTTAATATGTAAACATGTCACATGTTTAGTGTATGCAATTTTGTGATCGATCTAAAAATCAGACATGTGTTCTGAGAATAAACACTAAAATGGCAAATAAACATGTCGCAGTGTTTTTAATCTGTCACAGCGAATAAACATGTCGCAGTGTTTACATCGTAAACAGTGCGTCATGTTTATTTTTTGGTTCAGTGTTTAGATCTTAAACATTGTGGGTGATTATGTGACTGTGCGGTGTTTAGTATTTAAACACTGTGAGTGATTACGGTGTAAACGTTTGGTGTTTAGGCTATAAACACAGCAGGTGTTTAGTTTTTAAACATCAGAACCATTTAAAACATAAACATGTGTGTGTGATAAACACCTAGGGTGTGCTGAAAATAAACACAGCATGTGTTTAGTTCATAAACATGTTTAATATATAAACACGTCGCAGTGTTTTTAAACTGTCACAGAAAAGTGTTTAGTTAGGTGTTTAGAAACTAAACAAATTTTTTACAGTGTACACGGAGTTGAATATTATTGTGTTCATTTCCGAACCATCGAACGCAGGTGAATGTTACTGTTATTCATTTCGAAATTTAAAAGCGAACATCCGACAGTTACTTTAGCATCGTATGGAGCAGAATATTACTGCTATTCACTTCCGAACGTAAAATCGTATATACGGAGTTGAATACTTTTGTTATTCATTTCCGAACGTCATAGCAAACATTCGACATTCTATTTTAGCATCTTCCGGAGCTGAATGTTATTGCCATTTATGTTATCATCGTATACACGGAGTTGAATATTATTGTGTTCATTTCCGAACCATCGAACGCAGCTGAATGCATACTGTTATTCATTTCGAAATTTAAAAGCGAACATCTGACAGGTACTATAGTATAGCATCGTATGGAGGAGAACATTACTGCTATTCACTTCCGAACGCAAAATCGTATATACGGAGTTGGATATTTTTGTTATTAATTTCCGAACGTCACAGCAAACATTCGACATTTATTTTAGCATCTTCCGGAGCTGAATGTTATTGCCATTTACTCTTGAACATGAAAGCAAACATCAGACATTCATGTTATCATCGTATACACGGAGTTGAATATTATTGTGTTCATTTCCGAACCATCGAACGCAGGTGAATGTTACTGTTATTCATTTCGAAATTTAAAAGCGAACATCCGACAGTTATTTTAGCATCGTATAATGGAGCAGAATATTACTGCTATTCACTTCCGAACGTAAAAGCAATCATCTGACATCTATTTTGTCATCTTCCGGAGCCGAATGCTATTGCTATTTACTTTCGAAAGTACAGGCAATCATCCGTCATTCATTTTATTATCGTAAGAAGTTGAATATTTTTGTTATTTATTTCCGAACGTCAAAGGGATCATTCGACATTTACTTTAGCATCTTCGGGAGCTGAATGTTATTGCTATTTACTTCCGAACGTAAAAGCAAACATCAGATATACATTGTATATTTTATCAACGTATATACGGAGTTGAATGTCATTGTTATTCATTTCCGAACATCAAAGCAATCATTGAACATTAATTTTACCACCGAACGCACCTGAATGTTACTGTCATTCATTTCGAAATCTAAAAGCAAACATCCAACAGTTATTTTAGCATCGTATGGAGCAGAATATTACTGCTATTCACTTCCGAACGTAAAAGATCTGACATTTATGTTAGCATTTTCCGGAGCCGAATGTTATTGCTTTTTATTTTCGAAAGTAAAAGCAAATATCCGTCTTTTTATTTTATCATCGTACGGAGTTGAATATTTTTTGTTATTCATTTCCGAACGTCAAAGGGATCATTCGACATATAGCCTACTCAAGCATCTTCCGGAGCTGAATGTTATTGCTATTTACTTTCGAACGTAAGAGCAAACATCCGGCATTTATCTTATCGTCTTACGGAGTTGAATATTATCATTCACTTCCGAACGCCAAAGCAAACATTCGGTATTTATTCCAGTATCATACGGAGTCAAATGTCAGCGTGATTCATTTCTAAAATCAAAAGTAAACATGCGACATTCATTTTTGCGTCTTACGGAGCCGACTGTTACCGCTGTTCATTTCCAAAAGTAAAGGCAAACATCCGACTTTTTTTGTAGCCCGATTGGGCCACCGAATTTTCAGCAATGAAATTTTGGTGGCGCAGGTCGTTAAAAGTCGTGAATATCGAGATGATCGTAACCGATGTCGATATGTTCTAATAATTATTGATACTTGAGTGATGAACGCATGTGCACAACTTCCGTAGGTGTACTTCTTTAGAAAGTAGCGAACAATCAAGGCAGTGGACATCAGAGTGTGATTAAATCGAAAAGAAGCCCCTGAAATCGGAATTTGATGAAAATGGGCAAAGTCGGAACTCCATGAAATGTATTTTGATTGAGCGGTCAAAATAAAGCTTAACGGGAATGTGCCCGTGAATACCCTCGTCCACCCTCGTCCACCCTCGTCCAACCCGCGTCAATCGAGACGCATATTCCCGAGGATGGATTTTCCGTGCGGGCGGATGGACTCGTCCACTGAACGCGTATACCCGCGGGTACCCGCGGGGATACGCGTCAGTGGCCTCGTCCAGATCTCGGAAAAGCGTGACGTTTCCCGCGGTCGGCACTGTATACAAGATATCAAGCATATTCTGATCAGGGGTGTTTGAAGTGAAGGGGATAGGGTACAACCACATTACACAATTTGTAGTGCAAAGTTTTGAAGTACATGTAAGGAACCAGAAGGTGCCTTTTTTAGAGAGCAGTCTAAATTTAAAGAATTGCGCTAAGTTTGTACAACTTTTATAATTTTATTACCACTTCATGTAGGGCCTACTGGGCAGTTAGACCGAAACTATTCACTTTGATAATTTCTGTAAGAGAGACAATCAGACCAATATCCCTGTTGTAAGAATACCCCGTCACTCAGGTTTTTGTTTGTTAGTCTTCATGATAATAAAGCTAAATTTAGTAAACCAAGATGAAGACACTTAAGAGCATTTTTGCTAGAGATATTGGTCCATTTGTCTCTGGCATTACAAGTGAACAGTTTTGGTTGAACTGCCCTTCTGCATATGCATATATATATATATATATATATATATATTTATACATAGATATAGATATTACAATATATATCTTCCTTTCTTTTGGCAAACCATACCTGTATTTGCTCAAAATAGTAGCTCCATGTATATATACATTATTAAATAAGTAGGCCTATTCATATCAAAAGACAGTCTGACAAAGCAACTTGTTTTTTTCTAATTCACAAACATTTAAGGGGGTTATCAGCATGAAATTATGCTTGGGAAATGTGTGGGCCATGCACACAACAAACACAAACACATACACGCATGTGCACACACACACACACACACACACACACACACAAACACATACACGCATGTGCACACACACACACACACACAAACATACACAAACACATGCCACACACACACACACACTCACATGTTAGCAATTTGATAAAACCCCTATTACAAATCACATCCAAATTAAAACATTGTATACTTTGTACATGTACAGCTGTACAGTGTAGTAGACTGTACTTTTTTCAACGTTTATGGCACCTGATTATTGGTAAATAAGTTTAAATTTTATTTTTCAGTGTTGACGTGTGGTAAGGAAATACATCAATTTATCACTATTGTACTTTGAAATGTACAATGCACAGTGTACATGTACATTACGCATATGTGCAATATATGTACTATTAAATATACTGTGTAGTTTTCATCATTTCATGTACAGTAAGAGCCATGGGCGTAAATCCCGGGGGGGATGGGGGGGGGGATATATCCCCCCCCCTGAAATGGAGGAGGGGGGGATGGCCTGTACAATCATCCCCCCCCCTGAATTTTGAGGGGAAAAATGGAGGAAGCAGAAATGTGATTGTATCAATTTTGGCACATTGCATGACATTTGTACGCCGGCCTTCAGACAGGTAACAGAGCTGAACAGTATTCTATCTTGTAGGAAAATGTATACAAATTGTACATAATTTCTCAAGCGCTCGCTCGCTTCGCTCGCTCGCGAAGAAAGTAACATTGACATACACTGTAAGGTATGGCTCAGACGTTGACAACGTCAATATAGGCCTACATGTAGGCCTAAACATGCGTGAGTAACTGGGGACCATCTGCAAAATATGTACGAAAACAAACAAACAAACAAACAATAACAAAAACTATATCGCCATAATTGAACCCCCTCCATTTCCTGAATCATTCCTGAGAAACGACAGTGACTAATGACTCAGTCAGGATACATCTATGGGCATACCCAGGGAAGATCAGTGATCAGGGGCATCGAATCTATTGGGGGGGGGGGGGGGGGGGGGCAAGGGGCATTTGCCCCGCCCCTGCGGAAGTGTTTAGGCAGACAAATAATTTATCCCCCAAGCAATTCCCGAGATGAGGACAAATCTCAAACTTTCTTAATGGAAAATTGTCGAAAAATCGCCAGAACTCTGCACCAGATCGTTGTATTGCAATCATAAATATGCAAAAGCTCCGCTATACAGGATCCCTTTCGATAAACTTTGTACAATATTTTGACATTGACGTATATTTCCCTAATTTATCAAAGAGTGTGCAGCAGATCTTTCACTTAACAAAAGCACCCTCATATGCAGAGGCGTCGATGGGGGGGGGGGGGGGGGGGATGGTTCCCCGATAAAGTGGGACGAACAAAAGCGAAAAATATAGCTACAAACGGCAGTTTTTGGAGTGTAAAATGTCAAAATTTTCAAGCTCGCTCGCTCCGCTCGCTCGTATTTAACCGCTGTGCCATTCTCCTGATGTTGCTGATAGTGACTGACAGCAGTTGCGCCCAGTGCGCCCCCCTTAATTTCCAAAGCGAAAAATTTATCTACAAACGGCAGTTTTGGGACTGTAAAATGTCAAAATTTTCAAGCTCGCTCGCTTCGCTCGCTCGCATAAATTATTCCATTCTCCTGAGATTGCTGCCAGTAATTGCCAGCAGTTTTCGCCCGATGCGCCCCCTTAATTTCCAAAGCGAAAAATATAGCTACAAACGGCAGTTTGGAGATTGTAAAATGTCAAAATTTTCATCTCGCTCTCCTCACTCGCTCGCATTTAATCATTATTCCATTCTCCTGATGTTGCTGCCAGTAATTGCCAGCAGTTTTCGCCCGATGCGCCCCCTTAATTTCCAAAGCGAAAAATATAGCTACAAACGGCAGTTTTGGGACTGTAAAATGTCAAAATGTCAAAATTTTCAAGCTCGCTCTCTTCACTCGCTCGCATTTAATCATTATTCCATTCTCCTGATGTTGCTGCCAGTAATTGCCAGCAGTTTTCGCCCGGTGCGCCCCCCTTAATTTCCAAAGCGAAAAATATAGCTACAAACGGCAGTTTTTGGACTGTAAAATGTCAACATTTTCCAGGTCGCTCGCTTCGCTCGCTCGCATTTATTCATTATTCCATTCTCCTGATGTTGCTGCCAGTAATTGCCAGCAGTTTTCGCCCGGTGCGCCCCCCTTAATTTCCAAAGCGAAAAATATAGCTTCAATCGGCAGTTTTGGGACTGTAAAATGTCAACATTTTCAAGCTCGCTCGCTTCGCTCGCTCGCATTTAATCATTATTCCATTCTCCTGATGTTGCTGCCAGTAATTGCCATCAGTTTTCGCCCGGTGCGCCCCCCTTAATTTCCAAAGCGAAAAATATAGCTACAAACGGCAGTTTTGGGACTGTAAAATATCAAAATTTTCAAGCTCGCTCACTTCGCTCGCTCGCATTTAATCGCTATGCCATTCTCCTGATGTTGCTGCCAGTAATTGCCAGCAGTTTTCTCCCGGTGCGCCCCCGCCCCCTTAATTTCCAAAGCGAAGAATATAGTTACAAACGGCAGTTTGGGGACTGTAAAATGTCAAAATTTTTCAATGCAAAAAGATTTCACCGTGGGAGGGGGAAATCCCCCTACCATAACCCCCCCTCACTTGCTTCGCTCCCTCACATAACCGCTCCCCCTAAGATCAAATCCTGTCTACGCCGGTTATAGGCCCCATTGTTTAGTAGGCCTTCACAGTGATGTCGCACAGGCGGAGCAAGAGCTGAAATACCACGATTTAGTCATTCAATGATATATTGTGAATATTTCATTTTCTTATTGTTTTTTTAAAGAAAAGAAAACAAAATTTTCACCAAAAGTGTGCACCAGATCGCTGAATTTCAGGTCTGAAAATGCAAAATCTTCCACGTGTGGGAGAGGGATACCCCACCCCCCACATACCCTCCCCCCGTTCGGTCGTTCCGCTCCCTCTCACAGGTATTTAGAAAAAAAGAAGATGTTTTCATACTTTTAAGGACTGATTTTCCGCCGAAAGTCATCTGACAAGCAAAAAAAAAAAGCAACAAGAACAAAAAGTCTTCATATTTTTGCTGCCAATTTCCTCCCACTTTATATTTCATGCAAAAGAGTTGGACATCCGATCCCTGTAAAGTGTGTGAGTGTGTGAGTGTGTGTGTGTGGGGGGGGGGGGGGGCACCAAGCTTCTTCCCCCCCCCCCCCCCCCCAAGCCGGTCCGGTTATGGGCTTGTAATCGTGATGGTGACCATCCCCCCCCCCCCCCCCCCCACTCCTCAGTACGGATTTACGCCGTTGGTAAGAGCAGACAGCAAAGTGAAAACAAATGGACTACGAGTAGTGTAATTTGAGCATATGTATAATTTGTACATTTTTTTAATCACATTACTTCTTAAGCCTTCATTATAAAAAATTGGCCATGATGGTAAAACTATTAATGTTGTACCAACTACCAAGGAAGTTTCAAAGCTAGCATCCCACTCCCAACTGTCAATAATGAGTTCAAAAAGTTGTCACTCTGGGAAGGACGTTCAAAATAATTCCTCAGGTGTATAAGTGTCTTTAAAGTTGGATATTCTGTGCCACCAAGTACTCATAAGGAACTGAAATTAAATGTTCTATAGTTGATAAAATATTAGGCATATTTCAGTTGTTTCTCCATGCTCTTGAAATTCCTTCATTATACACTTTCATTTGTACATACGCATGTACAAGTACTGTAATATACAATACATTTACTGTATATTCATGATAGTTCATGATCATTGTTCAACAACAGTGCATTATTTCAAACAAAATACATTGTAAACTGTTTGACTCTGAATTTTGATGTCAGAGAAATAATTTGATATGTCACATTTCAGTCTGATTACCATGTGTAGTAGACTCTCATTACACATCAAAAACACAGGATTAACACAAACTGGTTACAAGTTATGACAAAGAAATCTTTGTTTTTTCATTTGTTGCACTTTACAACAATTCTTGGTTTTAAAAAATGCTTCAAAGTTCAAAAAGGAAAATAAATTCATTGCTACACAGTTCAAACTATAGGTACAAATGTTCATGTGCATTAACAGAACTAGTTTTAGTTTTATCAAAATGGGCCAAAGAACATACTGTACTTCTCATGAATGATTTTGTATGTAAAGAAAGTATATGTAAACAAGTTCTTGGTATTATATGTAGTTGTACAACTCAAAAACATACTCTACACATGTGTACACATTGTATGCACATGTATGCATAGATGAACAAGCGATGTACAATTACATGTGCAGACAAACAGCATAACAGTTCAATTTTCAAACACCCACCCAAACACCCAAAACACACAGCCCATCCCCACTTGGCATGGTCTGTATGTACATGTACATGTAATCCACTACATCACAAAAACACAACCTTGAACTAAAATATTTCAACTTTTCCATAATTTTATCACTTGTAATTACGATATGTACCCATCAACATGTCCAATGAAATGAAAATATTCACGCCTAAAAAACAAAGTACAGTATGAAAAGTAGGTGTGTACAAATGTACATTGTATTTGCTTCTATGAATAAGAGCAAGGTACAGTAATTGCAGTGATAAAAAGAAAATTATTGTACATGTAGCATGGAACTGCAAAAATTCAGGTACACCAGAAACCAATGTACCAACCACTCACCATTACAAACCTTAAGGAGGAAAAACACCTACAGTGGATTCTTGTTTTAAAACAATCATATGAATTCTCTAAAAAACAATTTTCAAATCCCAAAGGTACAAGCTAAGCTACATGTACATGTGTATACGTGACATTTTTCATTTAAAAAAAAAAAATCTCAGCTACGATGTACAGCTGTACATGATTCTTCATGTTACCAGTATATCTGATAAGGCCTGAAAATTGAGTGCTTTTAAAAAGTGGATATAATCGTCTAGATCACTTGGGCATCCACACAAAACCGTACTGTGTATGTTGCTTACGTCAACACCCAGGCCAGACGCAATGGTAGCTATCAGAACTCTGATTTCACCATCTGTTGCTAACATGCTGTCAACAATTTCCATTTGGATATCAGTTTCAGTGTTCCGGTGGTACATATAAACTTATTAACATACCTGTCGCAACCTTCTGGAAGCAGTGCCATAAAGGTCGCGTACACATTACTGCACATTTTTCTTATCATCCTTTCACAACATGCACCATGGATCTTCAAGTCATCTGCCAGCCACTTGAACATTGTATCTAAATCTCTTGCAGCAGACTTGACAACATGTTTTATATTTTGCTTGTCCGGCAACTGATTTACCCACACATGGGCAATTCCACGGTAACTGACGTTACGCGTAAGGATTTTCATGAAATTGTTTATGTTGTAGTTTTGTGAATGAAAGCACCTGGGGCTTGTAATTAGCATTGATGAATGAGTTCATGAGAATGAAGAAATGGGTGGAAAGTTTTTCTCTCAAACTGCCTTTCTTATCACATAGCAAGTGAAAATGTGTTGGTAACTGACGTTACGGAAAAAGGACATGGGAAATTATGGAGTAGATTTAAATGGAAATATCTCATGTCCCTGACTTCTAAACTTTATGTGCTTTATATGGCAATATACCTAGGTTCTTGGGAACAGGTGTGCAAAATAATGTGCACTTTAGATATTTCCTTTTAGCACCATGCCAATTTCAATGAAGGCATGACGGTAACTGACGTTACGTAACTGACGTTACGCTTACATTTGCCATAGGGTTTACACATGGAAAATCATGATTAGGAATAGTTTTGTGATATTTTATAATTCTGACCTTTCAGAGTGATTTGTTTGATATGGAATCATAGCTTGGTTCACCAATTACAAATACCCAAATGAAATGAAACATTAGTCCATTTTCTTTGTGTTTAATGAAAACTTAAAGGGAAACATGTCAGTAACTGACGTTACACATACTTTTGCTATGGGGTTTACAAAGAACTAACTTCTTTAACAGGTTATTATACTGCTGCAGTATACCAGTAACAATCCGAGGCATTTACTTAGCAACAAATTAAAACAAAATCTAAAGGCACAAATGGGGTGGGGCCCTTAGGGGGCAAGCTCCCCCCCCCCCATGCCATAGCACAGTTGAGCAAAAATAATGTAAATGCACCAGAGGATATTTCTTGACATTTGTCTTAAGATTGAAATTTTATTCAACAGTTATGATTACACAGAGCCATTTAGATTCAGCAGTTCCAAGTATCTAATATTGACATAACTAAGGGGTTTTTTGGGGGGTTTTTTTTATGAACAGGAAAGTTTCTATCTAGAGTACCCCACCCATAATGCCCTGCAGTACTACACAAAACACAGATATTTTTGTGTGTGAAAAAAAAAACATATCTTTCAGGTCATGGGGAAAAACACATACAAATAAAATTATTTAAGTGAAATCCACTGTGATATATTCTTTCTTCTTTTCTTTGTTTTACTCCTTCTCCCTCAAGGCATTGTTAGGGCCACAAATAACAAAATGATCTCCATTATCAATAATGATTTAAATATATGATTAGTGTTACACTTTTAATATTTTTTCTGTGAAGAAGAAGCATGCTTTTTTGGTCAAAGGGGCATTTGTTTATTCCTTGCTTGAAGGAATGTAATTGTTTTTCTTTTCCTTTTCACTGGTATATCAAGGCTTGCAAATACATCCCAGATACCAAGAAATAGGACTTTGCAATGAAAGAATTTTAAGATCAATATAAACGAATCTTCCTGTTCATAATTATCATGTATTACACAAATGTCCCTGCATGAATGAAATAAAGTAATCAACAAATATGAACAGTTTTTTTATTTTACTCTAGAATCACCTCTCACTTTGAGCAACATTATTGTTAAACGTTGAGCAACATCAGTGTTAGTTTCAAACAGTAATGACAGTACATGCCTTATGTCAGGCCTGCTTATGTACCATTTCAAGATGTGCCATATTAACTAAACCAAACATATAAGTGCAAGCGAAGAAATATATCTCTTCGTGCATTTGCATTGAGGTAGAAACTTCACTAAGCTTCCAGAAAAAAAAAAGAAAAATGCTAGCAAAAGTAGTCATTAGTAAAGATTATGAAACTGTTGGTATACAGCTGTACACAAGCTTTTTAATAGAAAAAGGTGGTTACCATGCAACCACATAATTGATTAGGCCTACAAATTTGGTAGCTTTATCGTCCCGTAGGACTGTGAATGTACTGTATAGTAATTTGAGTGCATTATATATTGCATGTGGTAAACCTAAACTTCCAGATGATTTAACCTTAAACTTGTGCTGAACCGAAAATCAAAAGCTCAAGCCCCCTCCACCAAAAAAAATATAAATAAATAAATAAGATAAAATGAACCACAAAAAATGTATCCATGGACATACAGTGTACCATGGTGATGACATCATTCCCTATCAAAGGGATTGCTGCTCTTTGTTGATAACCTTTGACTTCCCAGGTGTATTGAATGGCCTAAAGTCAAAAAATTTGCCTAAGTTATAATTACTGTCATGGTAACTGACGTTACATACTGGTATATGACGTTTCGGTAACTGACGTTACACATTTTGATGTGTTCATTTGACTCTCCAGTATGCCAAGTATCCTTATTTTCTGGTATTGAAAGGAAGGCATACGGGCATACATTAGAAATCCTAAGTTACATCATACAGCTCACTTTCTTTGATGAATAAAGTTAAAAATTCCTTGTTTTTGGTAACTGACGTTACATCCATCATTGTCAAACTAATTAAAAGTTTTTATGAAATTCTTTAACGCAACCAGCTTTTTCTTTCTATCATGTGGTAAAAGACATGTCTGGTAACTGCATACATATAAAAGATTGTTGTTTAGAGTACTAGTAAAGTGGATATACAGAGGGTAAATTATGTGACAATACACTCTTTCTCACCATTGAGTTATAGGCATATTTTGGCAGCCATTTTGAAAATCAAAATGGCCGCTTTTATTGAAAAAAATACTGATTCTTAAAACTTCAACTCAAGTATTGTCTGAAAATGTATGGTGTTTGAAACAAATATCATTTTGAATTTTCGGCATCTGTGTCCTACATACCGTGGAATTGCCCACATATATAATTGCGAAGACCATAGTTTTCGATGATACCGCTACGCACATCTCTGGTTGCAGTGGCTGTCAGGGCAACAGCGGGACTGACGACTTGAGTTTCGATCGTAATTCACCCAATTTTCCATACACTGCTCGAAATGCTTTGGTGTCTCCAGATGCAGTCCCCCTATTTGAAAAATAAGAAAAAAAAACCCAGTAAGATTAAAAAAAAAAAAAATTCTACATTGCACATGTGATTTTAATAATGCCTGCAGTCTCTTCAATGTATATCACATAGCCATAAGACTGCATCATTTTAATCTATAGATGTACAAGTATTGTAAGGGAACATAATGTGTAAACGGTTGTAACAGATATGCCGAGAGAGGGCGGAAAGAAGAACAAAAGATGGCGACTGTCCTCAGAGGACCTATGTTGACGATTCGGTACCGAAGACCGAATTAAAGTGTTCAAAAGGCAAACCCTGTCTGGTTCTAGTGTCATTCCCTGTTGTGCTAAGTTGTCCCCTTTCAGTATGAGTACATTTGCATACTGAAGCATGTTCCTATTTGAGTTTTTTCTCAATGTACATGCACATGAAGAATTAGTCTGTGGGCCACAGCGTGTGTCTCGATTGCTCCTCTGTCTGTGTAGAGGAGCAAAGCCGACGAGACACAGGCTGTGGCTCACAGATTAAAGCTAAGGCAGTAGGCCTATGTGTAATTGCATTTGTATGCGAGAAAGTTACAGTAGTTACTGTACTGTACAAAACAATTAAACCAGTGCAGTTACAGTGTTAAAAATTTATTACAATTACACAGGATTTGACTCAGCTCAGTACACCTAGGAACACTCACAAGAGTAGTACTGTAGTAGAAGCCTGACATGTGTTTACCCTACCCGGCCCAGAGGCCAGACATTTAACTACATTTAGTTTTACAATCATTTTGTTGTTGTTGTTCAACTAGGGGCCTACAGTTACAGTTTGTAATTCAAGACAAGAGACACGTAATGAAAGTTGCCTTGACGAATCATTTGTAGAAACTGGATAGATCTAACGTTAAATGATTAGCTTACCGCTAGGCCGCTTGAGTCTTCGACTTTGTCACGCAGGCCAAGCAAGATCCATAGCCCTGCTCATCTGGTCCGAAATTAAAGACTTCAAAGGCATGACAACAAGAGCCACAGCTTTCAAAGAGTCTGGTCCATCATGCAGATCTAGTTTGCGAAGAACATCAACGCACAACGGTGCAGCTTGGAAGTTGGAACACCACACTATTGCCGAAACCAGTCGGCAGGGAGATTTCATAAAATCATGACCACGCACGGAGAAACGAGTACGTGTAGTAGGGACTTCTAAGTTCTGGTTCTGCTGCTGCTCCCCGAAACGGTCAACGAAAACTTCTCAGTAGCACATTGCATTGAATGCTCTTCTCATTATCACTGTCAGAAAAGCGATGCGGAGACGCTGATTTTGACATCCATTGATCATGTAAACAAGGTTTGGAGGAAATACTTGAAATGCTGCACAGATTTTGGTCGGAAAACGCAAGACTCGGAATCAACACGAAAAGCACATTTGTTACACAGGCTGTATGCTGTACACGCGATCCGGGGGATCCCCGATCGAGAAGTAAAAGCCACCTCGAAATTGACATGTACGATAAGTCACGATGCTTTAAATGGGCGAATATCTTTTCGGCACGTATTTATAAATTTTTTATTTGTCATTTTTAAATTATTATTTTTTGTCGAAAAATAGATTTTAAAAGTTGATTATTGTGATATTTATAATTTAATTTTTAACAGTTATGGAAGCGAGAAGAAGTTAGTCTTAATCTTACGCACGGTTTATGTACGTTCTAATTTCATTCTCCTCTGATGATCTCTAAGATATATAATTTGAGCAATTTTTAATAAAAAGAAAAATAATTTTGAAATTCCATCAATATATGTAGAGATTAATACAAATATTGGCGTAAAATACGTATGTTATATTGCTACATGCAATATACCTGTTTGCAATAAGACTACAAGATTAGAGATCGATCGACTTTTTTCGATCCCACAAATTGCCTGCTGGACGCGATCTCATCGACCAATCAGGATGCTCGAAATGAATGAGGGGATGGGGGTGGGGCCAATTTTTTCCGAAATATTTCGGGGAGACTTGGCAAACCAGACTGGACTGTTTTGGAGGTCGAGATGCGTGCGTACGCGGCAAATTAATACACGAGCATACGGTGGGGCATACGCGTGCTGTAGCGGTGTGTGCGCGCGGTAAATGATCACACAAAACAGTCCAGGCAGTGGACTATTGACACTGTAGATCATGACCTACTTTTACATTTTAATTAAAGTGTATAGGGTGTAGCAAGACGACTGTAGATTGGTTCAAATCCTATTTAAGTGACAGACAGCAAGGGATGCAATTCAAAGGAGCCAAGTCCCACCCTTCAACTATTGAATTAGGTGTACCTCAAGGGTCAATTCTTGGTCCCCTTTTATTGTCTCGCCCACCGGAGGTGAAGGCGAGACTAAGGGATCCAAATGGCGTCCGTCCGTCGTCCGTCCGTCGTCCGTCACAAATGTTAAAGTTTACCTGCAAGACTCTCTTATGATGCATAACTTGGCAGCTGTTACAGCAATGGCAGCCACACTTGGGTGATAGAAGCACTAGGGGTATCTTCATGTTATGGTGTTGTCAGAGGTCATGTGATGATGTCAAAGGTCATTTGAGGTCATATATTAAAGAGTATGTGCAAGACTCTCTTTTCTATGTTAAAGTTTACCTGCAAGACTCTCTTTTGACAAATAACTTCACACAAGTTGCTTGGATTACAACCTAACTTGGGTCATAGATGCACTGGGGGTACCTTCATGTTATGGTGCCGTTGGAGGTCACAGGATAAGGTCAAAGGTCATTTGAGGTCATACGTTAAAGTTTACTTGCAAGACTCTCTTATCACATGTAACTCGACACATGTTGCTACAATGGTAATCAAACTTGGGTGATGGATGCACTGGGGGTACCTTCATGTTATGGTGCCGTAAGAGGTCACATGATAAGGTCAAAGGTCATTTGAGGTCATACGTTAAAGTTTACTTGCAAGACTCTCTTATCACACGTAACTCAGCACATGTTGCTACAATGGCAATCAAACTTGGGCGATGGTAGATGTCTCTTGAGAAGTTGAAGGTAACCACAAGGTCAAAGGTTACAGACAGGGGTCAACGAACTTTTAGGGCCCAATGTTAAGTTTTTAGGGCGCATTTCATCTTTTGATCCCTTTGTCCGTTTGTGACCAAACTTGGATGGAAGATGTCCCTTGGGGAGGTGAAGGTCGTCACAAGGTCAAAAGTCACAGACAGGGCCCAACAAACTTTTAGGGCCCAATGTTATGTTTTTAGGGCGCGTTTTGATTGTGGCTCATAACTTTTGATCCCTATGTCCGTTTGTGACCAAACTTGGACGGTAGATGTCCCTTGGGGAGTTAAAGGTCATCACAAGGTCAAAGGTCACAGAAAGGGGTCAACAAATTTTTAGTTCCCGATGTTAAGTTTTTATGGCGCGTTTCGATTATGGCTCATTACTTTTGATCCCTTTGTCCGTTTGTGACCAAACTTGGATGGTAAATGTCCCTTAGGGTGTTGAAGGTCACCACAAGGTCAAAGGTCATAAGCAGGTCAATTAACTTCTGGGAGTTATAAAGAATATTAATTCCTTGTACGCGAATGGGCGAGACACAATTTGGCGATTGCCTTGTTTTCAATTTATGTCAACAGTCTACCTGAGTGTACTTCAGAAGGTGTTATAGATATGTACGCTGACGATACGACCCTCACTGTCAGTGCTAATGACGCAGCAGTTTTAGAAGAAAAGATAACTGTTGCACTAAACGAAGTATTGGGGTGGATTAAGGAAAATCGTCTCGTCCTTAACACTGACAAAACTTCTGTCATGATTATCGGCTCCCGTGCTGATCTCGGGAAAATTGAAAATTTCAGTATTTCATTAGATGGTAGTCTGATTAAAAGAGTTCAGTTCACCAAATGTTTAGGTGTTTTGATAGATGAAGAACTGAAATGGTCTAAACAAATCGAAAATGTATGTAAACGTACCCAGAAAAGTGTCTGCATGATAAAGAGAGCGAAGGCCTTTTTGCCCCAACAATCCCTAAAATTACTTTATAATAGTCTAGTGTTACCACAATTTGATTACTCTTCTGTTGTTTGGTCAAACAGATTTCAATCCCATACAACTAAGCTAGAAAAAATTCAAAAGAGGGCAGCACGAATAATTTTGGACAAAACATATGACACACCGTCAGCTGATTTATTCAAAAGTCTTAAATGGATGACACTAGACAAACGTTCTGAGTTCAGTCGCGTTATGATGATATATAAAGTGCGTCCATAACTTAGCACCTTCGTACCTTCAGGTGCACTTAGTTAAGCCTAGTGATGTACATGAACATCATACAAGGCTAATAGACAGTGGAAGTCTACGTGTGCCAAGATTTCGCTCTGATTGTCACAAGTGCAGCCCAATCGTATCTTCTCTACTTGAATGGAACAGGCTGGATTATTCAATTAGATCAGCTTCTTCCATATATTCATTTAAGAGATTGTTTAAGCAAAGTTGTTATTTGTAAGTAACACACAAAATTTATTCTGGGCTAGCTTATCATTCCTGTATAATAGCGTTTTAATTGTTATTTCGGCATTCTGGTGAACTCTTGCGGTGGCATGTACTTTTTTTTATGTTACTTTGCAATGTACAGTATGCTGGTATGTATCTACACTGTATATAATGTCATCTTCTGTAGTATACGTTTTGCTATTTAATGTACATATGTTCATCAATATCATTCAGGGCTCCATGGAAGACCACTATTTATTGGTGAATGGGCTACCCTGACAAAAGATTAGAAATAAATAAATAAATAAACAATGGGTTAAGTGATGTCCTGTCCAAATCCCAACTGTCTTACTCCAAAAATTAAGCCACCACGGCATGTCAAAGGAAGGGCTTTCCCATTCGCTATAGTGCTTTGGCCACCATGTTTTTTTGGCTCTCCTGAACATTTGACATTTTGTAGATACGAGGTCTTGTCGCCCCAGCGAGGATAGATGACTCGATACCTTATTGAGCCATATTTGTTGGGACAATTTATAGGCTACCCAGGGCATTCTGTGATTACCAGACATTGATTGAACAGGGCCCCATTTCATAGAAAGTTGATATGATAGCAACTCTTGCTGGAATGGCAGGAATGGCAATTGTCATGGTAATGACAAGAATCCAGCTTCATGATTGGCTGTTGCTATGGGAAGTTGCCATTCCAGAAAGAGTTGCTATCCCAAGGAGGTTTGAGAAATGGAGTTCCAACTGGCTGTAAACATTCAAACAGCTGTCAGTTTTCTTTTGACGTACAAATGAATTCCACAGGTGCATTTGTGACTTTGATGATCGGGGTTTGATGCCGCCGTCTTTCCGAGCAAAGAGATGATTCATTTGGAATGCTAACATAATGTCGGCTATATTTTGTTTGTTTTTGTATTAAAGGAAATTAAATTTCAGGTAATGATAAGGCATATGAAAAAGAAAGTAGCTCCTGTCCAGGATTATGTCAAAAAGTGTAAATCTGAACCGTATGTTGTGAAAATATTTGAAGTGCACTCTTTATACTGGAAAGACGATTTTATCATCTTTCCGATCACTTCCGACAAATGAAACTGATATGGTATAATCTTCAAGTGTAGTTCTTTATTCATTTATATGTTAGATTAGTGTAAAAACATGTAAAGTCGGGTAATTTTAATTCTTATTTCATCCATTTTTGTGGGATCTTTATTCGCACATCCCTATGTTTGTACCGTTATTTACAGCTCATGTTTCATAAGAAGGGACAGCGAAAAGTAATTGCCATCATAAAGACATATCTTCCATTGAGAGTGACAAGTCATGATGCAATGCCACATAAATCAATTGTCTTCCTATCTGTGAGGCAGCTCCAGTTTAGCACGTACTTCAAATATTTCTTTATAATAGTGGCGGCATCAATCATGGGATCAAAGGGAATAACACTGTTGTTACTCCATCTCTTGAACCTCCGTGGCTATCCTAACATTTTGTGTGTGTGTGTGTGTGTGTGTGTGTGTGTGTGTGTATGAAATAGGGCCAAGATGATCTCTAAAAGTGTCAGATCTAAATGTAGAATTGATTGTATTTGGCGATTCAAACTACAATATGCTATGTACCCAGGAACCTATTAGAAGCTCTGTAACCAGAACAGCTTACATCAATTGATCAAGTCTCCAAACTGAATACTTAGTAAGTATTCTGTAGGTGGACCACTTCTATTTTCACTATATCTTTCAAGGATTAAACACATTTTTGAAAGACACGACATTCAGTATCACTGTTATGCAGATGATATACTAATATTTGTATCCTTTTCACCAACCAGGACTGAACTCACTGAAGCTGTAAAACGATTGGAATTATGTATTGATGATGTTAAGGCATGGATGGAAAGAAATGGTCTCAAATTTAATGACAGTAAGTCAGAATTTATTCTGATAGGATCCAAACAGATGTTGTCTAAAGTGAATTCTGATACATGTTTTGTTAGAATTGGCAATAGTAATATCAAGCCTTCGAACAAAGTTCGTAATCTTGGTGTTGTTTATGATGCAAATCTGACATTCAAAGACCACATTTCATATGTATCCCAATCTGTAAGATTTCATTTGCGTAACCTGGGCTCAATTCGGAGATATTTAACTAGATCAGCAGCAGAAAAACTGATGCATGCTCTTATTTCGTCTCGTCTAGATTTCTGCAATTCTCTGTTTTGCAGCCTTCCACAAAAAGAACTCAGTAAACTGCAAAGTCTTCAGAATTGTGCCGCTAGATTACTTACTTTCAAGAAGAAAACTGTGCATACTACCCCAATACTTCGGTCCCTACACTGGCTTCCTGTAGAAAAACATATTAACTTCAAGATTCTTCTTCTTGTTTACCGTACATTGCGTAAATTTGCCCCTGTCTACCTTCAAAATACTCTTCATCTTCACCAACCACCACGTAATCTCCGTTCATCAAACTCGCTAAAATTACAGGTACCTCGAATCAAGCATAATTGGGGGGATCGGGCTTTTTCATATATGGGCCCAAAACTATGGAATGGCCTACCAAAATCTCTTAGAGAAGCATCTTCCATTGATAGTTTCAAAAAGAATCTCAAGACATATATTTTTAATTTGAATTGAAAATATTGTATACGTGTATGTATAGTATGTGTACGTATATAGGACTATTGTTTGTTGGTTTATTGTCTTATTATTTTCTGTGATACTGTTGTAACGTGACACAATATGTACTCTGTTCTATAGCGCCTTGAGTATCTTTTTTAGGTAGAAATGTGCGCTTTATAAGAGTCTCACTATTGTTATTATTAAGTAACTGAAACAAGCTGTAGTCTGTTGGATGGAATACTAACCAATAATCCACAGAATGTGAGACAAATTCAAATTGGCATTTTACATCTTGGCATCAGTGATCACAACCTTGTTTGTAATTTGTAAGTTGTGTAAATCAAAATTACCTCCCCATACCATAACATACCATTCTTTTAAAAGTTTTGATGAAAATGATTTATGCTAGCCCTGCAAGAGGTAGACTGGACCACATCTTGATGGAAGGTGCCCCCAACACTGCTTGGGAAAATTTAAACAGATATTACATGTTACACACAGAACCCGTTTACAGTGCCTGGGCCGAGCCATGGCCGAGCCCAGCCTCAATTGCGGTACTCGGCCCCGCAATTTTGTCCGTTTACAGTGACGGGCTTGGCCCGGGCTTTTAAGTCAAACCTTTCAATATTTTGTCATAGTGGCGCTCTGCTTGTAAACAAACGACTGTTATTAGGAGCGCGCCGGCCGCAATTTGGTACCGCATTTGGCCCAGTTTGCGTTTACAGTGAGAAAAGGCTGGGCTTGGCGGCCTAGACTACCTCCAGAGCTTGGCCAAATGTGCGGCCAATTTTGGTACCGCATTTGGCCTTTTGCACGTTTACAGTGGAATGAAGGCTGGGCTCGGCCATGGCTGAGCCCGGCCCTTTCACTCACTGTAAATGGGGTCCTAGAGTAAGAGGAAAGAAAACTCCTTGGGTAAATGATTAATACATCAAACTCTCTTACAAGTGAGATAGAATGAAAAAAATGTGGAGATTCTGGCAACAATCCTCCCCTATGGGTGCAGTATAGACAGTTAAAAACAATAGAGGGAAGACACTCAAGAAAGAATACTATCACTCCAGTATTTCAGAAAACTGTTGAAATTCAAAGCAGCTATGTAAAATCCTCAAAACTCTAACACTTTGTTAGAAATCTCAGAGGAAGGTGAACAGCTTGACTATTGATGGCACATTGAGCTAGAAAAGGAAAGATAGCTGAAGAATTCAACAAGTTCTTCTCATCCGTCAGTGTGGGGCCAAGCAGTAAAGATATCAATAGCAAAACATGTGTTTAGCCCAGTGAGATAAAAACATGTGAAACCCAACTTTTCTTTAATAGTCCTGAAATTTATGAATCATTTATATGAAAGGAACTGCAAAAGTTGCAAACTTCTAAATCCACTGGTTTAATGTTTCATTGTGTGCTGGGCTCATTCCTGATGAATGGAAGAAGGCCACTGTCACCCCTATTCGAAAGGGAGGTAATGCAACTGATACAAATAACTAGAGACCCATATTAGTTGTTCCAATTGTAATGAGGATTTTCAAAAGAGCTGTGCACTTTCAGAAGACTGAGTAACTGTATCTTGTGAGACATGATATGTTGGCACCCGAACAATTCAGATAAAAGAAAAACAACAACAAAACACCATAGTGCAGACACTGTCTTAGTACTTCTTACTGACTTTTTGTACAAAAACATGGATAATGGTTTTCCTACCAGAGGGGCATTTTTAGACTTTTGCTAGACATTCGATTCAGTAAACCGTGAAATTCTATTGCAGAAATTTGTGTCTTTTGGAATCAAAGGGATCAAACTCATATGATGTACAAATTACCTCTAAAACCACAGGCAGAAGACAACAGTTGGAGGTGCAGCATCAACTTGGGGTACAATACAGTCAGGGATACCCAAGGGTCAGTCCTTGACCCCTTATGTTTTACCATCATGGTACACAACTTGCCTGGTGTAACTTCTAGGAGTGAGATTCTGATGTACGCAGATGAGACTGCACTTCTGTGTAGTGCCGAACATGGGGATGAGCTGAATCTTATCTGTATATTAAGGACTTAGACCTTGTAAATGATTGAGTCAAAGCAAATGGTCTTTTATTAAACCCAAGTACGAAATGATATGATTTTCGAAACATCCCAAAACCTAGCCACCATTCCCAAATGTATTAATGTAAAATTGGAAAGTTATGCATTGTTGGAAGAAAAAGTCCTACAAATATCTTGTGGTGCACATAGATCCAGTTCTTAATTTGAAGGAACATGACATTCAAGTAAGTGAATTGGTTCAAGATTATGCTTGCTAAGTCGATTGAAAAATCCCTACCACTAAATTTGTTAAAAAGTTTTGACAAATTCATTAGTTCTTTCATGGTTTGACTACTGCAGTGTGGCCTGGTCAAATTGTCCCACCACCACAAAAGATATCATTGTGAGACAACACTAAAGAATGGCCAGAATAATCTTAGGGTAGACATCCACTGACTACGTATTTAGTCAGCTTACGTAACTGGACCACTATTGAGGACAGATGGATAATTCAAAGATGCAAATTAATCTACAGAGCACTAAATGGGGAAGCTCCTGAATACCTGACACTCTTGTTCAAGAAAGCCAGTGATACTCACAGCCATCAGACTAGATCTGCAGTTTATGAGGGGCTGTTAGTAACTAGAGCCAAAACAAGGCTTGCACATTAGAGCTGTTGAATGGAACAGCTTACCAAAGAATGTCAGGCATACTTCATCCAAACATTCCTTTTCAGCGCAATCATGAAGAGCACCCAGTTTTGCTCAAGAATAGTTAGTATACAAATATCGACTGCTTCAGGGGTGGATGGTAAAACTATTTGCACCGAGGTGATTTCTCAACAGTGATATGCCCCGAGACGAAGTCGAGGGGCATGGCACTGTTGAGAAATCACCGAGGGAAAATAGTTTTACCATGACTCGAAAGAAAGCAGTCGATATTTGTTTTATATCCCTCTCAGGCATTTTACTAGAGTGATGACACAAGGTTCCCTTTTGGAAATGTGTAGGCTTAATCAGTTCTATGCCGTGGCAGGGCAGCAGTGCATGCAGCGCGTAGCGAACGACACCGCTGCGCTGTGCAATGTAATAGGCCGCCGTGTATTTACCGTGGTTGCATCCTCCGAGCTATAGAGACAGCGTAGAACTGCGAGAGGAGGTCTAGGAATAGAAGTAGGCCTAAAGCAGCTTCGTTATCCAGATCATCTTCAAAATCCGTTTTTATGCCTCCGCCACGAAGTGTCGCCGGAGGCATTATGTTTTCGGGTTGTCCGTCCTTCCGTCCTTCCGTCCGTCCTTCTGTCCGTCTGTCCGTAATCAATTTTGTGGACAGCATAACTTAAAAACTGTTTGAGGTATCCTAATAAAACTTGGCAGGTATATGTATGAGGGGGTGAAGTTGTGCCTATCAACTTTTGGGTGCAGATACTCATGGTCAAAGGTCAAAGGTCAAGGTCAAATGCTCAAAATTTCACTATTTCCCCCATATCTATGCAATGCCTGATGGTATTTTCTTGAAACTTTGTGTATACATGTATTACCCAATAAAGATTCTCTAGTGAGAGTTTGGGGTCATGAGGTCAAAGGTCAAAGATCAACTAAAAATGTAAACATTTCACTTTTTTCTCCATATCTTGGAATTGGTTCAAGGTATCTTCGTGGAACATAGTAAATATGCATGTACTGACTGGTAGTGATTATCTAGGGAATTTTGGGGTCATGAGGTTAGAGATCAGGGGGGTCAAAGGTCAAGGTCAACTCATTAGATTTTACTTTTTCCATCATATTTATGCAATGCCTGCCAGATTTTTCTTGAAACTTGATGTATACATGTATTACCCAATAGAGATTCTCTGGGAAGTTTTTGGCCAAAAAGTCAACTTCAGGTCACAGGTCAAGTGAAAGTGCTAAATTTCAATTCTTCCTCGATATCTCAGAAGTGGCTCAAGGTATCATCATGAAACTAATATATGCATGTTGTGCCTGACAGTGATTCTCTTGGGAATTTTAAGGTCATAGGGTCAAAGGTCAAGGTTCAAAGTTCAAGGGTCAAAGGCCAGGTCAAGATGCTAACAATTTACTATTTCATACAGAAATTACACTTTTTCTCTGTACCATGAAAATTACTCAATGCATAGAGACTCATGAAAGGGTCAAAAGTCAAGTTAAAGTCCCTGAATCCCCTAAATACATGCTCTCTTAGAAAATGTAGCCATTCATCCAATTAAGCCTTGTTAAAGGAAAGTGGACGTTCAACACTTTATAACATGTCAACATAATATTTTGCCATTTAGATGAAACTGTCATCACACATTGTCAGGACGTACTATAGACCTAATAGGAGAATCATACATTATGGCGGAGGCATACCAGTCACCATAGAGACATTTCTAGTAGTTTCCTAAAATAATTCCTTAACCATACCTGATATATTGTACTTCTGCTGCAATTTACGAAATTCCTCCGTTACTTGAAGCAGTCATCACACACACCATCACACCACAGATTTCTGTCATATCATTGGCACTGCGCTAGCTAGCCACTGTGCTGTCGCTGTAGCTACTGCAGTATCCCTAGCTAGTAGGTACAGTATCGTTACTACGTGCACTGCGTACATTCTAATGTGAGAAATTTAGATATCGATCACACAATAAAGATTGCGTGCAGACCGTGGATTCCCAAATGTACTATATCATGCTAGATAGTAAACCTTTGCACCGCATTCAACTGCTTGTAGATAGCTACCTGTAGTAAAACTACCCCATTTTCATGCTCTGTACAATCATATTGCAAGAAACTTTACATGAGGGATATAATATGAACTACCCTTTCTATTTTTTTTGGGGGGGGGTGGGGGGTGGGGGCAGTTCTCTAGAGGAGGGGGTGGCATGTTACATCAGATATATTGTATTATTACATGTTTTGCAGTCATAGACTGCATGTTATTTAATCTGTTTAATTGTTCTACAAATTGTATTCTGCATATGTTATTGTATAGTTTGTATTATGACAATTTCTTTTGATATTTATGAATATATGTGTTTATTGTCTATCAAGCAGGGCCTCCACTAACAACAGTGTTCAACTCACTGATGGAGCCACCCTATGAAAACACGACTGATAAATACATGAATAAATGGTCTTACATGTCCAGTTGGCATAAAATTGTAATCACAAAATATGTGGTGTATGCAGAGTTAGAAATGCCATTACTGAGCAGTGTGGCGGCTATATTTATGGCAACCTACATGAAATGAGGAACTCTTTTTTATAGATAGTTACTTTACTGCAATGTAAATCGTAACAATTGCTTTCTATTCACAGAACAAGATGATGGACTGGATGAATTGTCGGCCATTATCTCCAAGCAAAAGAGGATGGGGCAGCTCATTGGCCAGGAAGTTGATGAGCACATAGGTAAGGCCATTAGGTTCATCAATGCCTGTTCAATTCAATTTAATTCAGTTCAATTTATTTGGCACAAAAAATGATAAGTACATTTTGTACCCAGTAAAAATAGAAGCAATGCGTATACATACATGTGTACATGCACATGTTTAACAAATCAATGCCATCACCCCTTTGAAGCAACTTTTAGAACTTGTTAATGGGGTTCAAAAACAACATTTATACAAGGTGAATAGCTGATAGTAAAACATATTGTAATAAAAGGTAAAAAAACAACAACAACTTAGCAGTGATCATATAATGGATGAGAAGCAGATTTTCACACCTGCTCTTCACCATACACACACCATGCTCAATCACACACAAAAACATACACACAAACACACATATTCAGATACAGTGCAAGGATCCAAGAAGTGGAAAGAAAAAGAAATTTAGTGACAAACAATTACAATCTAACTCAGTCATGGATAACAATTTCTTCAAAGTGTGCTGTTTAGATAATGTTCTGAAGCATGAAAGTGTTGTGCTGGACTTGAGATCTGGACTAATTGTATTTCATTCACATACGCCTGTAAAACAGATTGAATGAGTCCCAACTATCAAATGGGCTAATGGCATTCTCAGACTATCTCTTACACGAGTAGAGTAATCATGGAAACATGAATCAAGTTTAAACATATGAAACAAAATTGGGAGAATACCTTTGTGATACTTGAACATAAACACTAATATATTTAATTGCACAAGTTCATATGTAGGAGGATTTCTTAACTTGACAAAAATTGGTTAACTTGAACTGCGAGAATCGCTCTTAGAGATCAATCTTATTGCTCTTGTGTAACAAATGTAATTTTTCAACAAGGGTTTTGTATTTCTTACCCCATATTTTATTACAATAATCAAGGTGCGGTTATATGATTGCATGATATATGTAAAGTAAATTTTTTCTAGGTACAAAATATTCCAATCTAGATAATACTCCAACACATGATATTCTTGAAGAAATACTTTCAATGTGGTGTTTCCATTCAAGAGACTCATGGATAGAATTACCAAGAAAATTAATGATGTGAGTCACATTTTCAATTTTAATCAAATTCACACTTTAAGGAATATTTCTTAAAATTCAGAAATAACTTGTTACATTTAAACCATTCATTCAGCAATTGTAGCTCATCATTCAAAATAGATATAAGTGTGATTACTTTTCTATGAGGATGTAATACAATGATGTCATCAGCAGAAAGAGAAAATTTCAAAATTTTAGAGCAATTCACAATATCATTTACATATACTAGAAATAACAGTGGCCCCAGCACAGAGCCTTGAGGTACACCAAGGTCTGTACCTCTCCAAGCGTAGATTCGACACCATCGACCATCACATATTGTTTTCTATCGAACAAGTAATTTCAAAACCACTGTAGAGGTAAACCTCTTATTCCATGTCTAAGCGTAACTTTGTTTTTTCATTTTCGTTTTGTATTTCATATGACATACTGAAATTCATCTTTTACATACAGAGCAACTTCACCACCAACTTTACCTGGAGTTCTACAAATATATATATTTTTTTAAAGTAAACCAGGTTTCAGATACTGCCATGACGCTAAAACTGAAATCAAGTGTAGCAAGAAGGGTATTAACTTGATCAAAGTTTTTTTCTTTTTTTTTGCAGACTTCTTGCATTGACATAAAAATAAAAGACAGATCAGAGTTGATATGTTCATGCTTGGCATAGAAATCATAGCTGAACATATATTTACAGTCAATATCTGAAAAATTTGAAATAACTTCTTGACTTTCATCATCATTATCTATTAAAAATGATTGGTAATTCACTAAATTGATAGTGAAGAGGTTAATCTTTAATGATTCAATTTTACTTATACTGATTTCTTTCATTAAATTGAAGTAATTATGGATTGTCGACGAAAATTCATTGTCAATAATATGATTAAATGGCAGTGCATATGAAGCACAGTTCACACAAAGCCATGACTGAGAAGAAGAAGCATCGGTATTATCACACTCACACATTCACACACACGGATGCAGTTACTATACAACAAATCACAAAAATAAACAAAAATATTGGTCAAATGAATTATTATACCCCCGCATACACAAAGTATATAAATGGGTATATAGAAATCAGCATGTGGTCACTTGGGCAGGTCCGCTGCAAATCTTGTGTTGCAGACTCCTACAGTTTTGAAGCAATTTAGATGAAACTTTGGTTACATGATGACATTGAGGTGTAGATCATTGTGCAAGACATGCTTTTTGTGTTTGTTGGAGAAAGCGTTGCAAATTACTTCCACAGTATTTATGCAGTTTGTTTCAAATTTGGTATGTCTAATGATCTAAGGTGTAGTTATGGAAGACATTCTTTGTGTTTGTTCCCTGACAAGGCATTGCCATGGTAACTGCATATTTTCTTGAAAATCTTGTGGAGTGAACTTCTTCCACAATTTTGAAGCAATTGAAATCAAATTTGGTGGACATTATGGCATTGAGGTATACTGTAAATGTGGAAAACCTTGGTTGCATTTCATGAAGCGTTTTGTCCAACAAATTTGTCGGATAAATTAGCTCTCAGCCCATCATATTCAAGGACTTCAGTAGCTTATGACAATTTGTCAGAAAAAAAAAAAAAATTTAACAGAAGGGTTCATAAAATGCCCCCCCCCCCCCCGATTTGTGTGTATGCCAGACAAAGCATTGCCATTGTAACCACAATCTAACCAAATCCTTGTGGAGCACACTACATTTACATCCACAGTATTTAAGCAATTGATTTCAAATTTGGTATGTCTAATGATCTAAGGTGTAGGTTATGCAAGACACTCTTTGTGTTTATACCCGACAAGGCATTTCTATGTTAACTGCATATTTTCTTGAAAATCTTGTGGAGTTAACTACTTCCTCAATTAGGAAGCAATTGAAATCAATTTTGGTAGACATTATGACATTAAGGTATAGATGTGGAGACCTGATTTTTGTGTTTGCCAGTCAAAGCATTGTCATGGTAACCACAATTTTACTAAAAACTTGTGACATTTGGGGATTTCTATATCAACTGGGGATGTACAAGAAAGAGCACAGCAGACCTGATCAAACTCACAAGGTACTTATAAGGTACTACACACACACACACACACACACACACACACACACACACACACACACACACACACACACACACACACACAAGCAGAACCTTTTATCAAACACTGGTTCAATTCTTTTTCATAGGAGTCTGAGCTGCTGGAGCAGGGGTATTAATTATCTTCAGTGATAGTTCTAGTTTATATCTCCTACAACATTAATATCATATCTAAACAATAAATGGTAGTGAATATACTACCAGATATCATGGTAAGTTGAAATGAACAAAATAGCGAATTACCCAAGGTGACAAAATCAATATATAAGAATAATAATAATAATAATACATACAATTTCTATGACACTATGAACAAGGTTCATAGTGTCGAAAATGTTCCATGGAGTTTCAAAAGATTTTCCTTTGTGTGCATCTTTCTTTTCACAGTTTTGTTGTCTGTGGTCTTCACAAAGACTGTTCTCACATCAGATTGCTTCACGAGAGGCTGTAAAAGTAGTTGCTGTTTCTTTATTACCCACTGGGATGCAAGGATATTTTCTGATATTGTTACTGAAATCATTTTCTTTAAATCATGCAGTGGAAGTAAAAAAAGAAATACTTTTGGAATGTTAAAGGGTGTGTACAGTTCTGGTTGAGGTGAGGATTTAGCTTTTAACGTTTTGCAAGATATTCAGAAACCACTCTATGAGATGTCAAAGAGCATGCAATTCTAAGAGGTATCAAAAGTTTATTTGATGAAAATCGGTTTTGAAATGGCTGAGATATCCAAAAACAAGGTGAAACAAAGAGATCCTAATAAAAGGCGTGGCCTGTCGCCTTTTATTATTATCATTTTATTGGATATCTCAGCCATTTGAAAACCAATTTTCATCAAATAAATGTTGAATCCTTCTTAAAATTACATGCTCTTTAATATTTCATAAGAGGTTTCTCATTATCTTACTTAAGAATGTTCAAAACATGAATTCCCACCTCAACCAGTACTGTACAGTCCCTTTAAATTCTGGGAGAGAGCCACAAAGTCAGACAAGAAATGGTATTTATGGTACTGTTTGCAGATGTATCGACTGTACATTTTCACAAATGAGACGATACTTAAAATAATAACTGTAGTAAATGTACAGCAACAGCAAAATAGCAGCATAAACAGCAGCATAAATAGTCTGTGTCTGTGTTCTGGATAGATTGTGCCAATTGCCCAGTCTGAAAATTTGTTGTTGGGCAGTAGGATATGGCTTGGGAGGTTTCACAATGGGGTGCATTGTGCTGTTGGTCATCCAGATAATTAGAATCATCTGATAATTAGAATTCACTTTAATAATAGTAATAATAGTTCGTATTCTTATATCGCCTTTTCCACTGGATACAAAGTGCTATGAGATGTCATCCCTGGTCGCCACAGGAGTTAAAATATACGTATGTGACCCGCTACAACAAAAGGATCCGAAAGTTGCTGACGGCTGAGCCAAGAAAATCGAGTTTGAAGTCAGATCATCAAAATCAATCAAAACCATCAAATTTTTGTGTTTGACATAATTTTGTAGTCTGATGTTTTGTTTATTATGTGCTGAAATTTCGAAGCTAAATGATCAAAGGAATGGTAAGAAATGCACGTTTTCTGAGCCATGATTTTCCAACTTTCAACAGAACAGAAACGTGTCCGAACATTTGGATTTAGCACCACAGATGGACTCCGCCCCTAGCAACAAGGGAGTGATCTTATTGGTCAGTGTGTGGCATGGTTACTGATTGGTCGTGCATAGACCGCTGGCGCTATGCTTGAATGAACATCACAGAGGTTGCTAGGAGCATACCTTCTATTGTCAAGAGATGAAAGCTGTCTTACCTCCCCTTGATCACGATTGCGTCGGAAGGAAAACTTGACGGTGGTTTTCTCAAAATGCTAATTTCCTAGACCAATCGACATGCTCTCATGAAATCATTGATATCTCCACAACAGAGTACTGTTATGAGTCATGTAATATATGAAATTAAAGCGGAAGAATAAGGGAATAATGTCATGTCATTTTCAGAAAATTGACCTCCCCAGACTTTCGGATCCTTTTGTTGTAACAGGTCACATATACCAGGCAGTGACAGTACAAGTCCAGTGCATACATAGGGATTTCAAAACAAGTAGGTGTTTAAATTTTGTTTGAAGTGATCCAGTGTTGGTGATGATTTCAGAAGAGGAGGGAGCCTGTTCCATAGCCTGGGAGCAGTGTAGAGGAGGAGGCTACATTGCCAGCTAGTTTGTTGGTGCGTGGTTGGGTGAAGGTAACTTATCGATGAAAGACGAGTGCAGGAACACTGCTAATGCCACATTTACACCACATGTCCACTTCATCCCTGTTTGTCCAAAATGTGGGCAGGTGAGATATTCTCTGTTATATCTCTCTTTAGTTTTGTTTCTAGTTTTGTTGCGAAGGTATCCTAGCTCCAGTGAACATGTAGCTATCAGACTTTGTTCTCACTGCATCTGGCAGGGCTAGACTAAACGTACAGTTGTACATGTATTTCCTGTTGTGTCTCGCTGCAGACGGCTACAGACTCCATATTTTGTTACAGCCTGGTATATGTTGTCATGTTTTATTGAGCTCACCAGTTTTACTATGGCCTACTAGGTTTCTCACCAGCACTGTGAAATTCTGGGTCTGTGATCAGTCCAAATCTGTCGCATGACGCTGCCCATTGTATCATATTGTGTATTATAGAATGGGTAGCGAGAATGCTGCGATCTGATTGGTCGAGAGCTGTGTGTTCATTTTTACTGGCCGCACGCTGAGTCACAGTGGTAAACATGTTATCGCGCACTTAGCAAGAGTACGCGTACTTGTAACAAAGGTTCGCGCACTAAAGCAAGCGTTCGCGCACTCAGCTTGGCCATGCATCCAGTAAAAACTTATGCATGGCTGGCCATGCATCCAGTAAAAACCGTAAGTACGGGTATGCATGCCCTTTACGGAAAGCCAAAAGGAAATGCATCCAGTAATTTTGTCATCGGGTAACACGATAGAAAACTGGGTTTTTGACAAGAAAATTACCCATTCTATAAATCAAATGACGCACATGTCTTTTCGTGCGTCAGTCGGAATATAGTGTGCATGCGGTAACTATAGAATTTAGCCTAAACCCACTCGGCTTCGCCTCGTGGGTTAAGCATTCCATAGTTACCTTATGCACACAATTCCGACTGACGCACTCAGACCTGTGCGTCATTTGTATACTATTCATCAGCTGCTGAATTAATGTGAGGTCATCTACAGGCTTAATTTAGATGAAATGTTATTTGTTGACAATGAGATGTGTTGAATTTAATCTAGCAGTGAGACATGGACATGATAGTTGTCAGAATCAGTTATTGATTCAGATCATCACAAACATACACTCATTCTACTTGTGCTACAGTCCCACCTATGGTGTGGTATGACATCAGGGGAATTAGCTATGTATGACCATGTCTGCAGCTGCATCTAAAGTCCAGGCCTGACCTGGGCTGTGCCATATGCAGCTAGCTAGGCCTTAAAGGGAACACAAACCCAAAGAGCAATGTGGATTGAATAAAAGCAGTAACATTAGTAGAACACATCAGTGAAAGTTTGAGGAAAATCGGACAATTGATGCAAAAGTTATGAATTTTTAAAGTTTTGGTGTTGGAACCGCTGGATGAGGAGACTACTAGAGGTTATGACGTATGGGAGGACCACAATATAAAGAAAATATAAAAGGAATTCCACAAAAATTCACTTTTCTAGCAAAATGAAAGAGTTCTTGACAAACGCTTTCAGAAAGCAGGGGGAATAAGTGCTACCCCTAACATATGTCAGTATCAAGTTGATGGAATATGTAATTTTCATGAAAAATGAATTTTCATTGAATTCCCTTTTTATTTTCTTTATATTGTAGTCCACTCATACATTATAACCTCTAGTAGTCTCCTTACCCAGCAGTTGCAACACCAAAACTTTAAAAATTCATAACTTTTGCATCGATTGCCTGATTTTCCTCAAATTTTCACTGATGTGTTCTACTAATATTACTGCATTTACTCAATCCACATTGCTCTTTGGGTTTACTTTCCCTTTAAGTCCTGGACAGGCCCACATGCAATGCCCTTGACGCAGGTTAATGAAGCTGTACACCAGCAGGTCACATGAATATACAGATGAATTTCAAGTTGACACTTTAAGGATAAGGAAAATTCTAATTCATGAAGTGAAAACCAGTGAAACATTGATAATCCCTGGTATCATTGATAACGTCTTAAAACACTACATGAATTCCCACGTGTGGTATCTCAGGGCTGCACACTCACTCATTTTTTCTGCTGGTCTGACATGTCTTGTGGACCAGTAGTTACCCAATTTTTCCATTTCTACTGGCCCATTCTCGAAAATGTTTCTGGTCTGACAGTGATTTTTACTAGTCATTGACCATCAGACCAGTGCCAGTGTGCAGCACTGGGTATCTACATAACTACGGTCAAAAGCACAACTCACACACACAAATTTGCACTTTAAGATGTTGAAATTCATAAACATATGTCCCTCTTCTCTTTTTAATGTGTTCATAGTCACTCAAGTTTCATGTTTGTGTAATCAAATAAATTACAAAATCTATTTTTGATACCAGTCAGGAACTAGCAAAATATCAAACTGTATTCTAAAAACTTCTCAAGGAGTGGCATGATAATCATATATTTTAATGCTATAATACTCTTCTGAAATGACAGTGAAAATAGGGAAATACGGTATGAAATTGATGAGCACAATCAGCTCTGTCATTTTGGCAACTATCCTGGGTCCCACAGTGCACTGCAAGAGCTACCGATGCTGTTGTTGTGACATCTGCAAAAACTCTGGCATAGCCTCGCAAAATCCCTTCAGTCTCGAAGGCACCGACTGCACAAAAGAGGTTCTGAATAAACCCATCGGTTTTGCCTCATTATTGCATGCACTGTGGACTGACTGCTGGCGGGCAGCGAATGAAGATAAATTCAATCGGACTACCCTTAAATTGTTTCACCATGCTTCAGGGTCTTAAATGAAAGAAAAAGCTTGTATCCTGACTATTCCAACTGTATGCATCACCATCATGCACTTCAGTGTGAGTGTGACTACCACAGTACATTTTGTTGCAAAAATGCAAAAAGTAGAGTTCTGGTACATTTCAATTTATATCATAAATGATATTTGGAATAAATGATTTTTCTGCATTTTAGATGCTTAGAATGGCTGCTTACTCTTAGTTCTTGCATAGCACTTGAGAATAATGTGGAATATAAAATTACAGCTGATTTAATGAATACGAAGCTTACTGAGGCGCATTAGTGAGGGAGTTTATGCAATGATGCTGCTCAATCCACCAACTATGCTTACCTGTAATTACTTTTATCCTCTCTTTAGCTGCGTTCAGACAAAGACAGTTTTGGTTGGAGTAACTTCGGAGGAAGCTTGGTCGGAGGAAGGCCGGAGGAAAGGTCGGAGTCGTGCCTGTCTGAACAAGGTCGTGGTAACTTCCTCCGGTCGGGGGAACTTACCACGGCCTCTTCCTCCGACCAAGATACTCCTGAATTTTTTCAAATTCAGGAGTATCTCGCTACCATGACTAGCCTGTTGGAGTAAATTGCCCGTGCAGACAAGCCCACGGAGTATCTATGACCTTACAAACCTTATGACCTAGGTAAAACTTCCGGGGTCAAATTGCAATGTTGACATTTTGCGAGTACACATGCACGTGCAGTACAATTCTAACCTAGCTGATCGCGATGAAGAAGCTAGCACTAAGAAATTCTCATCAACAGGAATGAAGAAGACAAATGCCGCTGGTAAAAAAAAAAAAAAAAATTGTATGGTCGACATGTGTGGCCCTACCACTCCCTGAAGTTACACCGACCCCCCATAGTGATCCCCGCGAAGGCCGTGGTAAATTGGTCGGAGTTTCTTCCCACGACCGTCGTGTGGACACGGGGTCGTGGCAAGATAAGTATCAATTGGAATTTTAATTGCTGTGGCATAAAATTTTACTCTGACTAGAAATACGTCTGAACATGGCTAATGTAATGATGCCATGATATTTATGCAGGACATTTGACTAGCAGAAGTGGCTGAATGAACTATCTTTGCAGATAATTTTAAGGCAAACTCAGTGAATGCTTTTATCTTGGAAATTTACCCACCAGCATAATGTACATATGTATTGTGATGTGTGAATGCAGGAGTAATGAAGAGAATATTGCACTATTTACCATGTCTCATAACTGTTAATGAAGTACTCTGAAAGCGCATGCTCAACAGGAATTTTAAAGAAAATCTTTAAAATGCACAAAAGATTTGGTGTTACTGGTGATTTGTATCCAATGTTATCAATTGTGACATTTTGAGTGTGAAGTATGCAAGGGAAATTTGTTATCAATTATTACCGGTAATTCATCAAACTCCATCCAGAAGTACTACAACAAAAGTTACGTTCAGACGGGAGCCCTTAACCTCGAGGTTAGAGCTTGTAGTTAGGGACCGTGAAGACGCACTCGTAGTTAGCAAACCTTGAGGTTTGCTCGATGTTTCGAGCCACGAGAAATCTTATGGTTAACGCTCTAACCACGAGCCGCGGGGGGTCCCCACTCGTAGTTAAGCACCGTGTGGACACAGAAAACAACGAACTCCAAGTTAAGAGTGACCTCGCCGTGAACTCCAGCCCCCCAAATTTCCCTCTGCTTCCGGGTCAACCTCCCACACGTAAATACACCACAAATACACTACACGTGCGTGCGAGGTGAAAAACCTATGACGCACATCACAACAACATCATCTTTTCTTCCCATGCGCTTGATCTCTGAAACTGAACACGTCGAACTCGCTACTGTATTCTATTTTCTTCTCCGAGGCTAAAAAATCATTTTTGACGAATATCTTCATAAAGGCATAAAGTCATCAGTGCAGTGCTATCTCTGCATACCATGACAGAGGAAGCTGGTGCCGCCGGTGGGAAAAAGAGTACCGGGTAAGCGAGTCCGACAGAGTTGGACTAAAGAAGAAATAGACGCCTTGTTAGCAGTGTGGGCTGAAACGTCCGGTTTTGTGGTTTTAACATCGAGTGGGATCCACTCGTAGCTACGGGGGGGGGGGGCAGAAGCTTGAATAACCTCGAGGTTAAGATTCGTCGTGTGGACACACGTCGTAGTTAGGGGGCAAGAGCTAAACCTCGAGGTTTCCTAACCTCGAGGTTAGGGCCTGCTGTCTGAACGTAACTATAGCTACATGTACTTTTTATTGTACTTGTGCTTTGTGAATTGATATCAGCACAAGTTTTATACCCCTAGCATTTTAAAGAAAACTTGTCCACCCCCGGAGTGCATTTTGTAGAACAAAGTCGCCCCCTTTATTGCAACTGATTGACAAATTGCCCTACATCGACGTAAATAAGCACTGAATTGATCAGTGTTTTAGTAGTAGCCATGTTAAAAAAATCATGGGCGTACGTTCTCGAGCAGGATTTGAATCTACGACCTCCTGATCTCCCAACAGGCATCATCCCCACTAAACCACTGAGCTTCTGCCCGACAGCAAGTGTTAGTTCTAATCCTTATAGCATGCAGTGGGTACTGCATAAAATTTTATTCAAATTCATGAAATTCTTCCGTCGAGATGTTGTTTTTTTTTCATTACAACTGATTTACAAATTGCCCTACATTGACATAAATTTCATGAATCTCTAAGTCATGAATCTCTATGTCAGATACTCTAAACTTGAAAATGATATTCATTGAGCATATATTTGACTGAACTACCACCAAGATTATAACCTGCTAGTATATATAGCAAAATCAGCTCGTCCTCAGTGGGTTAATGAATTGAATTTGGCCCAGAATGAAATGAACTTAACAAGGTCAACAGTTTTAGTCTAATCTGATAGTGTTTATGATGCTGGCAGTCCTTTATAATTTTTAGATCTATGATATGACAAATTGATGGGGCTTTAGAGGTCCAATATACATACAAGATTGACACCATAAGCTTTAGTAATAGTATGCTGCCCTCTACATATTTTGATGTAAATGCAGTTGTCAATACAGAGCTTACAGAACCAGCTGCAATTTGTGAGTGAAGTTCTTCTAAAAATTGAATGATATATCCTTGTGTGTTTGCAAAATCAAAGCCAACAGTGTTAAAACTGAAAACATAACCTGCAGCAGCCTCTGCTTAGTGGGGATGTTTTTGGAGAAAGACATGAGTCTTGATTAAGAGCCTATCACAAATGAGAGAGGTCAAACATTTTAGTCATCCATATACTTCGTACTGTAAGCCTCAATACACGTGCCTACACATGACACTGCAACTTGCACACGCTTGGATATAATGTGAACAAGCTTTCATAGGCTGCGAAGTAAAAGACATATGAAGACATATGAAGAGCAGCATATTTTATCAACCGTAAAAAAAAAAAAAAAAGCTCGTACATACAAAATATAGTAAATGCCTCAAGAAATTTTTGGTTACGGTACGTTATTTTCTGTCAGTCACTAGTGTTAATGTATTTAACGCACTAACTCTTGAATGAGTCATTATTCGGCCAATTGTTTCACAATGCAGCTACTGCTTCAGCTTGGGAGTGCAAGCCACTATGTGGCAGGCCGACGTTGGGGCAATAGTGGACTCATCGTGTTCATTCACACAGCCACCAATAATTACAATTATTTGGATCACAATTTCAATTGTTTCGCAGGAAAACTTTTTTATGTGCATTGACATAATAATTGCGACTCTCAGTGAGATTCAAATGGTGATCCATGCGCCACTAAAAGGGTAACGCTTCTGAAATTGTCACTCTTTTTTCTAAATTGTTTCTTAAATAGTAATTTTTATTCCTGAATAGTCTCAATTATTTGAGATGCATAATGTGTATGAACACTGTGAGAAACCATACCTGTCTTAACCCATAATGCAATGCATGCTGGACATTGAAGTCAGAGTCAGGTCAAACTCTTTAAATAGACTCATGCATGCACAGTTTCGCCTCACTCGAACCAGTGCATATTGAGTTGTGATTTGTCTTTATGAACTGGTGCAATTTGGATTGCAATTTCTTCTTACCTGTGTATGTGTGAACCAGAGTGCAAAAAGGGGTGATTTTAAACACAATTTGACTTGTGCTTTTTCAGTGTATGTGAATGGGCCTTTTGTGATACACTGTCCTGCAATATGGCTGAATATTTCTGTTGAAATCATTTTCAACTGCCAGGTAAAATGCGGTTGTTGTTATTTTATACACAAACTGCACAAAACAGACAGTCTGTGTGGTTCATGTCAGACATCAAAGCAAACCTCTTTTTAGCTCACCTGAGCCAAGTGACTTAAAGGTGCATAGTCCCGGTAGTGTAGAGGGCGCTGTTGATGATACTGCCGATCACCGTTAGCATTGATACAAAGATTGCTGAAGTTGAGCTGTCATCAAGAATAAAGCGCGTGGGTGTTGCTAAGTAACGTTGCCTTCGTTGTCTTCTCTGTGCATCACGCAGTCTGTAGTAATGCCAGGGTGCGTGCATATGTGCTTCTTATTATGGCATCACAAAAGAAGTTTGCTGAAGCTTAGCCAAACCAAGGAGGTTTTATACATGGAGTTCCAACTGGCTGTAATTATTCAGACAGTTGTCAGATTTCTATTGATGTACAAAAGAATTCCACAAGTGCACTTGTGCCTTTAATGATCGATGTTCGACGCCGCCGTCTTGCTGAGCAATCTGAAGATTCATTTTGAATGTTATCATAATGTTGGCCATATTTTGCCTATTTATTTATTAAATGAAATGAAATTTCACTTAATGATAAAGCATGTAAAACAAAAGTCAATTCCGTCCAGAAATTTGCGCAAGAGTGTAAATCAGAGCTGTATCATGTGAAAATATTTAAAACTGTACAATCCTGGAAAGCTGATTTTATCACTTTCCGCTTAATTCCACAAATGAAACTAATTTGGAATAATCTTTAAGTATAATTTTTTATTGATAGATATATCAGATTAGTGCCCGGGTATGCCCAGTCAAGTAATTTTCATCTTTATTTCAGCATTTTTTACTTATTTCTATTCGCGCATCCTCGTGTCTATACCACCTACCTTTTATAAGAAGGGATAGCGAAAAGTAATTGCCATCACAAAGACATATCTTCCTTTGAGAGTGGCTGGTGATTATGCAATGAGACACGAGTCAATTGTCTCCGTATCTGCGCGGCTGACCCTGTTTGGCACATGCTTCAAATATTTTTTGAGCGGCGGCTTCGAACATCTAGCAAAGGAAATAAGACTGTTGTGACTCCATTCTCTAGAACCTCCTTGGCCAAACTGTGATCGGACCACTGACTGCAGTGGATCGGACTTCTTTGGACTCGGGGAAATGGGCCAAAGCGTAAGCGCTAAAAGAGGTGTCAAAAGCGTAGGTCTCTATAGGAAACTTTCTCCGTTTGCCCGTGTACGCATTCGAGTAAACCACTGGGACCATGTGCCTTTAATTGGGAACTGCTTTAGCGGGAACCCGCTTAAGTGCAACAAAACTTGATGTAAGAAATTTTTCACGCGCTATTTCCACCGCTGAATCAGAACCACGAACCTCTTTTATTGCGACAAATCTGGCAGAAACACTTCCTCATTTGTCATTAATTTCTAAAAATGATAAGTAAATCCTTAGAAGTAATTGCAGGGATTTCACTTCCGTACAAGAAAGATTATTTTCTAACCAGTTTCCTATAAATTATGCTGACTGCAATCTAAACATTGCCGTTTTATGGCAGTAAGACGAAGTGTAAAGGTGGTCATCTATAGAGCGTCGTCGGCTTATACTCACGCACTTACACTGTACCACCCCTTCAGTGCAATATGGAGAGTCACCTTCCTCGTGGCAGCTCATACTCTCCCTGTTCATGCACAGCATGCCGTGTGTGTGTTTGTGTGTGACAGCAGTGAAGGGGGCATGAATACGGGGAAAATGTATTCGTACGATCGTTGCAATCAGTGTCGTCTTAATGTGAATGTTGTTAACATGATATAAAAGCGTGTGGAAGTAAGCATAGCTACCTCTTTATTATTATTATTATTATTATTATCATTATAGCTGCTTCTTTATTATTATCATTATTGTTATTATTATTATTATTACTATAGCTGCCTCTTTATTATTATTATTATTATTGATTATTGATTAATTCATTTATTTATATATCTATTTAGCAATTCAACATAAAATACAAGCGGACACAGAGTACAAATAGAAAATCACATTACATGATATACATGATTTCTATGCATTAAGTGAAGCCCTGCTTGAGCGTAAGAAAAACTTATCTCATGACCCCTCCCGATTAAGGGGGGACCACTATATCTTAAAAGTCTTATTTCTGTAGGTGAGAAATTAATCTCCACACAAATCAGGTTGGCACAATTAGCAAGTAGTTGATAAGACATGCATTGGATGTTGGGTACTTCCAAGTTTGTTTGTTGTGAATGTAGAAATTACTTTGTAAAATTTTCAAACAGGAATAGCTTAAATATGTCTGGATGAAAATATATGTGTATGTAGATGATGAGAAGAGAAAAAGTGATTAACATTAATGTTTGAAGGACACCCTTTTACTACATCATCTGGAATCAGATAAAAATCCTTGTTGACTACAGTCTAATGAGAGGGACAGGATCTGTGCCTGCCATTTGCCTTTTGCATAAAGTATGGACCATGAATCACAGCCATAATGTGAAGAAATTAAAAAAAAAGGTCATCTTAATCCAGGGTATTCAGAGAATGTTCTGCTATGCAGATTGTACAGAAAGTTTTGAGAAGGTTTATCAAAATACCAGCAGAAAATGGCTCTGTACAAAAGAATTATAAGGCATTTGTATGGCGTTCACGTCTTGGACAATGAATGTCCATCAAGAGAGAGAAATGTGACAAAAGTGTTCCAGTTTGCCAATTTCCCAGCTATCCCAAGGGTCACTGAGAGTGTGTTAGTCATAGACCAGTGGAGAATACACTGTTGCTTTTGTTTGTTGCTCCAAGGAGAGCAGTATTTCAGTATGAATACACTCAGAAAACATCTACCCAGTGACAATGGTCTTGGACCGAAATTTGAAGATGGTTGCAAATCCCCTCAGAGTTCTCAGCAGTGCCCTAGATTTCCCAGCCAAGGTAAATGTTGATGCAGTATCCATCTGAGGTACCACACATACCCTTCGGAATTACTTTAATACATTGTGGGTCAGGTTCCAATGCACGATACACAAACCTTGATTGATACTTACGTGACTGTGTAAATTGTGTATGTTTGTCCAACAATAGTTTGTGTTGGTTTGTGTCTATGAAAATAAGGAATTTAAAAAAAATGTGATGTGAAAACCGTGAAATTCATTGTCTGTGGATTATTAGTAATGTATGTGTAACAGCTATCTGCATTCATTATTTCTGATCCCAGTTACAGGCACACACTTTCAGCTGGTTTTGGTGTTGGGCTTGTTAGATACAAAAAGTTAATACTATTTTTAATACCATAAATGATAATAATAATAATAATACATTTATAAAATGCATAATAAGCACATGCTTCTCTATGCGCTGCGATATAAATTTGCCTTGAGGTAAAGTTGCTATTTATACCTCTGAATGCTCACAGTTTTCTAGAATCAAGGAGTACTTTGTATATTTGTTTTACATCCCTCATGAGCATCTCAATGATCAAAGAAACATGAGAAGAGGGATAATGTTCACATTATCATTATATCATTCACAGAATCCGTGATCATGAGGTGATCATGGATTCTGAAATGTACTAGTATATCATGTCAAATAGGAGATGATCTCCTGCTCTGATACAGTGCAGATTTCTAGTAAAACTATCCCTTTTTCATGCTCTGTAGTAATCATAATGCATAAAACTATACATTAGGGATTTGATACGTTACAGTACATCATTTTCAACAGGATACAACAGTTCCGTTTAAAGGCCCTGTCACACCTTAACGTGCAATCCTTTCGGATGACTTGCGAAGAACAATTTTTGCTACCCAGAGGTCCTCACAGATGGCCCGCACATGACAGTACCTAGTACGTATCTCGCCCCTAGTTGCCCAGAGTTGCGCACGCAAGTCCTATTTACCTGCAGCCAAGTTTAAGCCCTGTCACATCTTTCTGGGCAAGCTACGTGGGCTTGTTGCCTGTGGGGATTTTCCAGCATGCAGAATTTTTGCGGGCGGACAAGGATTTGGGTGAGTTTCGCCTGTGTCTTACCTGCTGGACCCATGCTACTTACGTTCTACTTACGTGTATTTCGTGTCAGGCGCATGGTTGGCGAGTGAGGGCTGACAACTCGGTGAAGGATCTCTCTGACGGAGTTTGATGTGGCAGAGGTCCCACAGAATGTCATTATCTTGGCCGCAGCCGTCTCTCAACTAACCAGCAGAAAGGCACTAACTGACCCTCAGCATGCATGCAATTTGCTTGTATAGCTCGCTCCATGCCCACAGAACAAACCAGCTACACGGATGTTTTCAATTCAATTCAATGATGGTTTTATTTCAATCGCATTGCAGTCAGAGACTGAATTGCACGATGTTAGCAGTATCGACACCATTACTTGCCAGTAAAACACCCGTATTATGCTTGTAGAATGCCCGCATATGACATGCGTGTCCAGTGCATAGGCACAGATCCACGGGCAACCATATGTACTTCCAGCGGGTTAACTGCATGTGACTTGAGGCAGCTACAGACCTCCTACTGGTGTTCTGTATAGACCTCTGCTGGCAATCCCCGCGACTCACTTGGAACAAGTTTTGAGCATGCTAAAAACTTGGCTATGGGTAAATCAGACTTGTGTGCGTACCTCCTGGCAACTACGGGTGAGTGCTTGACCCATCAGTCTCCTGATGGATATATACAGTCAACCTCGCTTACCTCGACGTCGGATTAGCCAAATATCACTTACCTCGGGGGCAAAATGAAAGTCCCAATTGTTCCTGTGGAGTTTCCGTGTATTAAAACTCGCGTAGCTCAAAAAAACTAACTCGAAGTTCGGTTACCTCGAAGGGAAATCTAATGTCCCGATCTTAATTAGGTGATCCGAGTATCCTCTCGGATCACCTTCTGTATCTGTACGGATTCTTTGTTCTTCTTCTTCTTCTTCTTCTTCTTTATTTCTCCTCAAAAGTTGTGCAGAGGTTAGCTCAGAAAGTCCGCTGCCTGTCAATTTCAAAATTATATCATGTATGCATCATGTCCCAAAGACGGCAAATCTAATGTATCATTGTGATCAGTCGACCGTGACGTCACTATGACGTCATTATATGAAAACACATTCTCAATCATATCTCATTAATGAAATAGAATTTTTCAATGAAATTTACGTCACATATATTTAAAGTTATGCGCATTCTACTCATGTTCTCAAAATTCATATTTTCTCTTAAAACGTGCGCGTACGCGCGCGTTGAAATATTTGTATGCTCCAATCGAGCTCAAAATTTTTTTGCACACGTTTCAGACCATTTGGAGCATTTTTTGAAAAATTGAAAAAATCGGACGGACGCGTACGCGCGCGCGCATATACGCACGCACAGCTCATATGCAATTGAAATTTACAGTTTTTTCACTTTGATCGCATGTCTGAAATGTCAAGGAATATTTATACCACGTTTCAAGTCAATCCGACTCAATATGACGTCATACGGGGCCGTCAAAGTTGAAATTCCGCGCGCGCGTCAATGGCGATATACAGTGCAACTATGCCAAAAAACTGCCAATTTTAAATCCGATTTTACTCATCAGGATGGACGGTGACCCCCCATTTTCTTTACATATATTGAAAGCTGATGAGTTGTACATGTCATTTCATGGGTAGGCAATGCTGACAAAATGATTAAAAGATATCAAATTTCTTAATAAAGTAAAAAAAGTAAATTTTCAAAATGACGTCATCAAATTACAAGTTTACTCGAGCGTATCTCACTTATCCTCTGCCAATTTTCTCCCATATTTCAGTATGTTGTAGCTTATGAAATGTTCTTTCATTAATGTAAAAACAACATTTTGATTGGATGACGTCATCGCCTCGTAAAAATGGATTGAATGTATCCTTGTAGAATTTGACCAGTTTACGTGTTATCTCTATGGGAGAGCAGTTTTTCTGGCAGTGAAAATTGACATGACTCTCTTTTTCGAGCACTAGCTCACTTTTGCTTCGGTGAATTTTTCCCAGATTTTAGTATGTTGTAGCTGAGACTTTGGGCTATCGTAAGTGTGCCCTTCATTTTTTCATACGACGTCGGCATCACGTCGAAAAACTTGGTTGAAAATGGCACGTGGCTTCGATGCAGCGTCATTTTGCTTAATACACAGGGCCTATGGAGCATGAAATAGGTCATTGCATAGCGCATCCGACTCGTAATCCTAAGGTCCCTGGTTCGAGGCTCACCCCTGCCAATATTTTTTTTTTCATTTTTTTAAACACTTTTTTTCTTCTTTTTCTTTAGTTAGGCTTAATCTCCCTTCCTAACTTTATCTTTTTCTGATTTTTTTATGCTTCTCCTTCAAATTTCTATAAAATAACATATTTTTTTCTTTATTTTTCTTTCTTTCTACTACTTTCTGTGCAATAGATGAACAACAACAATGGCTATCAATCCCATATTTTGCACATGTTTAGTTCATGTCACGTACATTATTTCATAAAATAACAACTACTTGATCAGACACCATCTTGGGTATGTAAATTAGGGTCAAAGGTCATAAATGTTTCATCCTGTATCTTGGTGAATACATGTCCTATCTTTTCCATATTTTGCACACACAAAGACCATGTAACAAGGATCATTTCACAAAATAACCACTTTTTGCTCAGATGCCATCTTGTCTGTGCAAAGTGGGGTCAAAGGTCACATGTACTTCTTTTTCTATCTTCGCTATGACGTGTTATCTCTATGGGAGGGAATTTTTTTAGATGTGAAAATTGACATGACTCTCTTTATCGAGCACTATCTTACTTATGCTTCGGTGAATTTCTCTCAGATTTTAATATGTTGTAGCTGAGACTTTGCAGTATCAGGACTCGAATCATTGATAAAAAAAAAGATCGGATCACCTTAATTTGTCAGTGATGACAAATTACAATCTCTAGTTCTTCTTTCTTTGTTTCTTTCTTTATTTCTCCTCAAAAGTTGTGCAGAGGTTAGCTCAGAAAGTGCTATGCCTATCAAGTTCAAACTTATACCATGTATGTATCGTGTCCCAAAGACGACAGATCAAGTAAAATCATTGTGATCAGTTGACCGTGACGTCACTATGACGTCATTATATGAAAACACATTCTCAATCATATCTCATTAATGGGATGGAATTTTTAAATGAAATTTACGTCACATATATTTCAAGTCAAGCGAATTCTATTCATATTGTCAAAATTTATATTTTCTCTTAAAACGTGCGCGTACGCGCGCGTTGAAATATTTGTATGCTCCAATCAAGCCCAAAATTTTTTTGCACACGTTTCAGACCATTTAGAGCATTTTTTGAAAAAATGAAAAAATCGGACGGACGCGTACGCGCGCGCGCATATACGCACGCACAGCTCATATGCAATCGAAATTTCCCATTTTTTTCACTGTGATCAGATGTCTGAAATGTGAAGGAATATTTCTACCAAGTTTCAAGTCAATCCGACTCAATATGACGTCATACGGGCCCGTCAAAGTTGAAATTCCGCGCGCGCGTCAATGGCGATAGACAGTGCAACTATGCCAAAAAACCGCAAATCTTAAATCCGATTTTACTCGTCAGGATGGACGGTGACCCCCCATTTCCTTTACATATTCTGAAAGCTGATGAGTTGTATATGTCATTTCATGGGTTGGCGATGCTGAAAAAATGATTAAAAGATATCAAATTTCTTAATAAAGTAAAAAAAGTAAATTTTCAAAATGACGTCATCAAATTTCAAGTTTACTCGAGCGTATCTCACTTATCCTTTGCCAATTTTCACCCAAATTTCAATATGTTGTAGCTTATGAAATGCTCTTTCATAAATTAAATACACAATTTTCATTAGATGACGACATCACCTCGAAAAAATGGATTGAAGGTAACCTTGTCAAATTTGACCAGTTTACGTGTAATCTCTATGGGAGTACAATTTTTATGGAAATGAAAATTGACATGACTATCTTTATCGAGCACTAGCTCACTTATGCTTTAGTGAATTTCTCTAAGGTTTTAATATGTTGTAGCTGAGACGTAGGGCTATCGTAAGTGTGCCCTTTGTTTTTTCATACGTTGTCGGGATCACGTGAAAAAACTTGGTTGAAATTAAAGTTTATCTTCGATGTATTGAGATATTCCTTTCTTTTTGCAACTTTATGTGCAATAACTCAAGAAAAACATACCCTATCACCACCATATTTTGCACATGTTTAGTTCATGTCACGAACATTATTTCATAAGATAACAACTACTTGATCAGACGCCATCTTGGGTATGTAAATTAGGGTCAAAGGTCATAAATGTTTCATCCTGTATCTTGGTGAATACATGACCTATCTTTCCCATATTTTGCACACGTAAAATCCATGTTACAGGGATCATTTCATAAAATAACCACTTTTTGCTCAGATGCCATCTTGTCTGTGCAAAGTGGGGTCAAAGGTCATATGTACTTCTTTTTCTATGTTCGCTATGACGTGTTATCTCTATGGGAGGGAATTTTTTAGATGTGAAAATTGACATGACTCTCTTTATCGAGCACTATCTTACTTATGCTTCGGTGAATTTCTCTCAGATTTTGATATGTTGTAGCTGAGACTTTGCAGTATCAGGACTCGAATCATTGATAAAAAAAATCGGATCACCTTAATTTGTCAGTGATGACAAATTACAATCTCTAGTTGACTTATTGTTTTTTCCCAGCATGTTGCTGTAATCGGAATTGCAAACATCACGCAGCATTTCCGATTAAGCGCGCGTGGACAGCAAAGACATGTCACAAATGTTTTCACACTCGATTGTAAATATTCTGAGACCAGAACGATCGTGCGCCCAAAGAAATACCCAGTACACAGCTGACAAGAAAAATCCCCAACACCTACCTGCACACATACACGGTATGATGCACAGAGCACCCGTGCCATTGGAGTGCTTATGATTGCACCATGCTCTGCCCCAGCATCTTCTTTTCTTTAACCACTGTGTTCTGATTTGCGATCGTGGATGGTCATGCCGTGTGTTTAGATTTCTTAACCGTCGTGGCGCACCTGCTTAGGTGTTGACAGTTATATCTTTGGCATTAATCACGGTCCACTGTCCAAGCATCAATCTCCGGCATAGTGCTTTTCTAACGTTTTTCCTTTCAGCAATGTGATTATGAAAATAGTGTGGTATATGATCTGGAAGTATAGGCCTAGCATAATAAAGAACATATATGATTTAACAACAGTTTATTCTGATAAATTTAGATGTGACGGAATGATACGCTGTACGATTTTCAGACAAAAAAAAAATCATCATTTACTCTACCCCTGTTTTGACTTGAATCTTATGTGAGTTTTCGGTAATTTAAATTTCTTCTTTTCTAGCACAATCGTGTAGGCCCCCTAAGATTGTTTGTCTTTTTTATTCGAACAATCCTCTTTGGTAAATGTTTATGATTACAGTAATAGCACTGTATTCAGAAGCCATAGCCCGAATCTAATCTTGCATAATTACTCACTGCTGTTTTTTTTTTCTTTTTTGCAACCATTAGCCCATCCTTCGTGTGCTGTACTTATTACTGATTGCGGCTGTATTATCATATGTTAATACATGTGGGTTTTTTTTTTTTGAATTTGCGTTGTACTGTCGGCCGTGAGTCACCCTCTACGCGACCGCTATTCTCCCAATCACGCATCTGTGCACGCAAATATACATATACACTGTATGATGTTCGCCACGTACACGGTGCGTTGCCGTTCTCTACATAATGTTTATTGCGCCAATTTCTCATCCATATATAACCACATGTTCATCTCGTCAAAACAGCATAGCTAGCTAGCTAGGCACTGCTCGGTGACTGTGAGTGCTGCTGGTAGACACACGGAAGACCGGTGCATAGCGGTGCGACATTGCTGTCGCTCCCTGTAGCTCTAGATGTTCTTGGTGAGTTACATGTACACCCATAGTTGTGCAAAATATTAAAAGTTTGCAAAGCTAAGAATGTGATTCTTGTGTAACTGTCTGCTTGGTAAATTTAGTTTGCATTTCGACGGGTTTCTCCACATGACGTGTACGAGTATTACGCAAATGCATACACAGTATTCTGTAGACACACCACGGTCATCCACACGCAATGTACATTCAGCACGCATGTTCTGCAACCCCGTCTTGCACTCGATTACGTACCGGTATTTTCTTTTTTTTATTATGGTGATAGGTGATTTAATTGTCTGCCAAAAAAATTGTGTTGAAAGAAGAACATTGATTTCCATTCAATTCATTCATATTAAAGTCGACTCAATTCCAATTGACAAGCATGCAAACAATCGGTAGGCACTATTACAGATACCATGTTGAACATCGATAAACGTCGGATAAGTCGAAGAAAATTTAACGTACGCGGACCTTGAAGTTCGCGTACGTAGAACCGTTTTCTTCAGTCCTGACTAATTCGAGGTATGCGAGGTTGACTGTATAAGCAAACCCTTTCTGAAGAAAACAAAATCAACAGAAGTTTGTAGTAAATACTCAGTCTTACCTTTTGAGTCTTTGACAAGTGTCAGCAACAATTTTAACATCTTGTGACTTGAGGACATGCATCCTTGGGAGAACTTTCGATATCTGCTGTTTGGCTCCCTCCCTTGACATTAAAGAATTATGGACGAGTGATTATTCAGCTTGTCCAATATGAGGTTGTTGGTTTTTTGTTTCAAAGTGGAAATTTTAAGAAATGAAAGATTAATTTTATTACTAAACTAGAATGTAGTTTTAGCAAATATTGTACATGTTGTATGCTAAACACTGGATTCAAGTGTCCGTTATAGCTATGAGGTCCGTTACCTTCTACATTTTTCTTTTGAAGAACAAAAAAACAGAAAACAAAATCCTTGATGGAGACCAGGTTGCATGCTTGTTAATTAAATATCATGCCAGCTTGGGTTTTGTCTTTCTATTTGAGAAGAAGAAGAAGAAGAAGAACAACAACATACACACTGATCAGTACATACATGTATCATCCTTTGTTGAGACCAGGATGCATGCTTGTTACTTTATCATGACAGCTTATTGGTTTTGTAGAAAAATATTCCATCAGTAATTGTTGATATAGGTTCTTGTCTAAAGTGTAGTTGACTTAAAAGTGCATCGCCTTGTGTGAGTGAAGTGACCTCTACACATATCTATACTTCCCACACACTCAGTGATGACTGCAGACCAGCAGGCTAACCAATCATCTGTGTTTCCCTTATAATACTTCCTCAACATGTTGAAGCTCCTGATAGTGTGTCAGAAGTGCTAATGGAGTGATGAACAAGCGGTACTTTCAACTCAAAATGGCAGGCAGTGCTCATGAGTGTACTTCAACAACAGATGCTCTGTGGTAAATTTCTTATTGCAAAGCCTTTTTTTTCTGTAAAAGCATGTAGGGTCACATAATTTCAAAAGTATAGCAGTCATGATTGAACAACTCTTTGAACGAGAGAACTTATTTGATTTATGTACCCCCACAAAAAAACTTGGCCACTTTGATGAGCAGCAAACGACATATATATTTATCTACCGGTATTTATTGCCCAATTTTTTATTATCCTTAGTAGCTAATTAGTAATTGTGAAGGATAACGATAATGATGTGATATTTGGGAACTGCTTTAGTGGGAACATCACATAAGTGTGACAAAATTCAATGTAACAAACTTTTTACATGTTAATTCTCACCTCTTCATTGGAACCACAAACCACTTTGTTGGGATATATTTTGGCTGAACCACTTCCATTGCCCTTTTAGTGGGGCAGATACACTATATAGCAAAAATTAGTTGAGATGCTCACATCCGGTGGAGAGTGTGAAATTTCGTTCATGGGGTATTTTGGGGCGCTGATTTCAAAAATTGCCAGATCCAAGAGATCTGACACAGGGTCGGTCGCCAATTTGAATTCCAATGTGGCTGCCATCACGAAATATTAAAAGATCCCTATATCTTCGATTCTAAATGACCTGTGGCACCAACATCTGGCACACAAGAGCATTTTGACATGTTAAATTCAATGACGGATTAATCTAAAGTGTGTGACAAACATCCGCGGCCACCATTTTGAATTCCAGTGTGGCTGTCTTGACGAAATCTCGAGTTCTAAATGACAATAAATGACGCTGAAATTTGGTGCAAACAGGTATTTTAAAGATAATATAAAGTTTTGGTACCTCAAAAGTTTCCCTGAGTTTCCTTGTCTTAGTCTGTGTTTCAGGTTAAAGTACCTTTCATATAACTAACACTGTGAGAATTACTCGCCCCAAAGTGCTCTCATGTCTTAGTAATCATGCAATAATGGTTTCGTACCAGAGCAGAGCGGGCTCTGAAAAATTCGAACGAGCTGTTAGTTTGACTCGACGCGGTACCGCAACAATCAATATACACGTATTGTAAGAAACCATTATTGCATGATTACTCAGACATGAGAGCACTTTGGGGCGAGTAAGTCTCACAGTGTTAGTTGTATGAAAGGTACTTTAACCTGAAACACAAACTAAGACACTGACAAGGAAACTCAGGGAAACTTGTGAGGTACCAAAAATTTATATTACCTTTAACATGCTGGGTTAAAAAAAAAAATGGAATAATGTGATGTGTTTGACAAACCCTTTACCCGCCATTTTGAATTTCAATATGGCTGCCAAGACAAACATCACAACTAACATTTACAGGCATGCAAAAACGTGCGGCAAAATTAAAGCATAATGCACTTTCACTGACGTCATAATGTACATACAGCAGCGTGCACTCAATCAGTTACAAACGCGTGCCCAATCTGGTAGCCTAAAAAATTACAAACCCAAGCTAGAGATTTTCAACACTCAGACATGGCAACCATATAGGAAAATTCTAATTGGCTGCCGTGCAGGTTGTCAGACATGTCAAATTAATCTGTTATTTAAGTCATCATATTACCATTCTTTTCTGTATCAAATTTCAGTGGCCTACAAATGTTGTATGTCATTCAGAACTGAAGATAGGGATCTTTGATGGTGGCCATATTGGAATTCAAAATGACGGCTGACCCAGTTGTTAGATCTCTTGGATCTGACAATTTTTGAAAACCGCGCCTCAAAATACCCATATGTGCAAAATTTCATACTCTCTGCTGGATGTGAGCATCTTTTTCACATATCTGCCCCACTATTTTATTCTTTGTCCAAAAGTGCTCTGAAGACCACTATTTTGTGGAAGAAATGCTTATGTGTAGGGATGCAGTGGATATTGATGGGATAAAATCTGTGCATGGTTTCACGTAATGCCTACATACTGGTACTAGGTGTCATGTGGGATGATATGCCAAAACCAATACCAGCTTGTCTCCCGACCCTTCCCAACCAAGCGGGGGCCACTGTATTGTGACTGTTTGTTTAATTTAGTACCGGTATGTACTCTATATACACACATACATTATGTATTCTATCATTGTCATTCATGTTCATTGAGGGGTTTGTGTTGTTAGCAAAGGTTTAGAATGTTTAGCTCTTGAAATGTGAATGGCATTTGTTTTATGTTTTGTGATAATTTTATAATCCAGGGTTCAACTTTCCTCATGTAGTAAACCTTAGTTATGGCTTGGTAATTGGTCCCATTGCTCTTGTCCCACGCAAGAATGGCTGTCAGTGTTTGAATCAAGAATTTTTGATACTTTACTTGGTTACCCCCCTACACACATGCACACACACACACACACACACACACTATAAATAGATATTTGGCTCGTGAGATAACTTCACAAGTACAATGTACCAATGAGATACTCATCAAAATTGCTGTTGGCATTGACAGTGTTAGATTACTAATGGCAGTTTAATAGCACTGGCCACTCACTCTAGCTCTCACTACTAAGGCAAGGCTCGACACTAACGGTGGCCCGGAGCCACCAAAAATGAAAGTCGGGCCACCAAATTTTTAAAAAGGGCAAATTTGGTGGCCCGCCTCGGGCCACCAAAATTTTTTGAAAAGTATGTCAATAAATTCGTAACTTTTTGCGCCGGAAATTAGCAGTTAAATTTGTTCAAAGGATGGATGAAAAGGACTGAATGAATGCCTGAGAGTGAGTGTTGCAAGTTTGTTGAAGTTTATTTATGAGTAGATATGTCCAACTTCTAATTCCTACTATCATAAATCTTAAATATTTGACTCATTTAAAAAAAAAAGGACTTTTAATGTTTTTTATTGTTTTTTTTCGCGACACCAAATTTTTCTCTTGGGCCACCAAAAATTTGAAATTTAAGGATTTTGGTGGCCCCATCGGGCCACCAAACAAAAAAGTTAGTGTCGAGCCATGACTAAGGGCTTTTTACACTTGTAAATTTTTGCTTTGTCCCGTACCAACGGTGGGGCTAAGGGGGGGCCTTAGCCCCACCGTTGGTACGGGACTATCCTTAGCCCACTTTCTGTTTACACTCGTTTTTGCCAAAGTGGGCTAGCCCCACCGATAGTCCGGTACTATCTGGCCCTGCAAAATAGCAGGGTTAGCACCACAATTGCGGTGCCAAGCAAGTGAGTGTAAACAGAACAAAAAAATAATCCTGGGCTAAGCGACGGAGACGAAGTCCGACCCTCACTGACCAATCAGAAACGAGGTAATCAAGTGCTGCCGGTGCGTGCATGTACGTGTACAGTACACAGCGTAATCATGAATATTCATGTGGTTTGGAAAGTCCGGGGCTAAGAAATATGAGTGTAAAAAGGTCAGTTTTCTCCTTAGCCCCGGACAAGAGATAGTACGGGACTAATTGGCGAGTGTAAAAAGCTGAAAAAATTGGTACGGGACTAACGATAGTCCTGGGTCAGAGAAAGTCCGGGGTTAAGAAACACAAGTGTAAAAAGGGCTCTAGTCTCTACCTTCCTCTCCATGAGCGTGTTTCTACTGAGCGACGAAAATTCGAGGTGATGCCAGCCGATGTGTGGTGATACCGGCCGATGCCGGCCGATACCGGCCGATGCGTGGTGACACCTCGAATTTTTCCTCAGTAGAAACAGATCTGGTAGTGGCCGATGCCGGCTGATGCGAGGTGCTCCGTCGTCCATCTATTGAGGTGGTCGATGCGTGGTGACGCGAAGGACGATTCTCAGTAGAAACACACCGGGTAGCGAAATTCGAGGTGTATCGGACGTCTAGAATTTCTCCCCGCGCTTTTCAATCGGTTCATCGCACACATGTGTACAAAATACGTGTGTACACACAGCGACCGTGTTCGCATCATGCTTTGTTGGTACCAACTCGCTTGTGTATGTGTTACAGGCCCTATACGTTACGTTACATGTGAATTGTGGCATTCATCGCCTATTGTTCGCGTGATTAACAGCCTAACTTATTGCATTACTAAGCCCTCATCACTTACTTGATTTTGCACCGCGTTATTTCATTTTATATTGTCTCTAATCGCGAGAGTACCATATTAGTGTGTCGCAGCCTTGAGAAAATCTCAACTGGACCCTCGATCTCCAAAGATTTCTCATCAGTCAGTGGCATACCAGTATGTTAGTTCGGGGTATATTGGATGGGAAGACGAAGAGAAATGGCTAATCAAAAAATAGCCGACGCAGTTGTAGCAAAGCAGGCAGGGTTCGGATCGTATTAACAGGCAGTGCGCGCGTGACCCAAATCTGTGACTTAAAAATACCTGACTTCCGGAATCGCCGCATTTGCACGTCACCTTTGCATCACCTCGTATTTTATCGCTCAGTAGAAACAGCTCGAGTGGTCGTAAAATACGAGGTGCTGCGTTGGACAAAATTCGTGGCGATGCCAGGGATGTGAGGTGCTCTCAGTAGAAACACGCTCCATGTTTCATTCATTCTCCTCACTGCTCTATTCCCTTTTCCCTCCTGCTCCATATCCTGGCAGTGATGTGTGTGTGAGTTGGCAGAGAAATTGTACAGTTCTGTATAAGTCATTATTTTCACCTACGGTACAAATATTTTTCGCGAATGAAGAGGTCTGTAGAGCCCACAAATCCGACCACTAATGTCAAAATTATCACAAATGTCATAGCACGAGCAGATTGCGTGCATGCTGAGGATCAGTTACTGCCTTTACTGCTTGTTCAGCGTGGACCTCTGCGGGCAATCCCCGCGAATCACCTGGAAAAAGTTTTGAGCATGCTCAAGGCCTTGTCACACCGTGTCTGGGGAAGCATTGCGGGTTGATTTGCGGGGAAATTTTTTGGCTACCCGGAGCTCCCCGCAATTGGCCCGTACCTGACTGTAATGCCTACCTAACACGTATCTCGCCCGTAGTTGCCTGGAAGTGCGCAGCAAGTCCGATTTACCTGCAGCCAAGTTTTGAGCATGACATTTGTAGTAAAAATGGAAATTTTGATGTTTGTGGTCGATGTGTTAACATTTGTGGTTAATCAGATTATGACATTTGTGGTTGACGTGATATGACATTTCTGGTAATTATGACATTTGTGGTTGATGTGTTATGACATTTGTGGTAATTTTGACACTAAGGGTTGATTTTGACATTTGTGGGCTCTACAAGGTCATGGACATTTTTGCAAGATGTTGTTTTTGTGAATTGGCACTAAGGCTATCGTAAGTGCACTATCACCCTTGCACATGGCAACATTTCTACACGTTAAATTCACGGTCCAACACTGATTCACGAAATTCGACAAAATTAGACGCAAAAATTACAGCTTTACAGTAAACTTCAGATAATGCAACATGTTAAGCTTTTTCACATTTGAATAGTGCAATCCTCACATTTGGTTTCAGGCCAGTGGATTAAAGGGACTGTACAGTAATGGTTGAGGTGGGGATTCATGTTTTGAACATTCCTTAAAGTGAGATAATGTGAAACCTCTTATGAAATATGAAAGAGCATGTAATTCTAAGAAGGATTCAATGTTTATTTGATGAAAACTGGTTTTCAAATGGCTGAGATATCCAAAAAAAGTGATAATGATAAAAGGCGACAGGCCACGCCTTTTATTAGGATCTCTTTGTTTCACCTTGTTTTTGGATATCTCAGCCATTTCAAAACCGATTTTCATCAAATAAACTTTTGACACCCCTTAGAATTGCATGCTCTTTGTCATCTCATAGAGTGGTTTCTGAATATCTCGCAAAATGTTAAAACCTAAATCCTCACCTCAACCAGAACTGCACACACCCTTTAAAGTGTAACAGAGAAAGTATGAATTTATGCATGGTTAGTTCAAAATGTTCTTCTTTTGCCTCAAAATGAATTGTTCCATTTCACACGAATTCTTAAATATCTACTTATGTTTACTCCTCAAACTGGTCTGGAAAATCCAGACCAGCTCCTGTTTATTGTTAAAAATGCTGCATTGTATAGCACAGACAATCCCATTGCAGTGGAGGGAAATCAATTACCAACATGATGAAGATTCCCCTATCACCTGTTGATAGAAGTGTACAGTAGAATGACATTCCTAAATTTGCTATTATCATTTATTTAAGGACTTTGCTACCCTCAAGTTGTGATATGGATGGGAAATCATGATATTAATGGGCATGAAAACTGTGGAACAGGCTGGGCATGAGATAGTCATAGATGATTGTCTTAGTTGGGGTAGTGGCTGTGGGAGTTCCCCTCTGTGAGCAGAAGGGGGAGTTACTGATTTTTACCCACCCTAAGAGATAGGGAAGCACTACACAAAGTCTTTCACACCACTAGACAGGGGTGGGTTACACTCTCCTTCCCCACTCCATGGAGATGCAGAGTTTCCGCAGTGAAGAGGAAAGGAGAAAGTACAGGGAGTTCTCCACTCCAGGGAGATGGGGAGGTTATAGGTTGTTTCCCCAGTCCCAAGCGAAGGGGATGATTATAAGGAGTTTCCATCATGCAGATAAGGGGAAAGTTACAGGTAGTTTCTACACACTTATGTGAAAGGAGAAGATTACAGGGAGTTCCCCACACTGAGAAGGAAAAGGGAGGGGAAGGGGTTGTACTGGCCACTCAACAGGAAAAGGAGCAGATTACATGGAGCCCCCTCCCCACCAAAGGGAAGGGGGAGGGTTACACTGAGTTCCCCACACTGGGTGGAAAAGAGAGGGACGGTGAGCAGGATGTCTCCACCACCAAGGCAGATGTATAGGCGCCTTCTTCCTGACTGCTATTTGTCATCAGTCATATCTAATCAGCCTCCCAGCACCCTGACATACCAGGCCAGAATCCATTATTTTTAAGCCTTCTCTCTTCTGGATGAAAAATCAGAAAGTATACATGTTCATTTTGAATGATCAACAAACAAATTCTGAAATTATCTACTGGAATGTCAATATGTATATAATAAATACAGTAAATAAGTCAAAGGATTCTTTAAAAAAAAAACTTTATTTCATTTTGATGTGCATGCTTTTTATTTTGATGTGTTTTGTTGGGTGATATTTTTCAGTTATCAGAAGTTATTGATCTTTCATTGAAAGTTTCATTTATTCACTGTAGTCATACTATAGTTTATTCATATAGTCATGAAATATTAGTAGCATACAGTTTACTCAAACAATATATGAAATACCGGTAATAGCATTTCGAGAAGAACAGCATGCAAAAATTTTAAAAGGTCCCAGAAGGAGTGCTTGTGCCTTTGAATATATATATATGTATATCTATATATATTGTATATATATATATATATATATATATATATATATGTATATCTATATATATATATATATATATATATATATATATATGTTTATCTATATATATTATATATATATATATATATAGCAATAATAAAGTCACAACAGAGGAATGCAGGGAATGCATTGATAGCCAATCTTGATTTAATGAATAATCCGAATTTTCGAGGAACCTTCCTCTTCTTCAGGGATGACAGTGCGAATATTCACAATGATTATTAAGAGTGAGGTGTTACTACCCTGCTAGCGCGCGCAATAAGTGTAACCAAAACAAAAAAATAATAGATAATAACAACAAACGCATGTTGTGCGCTTAGGAGTGTCATACTACACGTCATAATAGATAAGACGTCACACTAGGATTGCGCGCGCTGCACAAAAAGATCATGAGACAATAATAGCAATAATAGAAACGTCATAAAGGCAATGAAGTTAACATGATACAATGAAGGTGCCAATGGATTTTCACAGTGATATGTCAATATCCCACCAGCGCGCGTAGTCTCAGTGTAACCAAAACAAAGGATAACAAATAATAACAATAAACGCATGCTGAGTTGCGTGAATATATGAGTGCCATACTGTGCGTTATAACAGAGAAGACGTCACACTGAGATGGCACGCGCTGCACAAAGGAGACAATAATTATGAACGATAATAGAAACATCATAATGGCAATGAAGTGATACAATCTGTCAAGTGCTTGTACGCATTATATACAGAGGAGAGACGAGAGAGCAAAAAGTAGGAAAGGAGGGAATAAGGAGAGAAGAAAGACACAAGAAAAAATGTCATAATATACATGAGGTACACTTACTCGTAACACATCAAGACTGCGCAAGTTGTCTAGTACCAGAAAAATAAACTGAAGACCTCTACAAGGGTGAAATTATCAACAGCGGAGTAGCAACTGAAATTAGTTATCGGAAGAAAGTATATGGGCTGAGCCAGGAAAGATCTTTGTTCATGCCTGTTTCAAAACTGCGGCTCCGAACAATGAAACGCAGTTCTGCCCACTTCCTGTCTTCAGCCGATTTGTAACCCCCGCCAAAGATGCAGACTTTCAAGTCTTTCATCGAATGGCGGGGGTCACTGAAGTATCTTTATGCTTGAGGATTGAGCTTTTGTGGTTATTGAACCTCATGCGAAACTTCGTGCTTGTCTCACCTATGTATGACACCCCTGGGCATTTACTGCACATAATACAGTAAAGCACATTGCTAGAGTCGCATGTGTGGTCCGGTGGTTTGATTCTGAGTGACGGAGAGATTTGCACCACTGTTTCTGTCACCAGATGGTTACAAATTTGACATCGTGGTTTGTCGCACCTCTTGTTACCTTTTGGGGTTGCAGGTTTTGGTAACTCACTCTGCACCAGAAGTGATCTCAAGTTGGGCGGTTGTCTATATATATCTATATATATCTATATATATATAGATATATATAGAAAAAAAAAATATATATATATATATATAGATATATATAGATATATATATATATATAGATACTCTCCACCCCAAAAAGGAACATGCGCATAAAGGGTTGAAAGGTTGGTCCGTCGGGTAATCAAGCTTGGGTCTGCCTGAAGCGCTATGACGTCTCCATGGCAGAGAGTTCCTTGCCAAAGACCTGGGTTCGATTCCCGGAAGAGACCAATTTTTACAACTCTTGCACTTTTCCGAAAAGGAGGATCATTGAGAGGAATAATGATGTCAAAGCTACACACCAATTTCTCCTTCCTTTCTCATATCTCGCTATATCTATATATATATATATATATGTGTGTGTGTGTGTGTGTGTGTGTGTATGTGTGTATGTATGTATATATACATATACATATATAAATGTAACATGATTTTTATGTGGCCCAATGCTTGTTTTTTTTTATGCCTCCACCACGAAGTGGTGCCGGAGGCATTATGTTTTCGGGTTGTCCGTGCGTCTGTACGTACGTCCGTCCGCATTTGTTTACGCGATAACTTTAGTAATATTGACTGGAATTTTACCAAACTTGGTCCAAGTATAAAGTATGGTGGGGCAATTACTTGATTAGATTTTGGGTGAAATTGGCTGAAGGCCAAAGGTCAAGATCAAATCATGAAATCGTATCCGTTTTCACGATTTACGCGATAACTCAAGACTGGATCAAGCAAATTTCACCAAATTTTGTCAGAGGATGATGTATGATGGGACAATTACTTGATTAGTTTTTGAGTGAAATCGGACAGTGGTCAAAGTCAAAGATCAAGGTCAAATCCTGAAATTTATCTGTTTACGTGATAATTCAAAACTGGATGAAACAACTTTCACTAAACTTGGTTCAAGGATGATGTACGATGGGGCAATTAGTTGAGCAGTTTTTTAGTGAAATTGACAGGAGGTCAAAGGTGAAAAGCTCAAGGTCAAATGCTAAAAATATTGCTATTTTCCCCATATCTATGCAATGCCTAAAGGTATTTTCTTGAAACTTAGTGTAGACATGTACTACTGCATAAAGATTCTCCAGAGAGAGTTTCATAAGGTCAAAGGTCAAAAGGTCAATGGTCACATGAAAATGTTACAAATTCACTTTTCTCACAAATGGTTCAATGTATCTTCATGGAATTTGGTACATGCGCATGTACTGACTGGCAGGGATTATCTAGGGAATTTAGGGGTCGTGGGTCAACAGTCAGGGGTCAAAGGTCAAGGTCAACTCCTCAAAATTTTACTATTTCCCTCATATACTAGTATATGCAATGCTTGCAGGATTATTTTTAAAACTTGATATATACATGTATTACCTAATAGAGATTCTCTGAGAAATTTCCTGCCAGAAGGTCAAAGGTCAAAGGTTAAGGGTCAAAGGCCAGGCTTAAATGCAAAAAAAATCTGTTTTATACTGTAATTAGACTCTTTCTTCATACCTTGAAAATTACTCAATGCATAAACTTATAAAAGGTCGGTCAAAAGTCAAGTACAAATCCTCAATTCCCCAAATACATGTACCTGCACTCTTAGACAATTATAGCAAACCTAGTTCAAGGAAAGTGAACATTCAAGACATTTCTGACAAACCTGTCATATCAGTATTTTGCCAGTTACTGTAAAAGTGGAAATTTTCGCGGTGTTCAAATTTTCGCGCATTTCGCGCAACCAAAAACTAGCGCGAAAATAAAAGCACGCAAATATTTTTGCTTGCCATATGTGCCTGTGCGTGCTGTCTTGATTCCGCTGAATTAAAAACACGCGAAACTCTTCCGACCCGGCCAAGCGCGAAAAATTAGTCACGCGAAAATATCCACTTTTACAGTATGTGAAACTGTCATCACACATTGTGAAGACATTGTACTATACATCTATTGGGAGAATCATGCATTATGGCGGAGGCATCAGTCGCCATAGCGACATTCCTAGTTGTTTTTGTTTTTTAGGGGAAGAGTTTGCTGTACTTGTGATGATACAGATAGGAAAAACTGGAAATATGTTCTAGCAAACAGACCTAGAACAAACAGAATTTGTAAATAAATTGCCCTCAGTAATTCATAACATGAGAAAGTAATGATATTTGTTTATGGGGAAGTTTTTCCATTACTGATTATTTTGACAAATAGATAAATAGATAGATAGATAGATATTCATTTATTTCCTCAAAACAAAAAGGTACATCAACACACAAAAAAAAGAGGCCAGGTTCATTATATTTTATAATGACCAGATAAAAAATGCAATCCCATTGGTGTTTGCAGCAAAATGAAGTAAAAAACATGCTTTTGGTTATCGATATAGAATTTATGCTCATTTATCCACTATTGGTCATTATTGTCCTGTCCAGTTACATAACAAACTAGAAAAGCCCTCGGAGAGCACAGGCCTCCGCCAAGCCAGCAACTCATATCCTAAATTTCATGCATGCAATTTCCCAAAATAGAAGCCTTTTGTTTACATCATTGCACAGCGCCTTGCCCAAGTAGAGTGGGCGCTTTAGTGCGCGTATGTAAACCTCCAGTACACGCAACTTGAACCCCAAGTTGGTTGACCTTATATGCTAAAAAGACGAAAAATCCTTCAAAAATCCATAAAGATTCCCAGATCACTACCAAAATTGAATGAGTTGTTGCTTGTGTCAATATTGACCTTTTATGCAAGTTTCATTTTAATCCGTATCCAACTTTTTGAGTTATTTTGCAAACAGACAAACCAATGCCAATGATCACTCCAGTAATAACCTCCTCCTTCCTTGGCGGTGGTAAATATCATCGCAAAGGATATTAACGTGTTTTCTTTCTGATTTCGTGTCAAAAAAAAAAAGATTAGGTAATATTCATGTGTAGGTCAGTGGGAGACTAGTGAGACCATGATAGCATCACCTCCCTTTGAGTGTGTTTCTGCTGGACACTTCTTATCACCTCACGTCACCGCAAAGTTTTGTCCCCCACATCACCTTATATTTTACAACTACCCAAACTGTTTCTACTAAAGATGAAAGAAAAAAATATGAATGTTTGGAATAAGAACTTTATATTATGCAAACATAACGGTAAAAGTCTGAAAAATTTCTTGGCAGCACTGTCCATTGTTCTAACTCACTCATGCATGAATTATGAACATTGAGTTGTGAATCAAATGAAAGAAGAGAAGCTTATCTTTCCATTCATGTACATCTGATAAAGAAAATGTATGATTTTAATAGTAAAGAGTTGCATGGAAACTTGGTTTTGTTTTTTCTGGGAATCGATGTAGTTTGCACATAAAATTTGGATATTTCCTGTTTTTTTTTAATCAAAAGCAATTAAGGCCCAGTCTCGTATCTTGATATATCGTAATAACTGATCATTATTCTGAAGTTATTGAGCCAGAAATAACATCATGTTGTACACTTTCATCACAGAAACATTGAATTTTTGTCATTTTCTCTTTACATGATCAATAGAAAACCGTTTATACACTGTATAAATGATGACATCATCAGCTCACTCATTTGCATATTCATATCAACTGTACAAGAACTGTTCTGCAGAAATTAGCAAAACTTCACAAAATCATAACTTCCATCATTTTTATCCGATTTTGATCAAATTTTCACTGTTATGCTTGTAAGATTTTACTCTTTCTTCTCAGACTAACTTATAACAGGACTGGAATTCCTCTTTTAATACTTACTTCATTCATTCAGTCTACATTAACATGGTGTAGGATTACACTTTGATTTTGCTTGGACACCAAAAGTCAATAGACCCTCTGGTAGGCTTTTTATTGTTGTATGTTTTGTCTTTGTTTATTCTTCGATTAGATTAATTTCAAAGGTTAGTCCCTTTAGCCATTTATGCTTCCAAGGAAGAAAACTATCTGTTATACAAATTGGGCCGGATGCATAAACACTAGCAATTGCTTGTGCTAGCCTTTTACTTGAATCCGTACACATAAAAACAAGCAATTGCTTGCGAGCAGCAAGCAATTGCTTAGAGACCAAGCATTTGCTTTAAAACATATGCATAAAACATTCCTTTTGCTTGTTCTTGCTAGTGAATTGCTTACGATTTTCCAAGCTCTGTGAAATGAGCTTGAGCTTTTGCTTAACTGGGACATACCCTTTTAAGTATCATTTTCATTTTCATAAAAGAAAGACCAAACTTGTGCAGGAGTGGTATGAATCTACAAGAAATTACTCCTAAGAAAGGAAGAAACTTTTTTGTTTCAACAACGGGAATGTCCAGTGGATAGCACGCAAAATGTGATGAAAAACAGGTAGGATGTCTGACTTCGGTGGAGAGCAAGGAGACCTCTCTCCACGTGCGACTTGGCAGATCCGGGCTACTATAAGCAGTGATGGGAATCAGCCACTACGTGTGTGTGTATTAGTGTGTCTGTGTGTGCATTATATATGAGTGTCATTTCATAGCTCCCTTTACTATGTCAGGAAATGTTTCCGCACGCACATAACCTTTTAAATACTAACTATACACAGCCCAGTCACTGTATAAATAGCGACAGGGCTGTACCGGAGCAGCCCACAACACAAAGACAGCTCAGCGATGGCTTTACGATCGCTTCGAGTTTTGATACTTGACATCATTTTCTTGCCACCTCAAACTCATTAAATGTAATCTTCATCAATGACTCTACATAGCTATGTTATCGATATTGACATACACATTTCACAACTTACCGAAAATGAAGATTATATGCAGCATGTGCGAACGGTACATCTGATAATCGGGAGTTTACGCGATTGGGAATGCACTTTTAAAGGTCACGCTGTCGACTGTGCTGCTACCAAAGAGCGCACGCATGCAGTAGACCACTGCACTTCCAGCCACGCACGCGCACGCATAATTTGCTGAGTGGTCAACGCGCCATTTTGAATTCTGTAACGATGAACCCCGACAGTCGGGGATTGCGCTAGAAAGTGCCATTTTTTTGTTCGATGGACTTATCGTGAGGGCTCTCTATGGACTTATGTACCTTCTGTAATATAAGCATGCACTTTACGTGAGTAACGTATAAATGTCCATGAAGAAATGTATAAATTGTTGAAAGTTTTGTAGTTGTGTTGTGGTTCCCCGATTTGATGGCGAGGCTCCGTCTGTCTGACCAGACCAGCCCGACCAGACTAGACCGGTCTATTTAGATACATGCTGTCACACTCGCCTTTGTTCTTGTGTTCGCACAGGCGTGACGTCCCTTTTGTTGAAAACGCAAGCAATTGCTTGTGCGGGACAAGCAAAAGGTATAAGCACAAGCAAAAGGTTATGCATATAGATTTAAGCAATTGCTTGAGCGAGACCTTTGCTAGACGAGCTTGTGCTTCTGCTTGAAACAATTACTTGTTTTATGCATTCGGCCCAATGACAATGATGATTTATGTTTCCTCCCCTTTTCAAAAAAAGAGATACAACTTAAATAAAAAGAGATGGTTTGTGGTATCAAGGCCTATGTGTTTACAGCCACCACTGTTGTTGGAAACACTGCTCTAGTGGGACAACTGAGTACATAGAGCGTGTTTCTACTGAGCGACGAAAATTCGAGGTGATGCCAGCCGATGTGTGGTGATACCGGCCGATGCCGGCCGATACCGGCCGATGCGTGGTGACACCTCGAATTTTTCCTCAGTAGAAACAGATCGGGTAGTGGCCGATGCCGGCTGATGCGAGGTGCTCCGTTGTCCATCTATTGAGGTGGTCGATGCGTGGTGACGCGACGGACGATTCTCAGTAGAAACACACCGGGTAGCGAAATTCGTGGTGTATCGGACGTCTAGAATTTCTCCCCGCGCTTTTCAATCGGTTCATCGCACACACTCCTTCGACACATGTGTACAAAATACATGTGTACACACAGCGACCGTGTTCGCATCATGCTTTGTTTGTACCAACTCGCTTGTGTATGTGTTAGAGGCCCTATACGTTACGTTAGATGTGAATTGTGGCATTCATCGTCTATTGTTCGCGTGATTAACAGCCTAACTTATTGCATTACTAAGCCCTCATCACTTACTTGATTTTACACCGCGTTATTTCATTTGATATTTGTCTCGAATCGCGAGAGTACCACATTAGTACGTCGCAGCCTTGAGAAAATCTCAACTGGACCCTCGATCTCCAAAGATTTCTCATCAGTCAGTGGCAGGATGTTAGTTCGGGGTATATTGGATGGGAAGACGAAGAGAAATGGCTTATCAAAAAATAGCCGACGGAGTTGCAGCAAAGCAGGCAGGGTTCGGATCTAGGCAGTGCGCGCGTGACCCAAATCTGTTGACTAAATAAAAATACCTGACTTCCGGAATCGCCGCATTTGCACGTCACCTTTGCATCACCTCGTATTTCATCGCTCAGTAGAAACAGCTCGAGTGGTCGTAAAATACGAGGTGCTGCGTTGGACAAAATTCGTGGCGATGCCAGGGATGTGAGGTGCTCTCAGTAAAGGCATTTTTTCATTTCACATTCGTACAACATAAAAACTTTGAAGTTATCTCACTGAAGGAAGGCAAGTTGTTTAATGAATGACAAAATGAAGCCAGATGGTTTATATTTAAACACAAAATAAAAATGAAGCAGGCATGGAATCTGCCTTTACTAAGAAACACACAGCAGGATCTAAGAATCTATTGCTTGACAATGCATCAAGTACTTGCAGTCCATCAGCACAGTGAGACCACCCTTGCCCCCCAACCTCTGTACATACGGAGGTCAACTAGCCAAGAGTATTAACAGTGACTTTGTTGTGGAACAACTTGCAAAATGATGACACACTTCAAATTTGATGTGTCATGTATAGCGACTGACAGGACAGATAAAGCAAGTGAGGATTTGCTTTTTGTTGGGTTTTTAATTGTATTCCTGCAACAGGTGGAGCTGGTCTGTTTTACATGTTATTTTTTCTTTCTTCTTTTTTTTTGTCAGCAACGATGGAAAAACTTGTCAGTGAATGCACACATGCTGTATAAACATCTGAGCATGTGATGTGCAGACCTATATGTACTGATCTTCTAGTGGTATACATATGACTAAATTTCTGATGTTTTTTACTCCAGACAGCCGCTTAACCTATGTGTGCAAAAAGCCACATTTCTGTAATATGGTGCTATACTTTTTATTAGTAATTTTGTTTTCTACTGTTAGTCCTTCATAAAGTAGAATTAGACCATTTTCTGGCTTGTGCCCCCATTCTGGTCATATAACATTTTCTTATTATATGTATACTTTTCAAAGACTTCTAATCATTGAAGTTATAGCTGATCATTTACATGACAATATTTTTTTTTCTTTAAGATTACAGTTTCTTTTTGCCTATCAGCAAATTAAAATAAACAATCTGATTCTATACAAAATCCATTAATCAAACCAATTGCATGTACTATGTCAAATAAGCAAATACAGTACTATTCACATAACAAGCAAAAAAATCTCCTGGGGGGGGGGGAGATCCCCACCCTCTCTCCCCCCCCCCCCCCCCCCCCCCCATCCGAACACGTAATGCACTGGGGCCCAGCCTCCTTACACCCCATGAGGGGCTCTGCCTCTTCAAACCCCACTGGGGGTTTCACCCTAAAAAACCCACTAGGCGTGTCTTCATCAGCCCGAAGTTCAAACTAGCGGGACATTTTGCGGTCTTAGTAAATAGCCCGATACAGTGAATGTGCGTCTTCATCAGCTCGAACAGCCTGCTTCAGGAAATTAGTCCGAAAATTAACGCATGCGCACTTTGCAATATTACTCTGCCTAGCTCGCGGTTCGAAAGTGGATTTCCCCGCTCAAAATCTCCTATATCACCGTATGTACGATACTACAACCAGGGAGGTGAGCGGTACAGCAAATTCTCTCCAAAGGGATATTAATAACGCTACTCTTTTGTCCAGTGAGGCATCTTATATGAAGTTAACAAATTGCAGTGTTTAAACAAATCAAAAATACACACAATCTGCAAGAATCTTCAGCTAAGGAAGAAGTTTACAAAAAACAGCTAGCATGCACGGCACTGAGTTTTATTAGGGAGGTGAGAGAAATCACCTCCCTGGTTTTAATGATGTCAACAACAAGCCCTATCTGTGATCCTGGATGAATACACCGTGCGGGGGGGGGGGGGGGGGGGGGGGGGGGGGGGTAATGTACTATACACAATTACTAGCTTGTACATGCGTTTTCCATTGCCAGCTGGCTAACCAGAAGCGTGGAGGGATCGAGAAAATTTCGGGCTGATGGAGACGCACCCAAAATAGCGCGCTATTTCACGAATTAGCGCTCTAGTTGACAAACTAGACCAAGATTTTGGGGGAAATTTTCCCGATCAAATAGCACGCTATCTGCGTCTTCACTACACAGATAGCGCGCTATTTTGACATTGGACTAGTTTGGTAACCGCAAGATAGCGCGCTATTTTGAAACTTCGGGCTGATGAAGACACACCTACTGAAACTGCACCACTTTCACACAACTCTTGGAGGGCAGAGAGTATAGGCGCGGTCAGACTGGCAAAAGATTGTGAAGTTTGGTGGGGTTAGCAGAGAGGGAAATATCCTTAGTTAGAGTGGGAAGTTTCACAGAAAGTTTCCCCGGGAAGTTTGCAGTCACACTGGCAAAACTTTGAGGTCTTAAAGATCGCGATCTTAGGCTCCTTGATCTTTTGCCAGTCTGACTGTGCCCTAAATGTATGAAATCACATATTTTTTTCAAGGGTTCTCAAATGTGAACATGATTTATTAGCCTTTTTTCCATATGCTGGGAGTCACACCATGTGATATATTTCATCATTTATTTTTTTCTTTAGAGAATTATCTGAAATGGTCTATTTTCCAATTCCCTTGTTTCTTTCCCTAATCATGATGGGATTTTGTTTTCAAAGGATGAGGCCCTAATTGAAAGTATGTAATGACCTGCTGTGACCTGGGCACAGAGTTGATGTAATCTTTATTCTGAGTAGGATGTGGACCTCATCCTAGTTCACACCATGCCAATCCAAAGCCAGTTGGTGAAAAACTGAGGTGACAGATGGTGGCAGGAATGAATGTTATTACCTATGTCTGTAATCGATCAGGAAATTGCTGCTAAGCCATGCAAACAAACTTGCTCTTCCATCTCTCGCCAGAGACACAGATGTCACTTGCTTATGGTTCTGGCCAAAAGGTATTTTGAAGACCATTATCTGTTTTATTTTTTTCTTTTGTTAGCTTTCAGTTGAATTGGCAATCCAAAGAGGTCAAATATTGCAAATTATGCTACCATGATGTATTCTTCCTTCTTTCTTTAATTGATGTAAATGTTGACCAGTGATTGCCATGCATTTGTGAACAGTACCTTTGTAGGGTACTCTGCTTTTCTTTTAAAATTGTGTATACACATGAAATGCTGTTTTTGCATAATATGGGGAAGTCTGGCTAGTATTTATTTCTATCCTTTTTCTTATCTGAGTAAATATTGGCCATGAATATCGCAAATACACACACACACACACACACACACACACACATGTATGTCTTTTACTGTTTGCAGAAAAGGTCTGCATCGACCAGAATCAGGTCACAGATTAGCATATAATCCCCTTTCAGTCAAACTGTCAGTTGTGCAGTAGGAAATGTTTCTCTCTTAAAGGACGAGTTCACCTTCATAGACATGTGGGTTGAGTGAATGCAGCAATATTAGTAGAGCACATCATTGAGAGTTTGAGGAAAATCGGACAATCCGTTCAAAAGTTATGAATTTTTGAAGTTTCTGCCCCCTCAAGGCTGGATGAGAAGACTACTATAGCTTGTGATGTCACATGAGTACAACGATATAAAGAAAGAATAAAGAAAATTCAACATATTCTCACTTTTCTCGCATAACAAAAGAATACTTGACTTCTCTCTTTCAGAAGGCAGGGGGAATAATATTACCCTTCACATATGTCAGTAACAAGTCGAAGAAATGTTCACTTAATTCAAAAAGTAAAGTTTTGTGAAATTCTCTTTTTATTTTCTTTATATGGTTGTACGCATATGACATCATATACTATAGTAGTCTTCTCATCCAGCAGTGACTACGCAGATACTTTAAGAATTCATAACTTTTGAATGGATTGTCTGATTTTCCCCAAACTTTCACTGATGTGTTCTACTATTGCTGCATTCACTCAATCCACATGTATATGAAGGTGGACTTGTCCTTTAAAGTTCTCTGTGGATGCCCTGTGTATTGCAGTGTAAGTGAATAGTAGTTAGTATTGACTGCAGCAGCGTCATTCGTATTCGTTTGCTGGATGGAACATCATCAAAATATTGCTGTTGATTAAAAAAAGAAAAGGACATCTTTGTTTACTTCACTTTGCAGCAAGAATATCATCCAAGACTATCATGAAAAACAAACATAGCAAAACAACATGTACCAGCTTGCACTGTCCTCTGTCTGTGGAGACTTGACTGATACAGAAGATGGGTGAATGACTTGCTTGAAGAAGAGAGAGTTGGGAGGAAACATTAGTCATGTGGTCAAGCTCTTGGAAAGTGATGATCGAAGTCAGAATAGTTGGCTCAGTAGGAAGCAGTAAAAATGCAGGCTGCTTGGAGTTGACTAATGACTGCTTTCATGATAGGGACAGATACTTCAGGTGTGGACCTTCCTCATTTCCTGCAGGGGGAAAAATGTCTTGTAGTGGCTGATAAGTCGCATATTACACCACAAGAAATATACAAACACTCTTTTTGTCCATGTGATCAATAACCAAAACTGTTCTTATTTCTCGGAAATATGAGTCAATATGAACAGGAGAGCATGTGTCCTCAGAGAAATTCCCACATACAAGAATAGAGCTCTCAGTGTTTTTCTTGACCACAGAAGTGATAAGCATTTGAGTCTTATCATTCTCTTAAATTGTTCAAAGGAGATTGTGTTCAAGGCATCTTCATTATTTTTCTTTTCTTTTTAGCTCACCAGAGCCATTTGGCTCAGAGCCCTCTTTTCGGTGATCACAGCTGTCATTTGTTGTGCATTGTGTGGTGTGTGTCGTGCATAAACTTTTTCAAATTTTAATGTTCTTCTTGAATATTGTGACTGAATTTTTACCAAACTTGACAGGAATCATCTTTGGGGTAGTGCCTCAGGGGGCCCCAGTGGTAGGGCCCAAATGGCCCAAATAAATGAAAACTTAAAATCTTTTAAACATGTGTATCTTCTTGAAAACTGGTTACTAGATTTTGATGAAACTTTGCAGGAATCTTCAATTTGAGAGGGGGCTAGAGTTTTATACGTGGTGGTAGTGTTGTACCCACAGGGGCCTGTAGAATGGGGCCCAAATATGCAAAATTAGGGGGATGTTGCCCGAGGGGCCAGCAGCACTGGAGATTTTTTAGATAGTTTGTGACGGGTGGAGTGCCATTATGGCCAAGTAGACTGCTTTATATAGGTGAACATTAGCATTAGACCTGTGGGTCTCTTGTGTAGACCCCCTTGTATCTCATAGTAGTTTCATGAATAAAATGCCTCAAGGCCCGGTCACACAGCCCAAAAGTCGCGTAAATGCATGAATCACACAAGAAATTCGAGCCTTACGCGATACATGCGCGATTTGCGCATTTCATGAGTTTGTCTGACGTGGAACCTTCGTAGTTGTCCGCCGATGTGCGCCGGATCGGCGCTTTACGCGATTCCAGGTTTTGAGCAGCTCAAAACTCGGCCTCGCATTAAAGAGTTTATGCAGTATTGCGCTGTTTTACGTAATTTTTGTGTAGTTCTTATGCGGACAATGCGCGAAATGTGCGTGGAATATCAGTGATCATTCACGAAAATGTTGCTGCTAACGCGTTCATGCGTGAATCATGCGCCATTCATACGCAGTTCATTAGTGATAATGCGCAGATTATGCGTGGTTTTCCATGGACCTCAGTAGTCACGCACAACCACGTATTCGCCCTATTTGGAGCCTTTGCGTGCCTATGCGCTGAAAGTGCGTGGTTTGTTTGTGATTTTTGCATGATCTTTCCGTAGTTCTTGCGCAATTCATTGGTGAATTTTCATCGCGTAAATCAGCGAAAATTCTGGACGGACAAGCACGCACAACCAAATTTCATGCATAATTCATGCGTTTATGCGACTTTTGGGCTGTGTGACTGAGTCTTCATATAATTATTTATGATTTGAAAAGGGAAAAGTACAGTCCTCCTTCATACTGTGATATTGCTCTATACCTAGTCTCATCCTGTATCATGTACAAATACATGAGTATGTAATCTGTTATCACCAAGCTATATCATTCATAAAGGAATGAACACACACAGACATGCACGTACATTGATATGATACCGACAAAATTGACTGGTATATTTAAATATGACACTTATGAAGGGGGAAAACATTTACATTATAGATTTTTACACAGTTGCAGAAGTGCAGAAGTGATAGTTTTGCAATTGAAAGTTCATGGAAAGTTTGGAAATTCACTCTAGAGATGACAATATGATATCATAAGGAGAGACCCTGAACAGTAAACGAAAAAGTAAAAGACAAAATGTCTTTTATTAACCCATATGTGACCCGCTACAACAAAATGATCCTAAAGTCGGGCGAGGTCGATTATTTGAAAATTGCATGACACAATTCCCTAATCTTTCTGCTTTAAATTGATATATAACACATCTTATAAAAATAATCGGATGCGGAGATATCGATGTTTAAAAAGAGCATGTCAAGACGTCTGGGAAATCACAGTTTCGAGAAAAGCGCCCTAAAAGTTCTCCTTGCGACGCAATCACGATCACGGGACACGCAGTCAGTATTCACCTCCGGACAATAGAAGGTAAGCCCTAGCAACCCCCGAAATGCTCATTCAAACACAGCGTCGGCGGTCTCCTCACCGACCAATCAGTGACCAGGATGCCAGAAGAAGCAGCTGGGCCGGCTGGGCATAGAGCACCCCGCCAGCACGCACCAGTCGACTGGGCAGTGTGCGAACTTCACGCTTCGGTTAGCAGCAAGCGGCAAGCGGCAAACTGACCAATGAGGTCACGCTGGTCGTTGTTAGGGGCGGAGCCTTTGTGTGGCGCTCAATCCAAATGTTCGAACCAGTTTCTGCTTCGTTGAAACGCCAAAAAACATGGCCCAGAAAAACGCTATTTTTTGGTCTTTCCTTTCATCATTTTGCTTCAAAATTTCGACAGATGATAGAAGACATGTCAGACTCTAATGATATGTCACATTCAGAAAATCGTAAGTTTTGACCAATTTTGATGCTCTGACTTCAAACTCGATTTTCACGGCTTCGACCGTGCGCGACTTTAGGACCATTTTGTTGTAGCGGGTCACATATTCACTTGGTGCGTAATGCAGTTTATAAGCTGTTGGTTGTCGGTGCCAGAGGCCATTTCACCCATGTTCACTCAACTGTGCTCTGAATTTCAAATTGATGTCACTGACACTTACGAGAATCAAAGTATGGGAAAATGTATTTTGATTGAAAGAGAAAATTATTGTCTTCAATTAAGATGTAAATCAGAGTCCTCTGATGAATTATGCGGCATCACATGATATACATATTGACATAGGAAATACACATTTATGAACAATCCTATCGCTTATTCAGAAGTAACCACTAATGAAAAATGAAAATAGTCTTTATATGGAAGGACAATCATTTTATTAAAATCTTCATGATGTAAGCTTTCCAATGGTAATTAAATCATAGGGTATAATGCCTTATCACAAATATGTAGAAATATTGAATGGAAACTGATAGGTTGCTGCCGACCATTGTGGTCTAACTCACAAAACTATGTATAGGACTATAGTATTTAAAGTATGTATACGATCTCACATAATTGTACACCTATTCCGTTAGTTGTAAACTTCAAAAGTGAGTGCCTATCCAAACAACTGATAGGAAGCAAGGCAAGGGACTGTGGGATGTTAAGTCAGAATTCACTTGCTCTGAAAAGCCCTATGAATGATGTCATTGTCCAAGTTATAGATTTCTGCCACAGATTATCCCATAGATCGATGATTGCAGCATTTGTGCAGACTGAGACATCCCATAGATCGGCAGATGTGGGTCATTTGAATGGCATTTATTCACATTTTGTGAGTGTTTTTGTGTGTATGGATGATGATGATTTACTGCCTTAAGTGATCGCGGTCAGATGTTAGAATGAAATTCTTGAATATGATCATTTTTTAAATATGCCAGAAGTTCGATCAAACCAACTCATTTCATCAATTACAGCAGTGTAATAGTGTATTGCCAAATCAATGAAAGATCCCCAGAAGGTCAGGGTCTGAAGAGTTAAATCAAAATTCTGAAGATTTTATAATCTGGTGATATGATCAAACTAGAAAAGCACTCGAGAGAGTGCACACCTTTGCTAAGCAGCTCATTTTCACCCTTTCAACCCATACATGCATGCTGAAAATAACCCACTTTCCCAATATAGAAATCTTTTGTTCACGTCATCAGCTTCCAGCTATGTGGCGCCTTACCCGGGCAGAGCACATGCTTTAGAGCTCGTATGCAAACCTCAAATATGCACTTTTTGAAATCCAAAGTTCATTGACCCTTTTTGCCAAAAGAACAAAAATCCTTCAAGAATCCATAAAAATTCCAGGATCACGACCAAAATTTAAATCATGTGTACCTTGTGTCATCAACTTTTCCTGCAAGTTTCATTCAAATCTGTTCACAACTTTTTGAGTTATTTTGTGCACAAACAAACAAACCAGCGCTGATGAAAACATAACCTCCTTCCATGGTGGAAGTAATGATTGGTTGAGACCTATTATGTGACCATAGCAGACTTGCCTAAAGGCCAATATCTATAAAGGACAAGTTCACCTTTGTAATATCATAAGTGGATTGAGTGAATGCAGCAATATTGGTAGAACACAATGAAAAATGCGGGAAAATTGGATGATCCGTTCAAAAGTTGTGAATTTTTGAAGTTTCAGTGCTACCATCACTGGATGAGAAGACTATTACAGTTTGTGATGTCACATGCATGGAATGATATGGAGAAAATGTAAAGAAAATTCAACATGTTTTCACTTTTCTAGCATAATAAAAGAGCACTTGACTTGCCTCTTTCAGAAGGGGGGGGGGGGAAATGATACGTTTAATGTACATCAGCAACAAATGGAGGGAATGTGCTCTTTGAAATAAAATGACATTCTGTGGAATTCTCATACTTTTTAAATATTATTCTACACATGTGACTTTACTAACTGTAATAGTCTTCTCATCCAGCGATGGCAGCACTGAAACTTCAAAAATTCATAATTCTGGAATTGATTGTCCCATTTTCCTGAAATTTTCACTGATGTATTCTACCAAATATTGCTACACTCACTCAATCCACACATATGTTAAGGCGAACTTATCCTTTAACACTCGGTTATAGCATACACATGACAGGTACAAACAACCACTCGTCTGTGCTCAGCTGAATTGCCTGAGTGTGTTTTGTAGGACCTACATGCATTGGAATTGTTTGTGTGTGTGCAGTGTACTTAGCTTGGAACTGGTGCTGGCGTGGGAATTTTGTGAAAATAGCTTCCACAGAGTTTGAATTCTTAAAACTTCTAATTGCTTTTGGAAAATGAAATGCAAGAAATGATAGATGGAACTGAATGTGCTTGTACAAAGAGGAGTATTAAGTTTGGAATCACCAAGTTTGAGGCTTTTCTTTACCTGATACAACTAGAGCTTCCTGAGATCGGAGTAGACAACTCTAGGGTAAAAACAAATGGTAGCTAAAGTTTCCCTCCAACACACAGAGTGGGCTTTTTAATTTCTAACATAACTGCAATTAGCAAGTACCCGATTGAGCTTGAAAGTAGTATCGATTGAGCGTGAAAGTGTGCAAATTGTACGGCATTTATCAGCGACGTTTGGTAATGACTGCTCGTTTGTTTACCTTAGTACTAACCTGAAAGGCTGCTCAAGGCTGCTATAGGAGGCTTCAGAACTCTGTTTTTGCTTAGTTTAAATGGGGTTTAAGACTGAAGTTATTCCTACATGTAGCTCTTTTTCTGTACCTATGAAACAACAATTCAGACAGCCATTTTACCAGTGATATTGATATTCAGCTGTCTGAAGTTAGCATTTCCACAAGACACGTTATTTTGTAGGCCATATCTACTGACCATGCAGTGTTTTGAAGAGAGCAAAAGAAACACATCTCAGCACAGAATGATTTACCATCATCAGCATTGCTGCTAACGGTTATCATGTTGTATGGGTGAAAGAGGAGAAGGAATTTTTTCCTCCTTCAGAATACACCAGCCTAAGCTTTCTCATGTAAAATTTGGCTGGGAAATTTGATATGTCAGACACTAGACTTAAACTTTGAATTAAGGCCTGCCGAGACTGTCCGACAAAACTCGCCCATGCCTGTTTCCTCTTGTTTGTGCAGCCACATCTTATATTGTAAGCTCTCTGCTTTCGCCTAGCATACATGTAGATGTATTTTCTAGATTCAAATGGCTTTGGCATGTTAGTATCTTAATGCCCTCTGAAAATCTGATGGTATTTTTTACTGGGTATATGGAAAAGTTTATGGGAAGTTGAAGTCTTTTCCAGTTTGATTTGTCATATCTCCATAGCAACTTATACTTTGCACTTTGCACAGTTTTGGCTCTTGTGTGTTCATAGTACCCCCTTCTTTTGAACATTTCATAGATTGTGTCTTTGACAAGTACATATAGGTGTCAAGAACCAAATATGTATGATATCTGAGAAAAGCAAGCTTTTTACGGAAAATCAGTTGTATATTTATCATATTAATTTATGAAAGCATGTAGCAGAATTCCTCTAATAATGTTTTCTGCATCATGTACCAGGTTGGTTGTACCTCAAACACATGTAAATACCGATGAGAAGTATGTCCTGCACAAATGCATTACACAGTGGCCACAGTGTCCAGGCATGACTTTTGCCTACAAAGCACTGTCAGAAACTTAAAATCTACTCACAAATCCAATAGGTAATACCTTGTAGTGGCTCGATTAGCTGCTCATTATTTTGTGTGTAGCAGCCCTGTGTTTTGGCCAGTTTAATTTGCCACTGCTTCAGTTTTGAATATCAGTAAGATTTCCCCCAGCCTTACATAGCTAGTGGAAATTTCCACGTATAGTTGTTTGACCTTCCAATCTGGTTCAGACCGGTTCATGGTCATGTCGTGTCGCAATAATGTAGCACACGTTATGTAGATTTATTATTCATCATATAGTGTTAATCCAATCACTGTAGATTTAAGTGTGTATTAAGTGCGTAATTATTATCGTTAATGTTACTTTTGACCAATCGCGACCGCTATTCGCAACGTCACCCATCGCACGTGCGAGATGTCACATGATCCTTCGCTGCATCGAATCACTCCCGCTTCAACCACCGTAGAGGAACGACCTCCGGATCACCTGTCCTGCGGTAGAGTCACCCTCCACTTCTGTGTTTTTATGGGCCCGCTGGCTGTTTAAAGTTTCTACCCGGCAGCTGTCCTCTCTGCGCACTGTACCAGAGATTCGGGGATAGATTCGGGGATGGAGCTTCGCAGTTTTGTTGCCCCCTGCACAGAACTTTCATTTATTCGTCCTCCGACACGTTTCATTGACATTGTCGTCGAGTGACTGCACAACTTTCATTGACATTGTCGTCGAGTGACTGCACAACTTTCATTGACATTGTCGTCGAGTGACTGCACAACTTTCATTGACATTGTCGTCGAGTGATCTCATCTATTCATCGCTCCCGCCATGGACGACCCACTGTCCGGCTGAGCATCTATGTCCACCTCGTTCCAGGCGACTCACTGTCCTGTCGAACCCGTTTTCTTCAGCCTCCCGCCGACGCCCGACTCACCGCGCTGGTAGAGAGCTGCCATTCATCTCAACCTCCGTTGGCTCTTCAGCCCCGTGCGACGGAGTGTCGCATCACTTCAAGTCTCCGAACGATCCCCGCATCAAGCTCTTCATCGCATCTTCGCGTCCGCTCAGCTCCACAGGATCCCGTTCGTCGAGCCCCTTTTTCTGTCACCGTTCCAGTACCTCAATTTGGTCGTCTGCTACAGCGATTCGCTCACCTTAACCAGTCGGCATGATAAAGTCGCTCAGTTTAATGGACCGTGGACTGTGGGCACTTAATTCGCCAAACACTTGCTTTAATTTGGACTTCACGCTGACTTTCATTTACTATTAGTTGGTATGCCCTCATTTTTTGTATTGTATTCTGTAGCGCTACATTCTACATGTTGTACGTGTTAACTCCCACATTAATCTGAGTGTTTTTACGATGTCAAATTACACTCTTCTGACTGGTGCAATATTTTGATTTGAACATACCTACCAGAGTTATATTTTATGATTAAAAAAACAGAAAAGGGAATATTTGACTCATTTCAATTATTTGTGTGAACTGCTCTCCAGGTAGATCATAAAGTTAAAAAAGGGAGATTGATTGTTTGAACACGCCTTTTGTTTGTGTGATTGAAGATGCGATTTCATGTTAACATTCTGAGTACCTTCACTACAACAACACACTCTATTACCCAAAATCCTTTTAATCAATTTTTCCCACAACCTTAATCACAACATTATGCCAGCTACATGTGACAGGAATGGAATCGTGAGTGATACTTTCATTGCACTGTATCAGTTGGCGATTTATCGATCGGTTTGGGCGGGTTTGTGCGTTTTAGCAAAATATAGTACGCAAACTTGGCAAGCCGTCGACTGAGTTGGATGTGCGAACGTGGCACATAAAGAGTTAAAGAGGAAGTGGTAACATCAGGTTTTTATTGGGTCTGTCAGACCATACGTCTGTCTGCCCAAGCAGCAGCCACATGAAAGCCTTTCAAGGGTGAGGAATAGTTTGAGGAATCTGGTTGAGCAAAATGACAACCCATCTTCAAGTTGACACACACACAGACACACACAGTACACACGATCAGTTTTGTAAAGTTTTGATCCATATCATGAATAAATGTGACCCTGCATCACAAAACCAACAAGAAGTTGCCAGACATGGATTTTTAGTTAAGAGCAGATTCTGAAGGAGCAGATGATGTATATCTCAATTCAAACGGACTCTCCTAACCTATCTAAGTATTGGAAAGAAATCACACAGTATGAACTGAGAAAAGAGGCTCTGAAGTACAGGGTCTATTCAAGCATTTAATCTTACAAAACCGTGCTAGCTGCATGATGAATGGGACAACAAAAAAAAAGGATGTACACCAACGGAGCAACAACAATGAAGAGATTGTCAGATTAAGCTGAAATTTAACACTTTCTGTAAAGTATGAATGCTAACAGTCAAAGCAATAGCACTAACCTTTCAAAATTTATTGGAGTTGAAAGTGAAGAGTGTGTAAAGGATATTTCAGAAATGAAAAGGGACATCTGAGACATACCTAATCACACTATTTTCCAAGAAAAAAAAAAGGTTATAGAAAAACTGCTGAAAATACACTTTCCCATTTGTTTTATGATCCCAAACTTGATAATGTAGAAGAAGAATAGCTCTTTCAGGAAATATGAAAAACTGAAGATTGACTTTAAATAGTTGACCCTTTTCACCAATTTTGAGTCCTCATGTGAAATCAGGCTGTGCGACTTTTGTTGGTTTATGATGCACGAATGTAAATGTTCATGGTGCTCTTTTTTTCTTGAGTTCAGGAAATGATGATACTGGCTGCAACCACATAATTATGCAAATTTAATGAGGCAATGATGGTATCTCTTCACAATCTTTCCATTGTTAGGTAATTTGATGCAGAGGAAATTAATTCATCCCAAAAAGTGCATTCAGTGAAGGTTTATGTACATGTCAAAGTGAGGCTATGACACATCACTTCATTAATTCATGTGTGTTTGTGACCAGTATTACTGTTTACTGAAAGCAGGTAGAAAATTGAAGTCAGTGATATTTTTTAAATTATATTGGTACCTTTTATATTATATTCATGATTTTGATTTTCCTCATTTTGTGTCTACTCTCGATAATACATCTTCCATTTTGTCTGCTCGATGTCATTTCATTTATGAATGTCAACTTGAACCTGTGATATTGGAGATTGGCAACAATTACTCTCTCTTTTTAGAGATTGTATTTCTCAGAAGTTTTAAATGCAACAACAGTTGTTGTAAACCAGGGTTTTGATGGTTTCTTGTGTTACTGCCAACAGAAGCTAGCATGTAACAAAGAAACTGTGCTAATCTTCAAATAAATCCCCATTCTTAGCTGATACTCTCTCATGTGCTTTGTGATCTTTGTGAATCATAAACATCAGTCTTGAAATTTAAGCCAAAGGGGGAAAAAAAGTCTCTCAGTTGTAAGAAAGATTACTCATATTCACAATATGTCCTCCATTTGCAATTTCTGGTGTGGCATTGGAACAAATGGACTATATCCGAAGGGAATTTAGGTTCAATATTCTGTGTCATTTATTTCTTCTGTAGTTTGTCTTCCCACATTTCTTGTGGAAATGTGAATTGTTTGCTAGCACTCTGCAGTGGTGTGCTGTTTAAATTAGGGTGATAACCAACAGGAAGTTTTCCAGTAGGCCCAGAGACTGATTGGCAATGCTTATCCCAAGAGACACAGTCAAGAATCTGTACTTCTAACTGTCCAACAACCAGTTTGACATCATACAAGGTGTAGGAAAAAAAAAAGGGAAAATGTTTCTGCATATATATAAATTCAGAGAAGGATGTTTATCTTTCATTGCAGTTTTCTTAAATACCCTCACCCACACATAGTGTGTGTGTGTGGGTAATATAGGAATTACTCTGAGGTTGGATGGTCGGGTGGCCAGGTGGTCGCTCGGTCGGTCGGGCTGTCGGTTCGTTGAAAATCTTGTGGATCGAGCTACTCTCTTATTTTTGAGCAATTGACCCCATATTTGCGAACTTCTCCTTTCATCATTATTGAAAAAAGCATTGCCATGGTAACACCGTGACTGCTATAGTATGTAGATGTGCAAACTTAATCTTGCTTCATTGTTAAACAATGCATTGCCATGGTAACAGCATTTTTCGAATGAAAATCATACAAAAATATTGTGGATTCAGCTATCCCTCAATGTTTGAGCATTTGGCTTATAATTTGGCACATGTGACTGCTAGGATATGTAGTTGTGCAAACTTCATGTTTTGTTAATGTAAAACATTGTGTCACCATGGTAACAGCATTTTTAAATGAAAAATCATGGAAATCACCAGTTTTTTTATCCAACTCACTCAGTTTTTTTATCCAACTCACTCAGTTTTTGAGCACTTGAGATATGGCACATGTGACTAACAAAATTTCTTTAAATGGGCAAAACACATCTTTATTCAATGTTGAACAATAGTTTGTTGTGGTGATTCTTTTTTAAATATTAAAAAGCATATACAACATTATTGCTGGTTGAGCTAACCCAGTTTTAGGTAGGGGTATTAATTACATTGAGTGATACATGTAGTTCTAGTTTCAAATGAAAATCATACAAATTGCCAGTGGATTTAGCTACCTTCCTTATTTTTTTTAGCATTTGAGATGATATTTGGAACATGTGACTGCTGTAGTTTGTAGATGGGCAACTTACATTTTTTTCAATGTTAAACTGTATTGCCATGGTAACAACATCTTTCTGTAAAAAGCATACAACAATATTGCAGATTGAGCTAACTCCTTCAGTTTTTGAGCATTTGACTTGAAATTTGGCACATGTGACCACAATAGTTTTAGAATGTAACCCCAATCCTTCAAGATCTGCATTGACTTCCTGTCAATTATCACATTCAGTTCAAGGTCCTCCCCATCACCTTTGTGGGTATTATAGGTATGTTACGATAACGAAATACCTACTCACCACCTACAGAATGGAAGACTGCAGCGCAGGGGGTAGATGCGGTACTGGTAGACGAAACCGGACGTGAAGAAATGGGAATACCGGAAAAATCACCAGGGCATCTGAAGAGGTGGACAGTGTCCTTTATTGCACGTCCCGAGATTATACGAAAAGAGATGGACAAAAGATACAGCAACAGCTAGGAATAGCCTCCGAATGTGGCGGCTATCACAAGCGAGAATAATCCACCACTGGGGCACTGGGAAGAGAAAACTGCGAGGTCCCTGGTAGAATCTGTCACACCACTAACAGCACGCTAACAGGACCGGAGCAGCGATGTAAACGCGACGTAGATCGCGGTAAACGTAGCGATAAGGAAATCCCCAGATGGATTGTAGAAATTGAAGAGAAGGCGAGTCGCGGTGTAGAATGCAGCGAAGCTCGATGTATAAAATCCGAGATCGGAGTAGGGAAAGAACGTAGGACAATTTGTGACTAACTCCTTAAACGTGCGAAGCTACGAAGTGATCGTAACGAGATCGCGAGGAGAAGTGAAGTATGATTATGCTGACGCGATTGCTCATGTCCAAAAGTTGCTGAATCAGGAGGAGATGTTTTGGTCACGCCAGCGAGTGACCACGCCCTGGCATAAAGGTGATTGGCCGCTTGACCACATAAGAACATGTTGATTGGCTATACTATTACGGAACGCTGGCTAGCTACGATTACGAGACGTTGACTACGGAACACACCTGTTACTGATAAATTCAACTGAGATCATCGAAAACAGAGGAATCTATATTTAAGCAAAATATGTGTCGCTACACTTTCAAATCAGTACATAGAACAGCCTCGCATTACTTCCCAGTACTCATAATTTTTCCTACAAAAATACAAAATTATACACTTACAATCAACTGCCATGATACCTTTACTTAGAAGTTACTTGAAGGTCAAGGGAAATAATTTCTTGTCATACACAACATCCTAGGTAATTTTCTTCACTGACTTTGATTTTCACACTCATTTCTGGTGATTTTGAATGAGGAACGAGATATCGAGAAAGAAAAACTGCACTTAGGAATGCCAATCAAAATTCTGCCAAAACTTGGCGAGCCACATGTAGTGCAGGGTGCCATCATCTTGGGAATGAGCTCTGAAACAACAAGCACGCACACCATGTACTGTGTATAGATTTATGCTTTTTTTTTAACCTTCGCCAATTATGATTTTTTTTTTGTATTGACTTTGTTGTTGTTTCTTTTTTTTTGTGGGGATAGTTGTTAGAAGGTTCAATAGAAGGGAAAATAATCCATCCATTACCAGCCAAAAATATCAGGAGTTAAAGACCTTCTAATACAGTTTTGAGCCAGAAGCTGTGCTGATGCAGCAGCTGGAGTCGCAAAGTCAAGGGAGATACATAGGTTCTAATTTTTCTAAGGATCACAACTATGTGGTAAGAAGATTTGGCAACAGAGATTGGAAAATAAAAGTTCTTTTATCATCTGTTGTAACAGAAAGTAAAATAAAATTGATACTTAAAGTGTCTTGTTTGAATATTATATAAGCATTGTTCATGTTGGCATTTGCCGTGCGAATCTAGAGCACCTCAAGCAGTCTGTGCCGGTATTTAGGGTAGTATACATGGAGGTAGCCCGTCAGTATCGGTGGTGAGCGGTGCATGCTTCAGCCATAGGCCTGTTAAAGTCCTGCCACAGATGCTGCTGTAGTGCTAGGTTCAATTGTTTTTGATGTCTTGAATCGCTCTGATAGATGTTATAGTCTCACAATCATGTATTGATCGACTATTTCAATCTGCTCTGGAAAATGATATCTAGTTCTACTTGTCTCTTTTTTTGTTGTTGTTGAAAGAACTGCTTCTGATGAAATTTGTCCAAATACTTGTAGTCCGTTTTGTTTATTTAGTGGCACCGCAGGAAACTGCACTGTTGCACATCATTTAGACCGCATTGAAATGCATGTTGTAACTTATTGCAACAGTGATGAAGAATACTGCTGTAGGTCACATAGTCATGTCATTGATTCAATGTTTCTATTCACTATGGAAAAATTATATTGACTTGTCTCTGTTAGGGTGAAGGAAGTGTTTCTGATATAATATGTTTGCTTTACTGGTAGTCTAATGTCTGTCTAGGCTAGCGTCACCACTGCCGGCACTGCAGCAATCGTGTTGTCACACGTCGCTTAGACTGCATTGAAATGCAGTGATTGGAGTCGCTGCTGTAGGCCTAGCCCAGACTCCAGTAATAGATAGTGGTCCCCGATTCCTATTTCATTGATTAACTGCTTCTATTCACTAGCAACAACATAGTGAGCCTGCATTTGCACAAACATTTAAAAGATAACTCACAACTCTAATTCAGAGGTCAGGATATTACAATATACAAATCACAACAATAAAAACAAATCCTCAGCTGATCGAAAAACAAAGTAGCAATGCTCACACATGATATGCAGACACAGCTACTTCAGCTAGATCGACAGTGAACAACAAGCACTATGCATATACATGGGCTAGAGCACACAGTGAGCAAGCTTGTGAGTGATTCATGAGTTAACTGGCCTTGCGCCTGGGTACGCAGTTGGAGATAAAACAATACCATGGACTTTTAAACCAGTTGTTATGATTTTCGATATTCGTTCACAATGCATCATAGGGTTGGCCAACTTACCTGCCAAACTCAAGAAAGACTGTGCTGAGTCTACCAAACAAATTGTGTGCTCATGACTTCCCTCAAAAAGAATGCTCTCTGTAACACTTAAAAGTCAAATAATCTACCCAAACTACAATGAGAAATGGAAGAGTTTTTTTTTTTTTGTAATTCACATGAAAACTGATGCAAAATTGGTCATCCAGTGCCATTTGTTGGCATTTCAACATCTCTTGTGAAAAATCACACAATTTGGAGGACCTTACTACACAGCTGAATGACTAATCCTGACATGACATCACAATGCGTCACAAGCCACGCCCACAATTTAAGTCTTTTTTGGAGCAGGGCTTTGCAAGCATAAAGTCTTAAAAAACTGGGGAGTATTTTTCATTTTTTGCTCAAACCTGAGATTTCCAAAGGAATATAAGAGTAGATTATGTATATTTAGTATTTGAATGTTTACAAAGTCCTTTATAGTTTAATTTCTCTGGACCTTTAATGTACATCTGAGCATCAGTGACAAAGACATCTGATATATGCACATTCAATATCCCAAGTGAAATTATGTTTATGTAGCTGTTCGTGATGAGCAGGCATATTCATTCAAAATCAAAACATCGAGCTTAAAATTTAAACTTTGCTCTAGCGTATATTTCACAATCTCATTAGAGGAAAGAGGCACTATTTTGTCAAAAGCAGACTACTTTCCGAAAAGTATTATAAAGGAATGGTTGTCTTTGAGTGTGGTATTGAGCTGCATACATAGTCAACATTTACTGCACCTTGTAACAGATGTATGAGTAAAATTTGCATTGTTGGGATTGTGAGACAAAGACGTAAGGGCTAGAGGTTGATTAACAGTCATCTTGAAGTAAACGTTTCATATCTGCACTATACGCTGTGCAGGCTATGGTGGATTTGAACAAGTATGAGTTTCCATCATACATAATTTCATACCTGAACATTTTTTTAATCCTTTCAATGGCAGGACAGCTGATTTAGTACCCAAGAGACCTAGGCTAAACTATTCACTCCTCAACTGTTTGTCATGGAAAGAAAACTGTCTGTTCTGGCTGTTTTCTAAAATATCAAAGGTCACTAGTGTCAGATGAAGAACTGAGGGAGGGTTTGGGGAAAGATGTTTCTACCATGCAAAATCTATGTGAAGGAAGTAATATGATGTACACACAGCATGTTATGACAGGGCTGACTTCTGCCAAATTGTGCCAGAGGGGCAACTTGTTCTGGGCATGTCTGTATGTTTGTCACTTGAGATATCCTCATGACACTGTATATTGTGAATAACTGTCTAGAAAGATGAACTGATGATTTTTTTTTTCAGGCCATACACGTTTGCAAGATATTGATACAAGATTAAAGACCCAGCAGCATGGGGATACCATGGGGTGTGAAGTCTCTCCTGGCTGGGAAATATTTGAGAATCTGTGTAACGAATTGTGAACAGCTTTATCTACCTCGGTGAAAAACCATCCTTTCGCTTCCCATAATGTACGCTAATTCCCATGTGCACCATGTGCTGCAACAAAGCCAAATGCAACACAAACTTCCACACATTCCCTCCCTCTCCCCTGCAAGCCCCCAACGATCCCTTGCATGTAAGTTTGCAAGTCCTCCTCTTCTCTGTCACACCACCAACTGAAAAGCATCACTTTCTTTTGCACTCCAGGTCTCCTGCCTTTGGTTGCCTTTCTGCACCACCATTTACTTGTGAGACCATTCCTTGTGTTTATTATACCTGGTTGCAACAGTTTAGTGGGCCTTTTTATTATCAAGTGTTTTTTTGGCTGTTGTCAACAACACTCTTTAAGTTCTTTTCTTATGGTCTGCTTTGTACTTCATGTTCCATACAGTACATATTTGACATGTTTGTGCTTGCCACTGACTCATTGCTGTGTTCAATATGTACTAACACTCACTGCTCCATAACTCTTGTGTTACTACTGCGTGCTTGTTGATAGTTGCTACAGCTTCAGCATTGTTTGCAGTACTTTTCCCTCACACAGTGTGGCCAGCCCGTCCTTGGGGCTGCTATACACTGGAGACAACTGCTAGCGGTCAGGCGAAATTGACTCGCAACACTACGTGGATGGGGGAACACCTTCGCTTGTTAGCTGGTCCCAGTCCAAGCAGAGTCGGTGGTTGGATGGGAGACCTTGTCTAACTATAAGTGATTGCTCCTGTGGGAGCGTCCAGTTTGCCGTTGCTTGTTGATTAGTTTTTCAGCTTTCTCGTAGTCTTTTCCTAATTGAACACCAAAAATAATAGACAAGAAGTTCAGAACAGATGAACAAAGAATATTCCATAGTTGCATAGTTACCTGTTCTTACAAGTATTTCTGTATTTACCAGCATTTCATTTCCGGGTAATTGTTCCCGCATGTGTTTCCTTTGCTGGAAAAATAAGTGCACAATGGCAAGAGATGCCATAAGTTTCTCCCATTGTGGGATGGGCATGCGTATTGCAAAAAGCACCGAGTGTGCTCCCAGACAGATCCTTACATGGTCTACACAGCTTGGAATCAAGCGCAATGGAACAGACTTAGCGATAATCTCATCTAATAGTCTCATCTAATGCCCAAGACAAATGAAGGAAATCTGGTTCTATTTCAGATTCAGTGTTGCCGCACTGTCCTAGCCCTCCTCAGGGCTCATCCTTATTACAGTCGTGTTACAGCAGGCCATTTGATCATTGGCTTTTCCTACCCAGTGGATCTGCTGGCCCAGAATATCCATCTGGCTGGGAGTGCTGAGGCGCCAGCCATGGACATGGGTGATTGATGGGTCGAGTCCTTCAAACGGGGTGTGGCTACGACGGTCCCGGGGAAACAGACCTCAGTCCCCGACCTGGCACCTCCTACCAGGCTGATTCAAGCCATGGACCCAGGCATACCTTGCTCGCCAGCACTGGCAGGGAGCCGATGAGGGTCGTGAGCCCAAGGCAGTTAGTTCCCATGGAGCGGGGAGTTGATTCCAGTTGCAGGCAGCAGTCCATTTGAGTGGGACCAAGGCTATACCCCCCACCCCCACCCCCCATCACCTTTGGGGCTCCGCCAGGGGAAGAAACTTATGACAAGGATTTCCAACCCTATGAGGAGGATTTCAACGTGGAGGTGGAGTCCTCGTCCGGCTCTACCGTCTCAGCAGATGACACGAAGTCTGTGACGAGTATGTGACCATTGGTGCGGATACGCAGTGTCTTTTGTGGAAGTATTTGCTGCCACTTTACAGTGTGGTGCAAGCCAATGAGGATGTGTCAGAGCCTGCTGCTACAATTGTCTTTCAGGGCCGGACTGGTATCAAACAAGGTATCACTTTGATGCCTGATTTCCATCAGGAATATATGAGGGTGTCTCAAGAGACAAGGCTCTGCACCTGGCACACCTTGTGCAAAACATACAGGTTCCGCAATGGCGATTTTGAGACATTTCTTTCTACAGAATCCTTCTCCCCAGAGATTATGCGGATGGTGGATAGGAAGCCCCAGGGCAATCCATTTCAAGTGAAGAAGTTCATTGAAACGGATAGGAGGAGGACAAAGGTCGCTGAGTTGTCCTGCACCACTATGCAGTAGGCACCCTATAATGGAGTTCTGACTAGCCTGTTGGCCTGGGCAGACAAAGTGCAGATCACATATAATGATAGACAGATGTTGCTCTCCGCCTTGCTAGCTGTCTTATGCTCTCAGTGGTCACAGGTGTCGAGAGCCACGTGTTATGTGACCAGACAGAGAAAGATGATGTTAGAAGCCATGGGGTTTGCTAGCCAGGATGTGGAATTGCTCAGCTGCTCCATTCCCCATGAATGACCTCATCTTTTTGTGAGCCAGGTGATCCAGGTCTTTGATGAGGAGTGTGCATATTGCAAGTGGGCTGATGATACGTCAGTGCAGTTCTTGCAGCCTCGCCTCATTAGGGCTAGAGGGCATCCTTTCATCGGCTTCTGTGACAAGTGGGCGAGACAACTCGGGGTACCTCGACTGCTCTGTGGTCTCAGCGAGGATGTGCCCGAGCCAGGTGCACAAGACCTCCTCGCCATGGCAGAGATCAGGAATTTTGACAGGGTACCCCAAGTGCTTGGGTCAGGACGGTCCATAGGGTGTCATCTGCAAGCCTTCTTTCCATCTTGGGCTTGCATCAGGGAGGACAAGGTTGTCCATTCCGTTATTTGAGACAGGTTTTGGATAGATCTGTCTGAGCTCCTTCCGAGCAGCACTCTAAGGTGCCCCTTAAGGTCAGGTATGGGGCACACCAGAGACGAACTCATCTCTCAGGTGGCCACGCTCCTTGACAAACAGGCAGTAGAGCGGGTGCAGGATTATGCCCGTCTCTACTTTTCACCAGTCTTCCTAATCCCCAAGTGCTTGGCAAAGTTCCGAATGATTCTTAACCTCAAGGTTATCAACCTGTTTATTCAGCATGTTAATTTCCACATGGAGACCCTGGTGATTACAAGAAAGTATTTCCTCGCATAGTACTTAACATGTAGGTAAGAGAATTGGTTCTGATTTTGCTGATCACTGATCTCTATGTAAGTACACACGCAGCTGAAGACTCTCAACTGGAGTCTACCATTACTGATAAGGGTATGCTTCAATACACATATTAGCTGACGGGCGCTATTCATGTCTTTTTAATGTACCCTGGTGGACAGGGAATGAAAATAGATTCAATCAGGCCACCCATGCCCAGTGCAAATCTTGAGTCCAACACCCACAAGTCATACAATCCATGAGCTCAACACTGGGCAAAAAAAAAAAAAAAAAAGGTCCATGAGTCCAACATGAAGCAAACAAGGACCACAAGTCTAATAATGGGCAAAAGAGGCCCACAAGACTGATATTATATCAAGGAGCTTTTTTACATAGTATCGGACCCGAGGGCCTTGTTTGGCAAATGTCGGGACTCATGGACCTTTTTGCAGACTTGCAGGCCTCATTTGCGTACTGTTGGACTCGTGGGCCTTATGTTCCGTATCACTCATGGGTGTCAGGCTCTTGGGATGACTCATTTATTTTCTTTCTTGACAATGAAAAAAAAATAGATTAGATTGGTGAAGTCCAACAAGCTCAAAAGTCAAAAGGTCAATGAACTTTCTTTGATAAGCACTGTACTTGCTATATTGTGGTATGCTCTCAATAACTTTCAGCAGCTTTGAGCTATAACCACGAAATTCACACCACAGATACATTATCTAAAGATGCCAGTTAAGATCAAATAGGCATATTAATGAAGTCTGACAAGATGAAAGGTCAAGACGTCAAAACACTGCACTCACAAATTGCCATATGCGGGCGAGACATCACGTGGCATTTAATTCCCGTGGTCTTAGAATGTCTTGAAAAAAAACAAACCTTTATGTGTAGACTGTCCAACTGACAGACACTCCTTCTGAGGATGGAGTCATCATTGTCCACATTTTTCCAGTCATCCAGCGGAAAACAAATCTGGTCGTCGGCCACATTAGGCAAGTGGCTGGTATGCACAGGTTCTAACTACACATTTACTGGGGGGGGGGGGGGGGAGGGGGGAGGTTCCCTGTGGTTGCTGTGGACAGGTAGTTGCTGTAGACAGGAGGTAGCAAGAGCAGATTTGACAGCACATGGTTAATATTTATGAGGATATTGACATTTTTTCCTACACTTGTCAAAAATCTATTCCAGTATGAATGTGGCAAACTAAAGTATACGTTTGGTGGTGCAGTTTACATTAGTGTATCTCATCCTGTTGTATGAAAAGGTGCAAATGATTGCTAGTTAAAAACTGCGGAAATCACTGTGGACTGACTGTCTTTGGAATGATATCAAATAGACATGTTTTACAGAAAATGCAAGAAGAGACAGGTTTCATAGTGCATAACATTATGTATCTTTCCAATGCCTCTTACTGATGTCTCTTGGTTACGTCTCTGAAGGGAGAGACTATCATGAGATGAAGGGAAATGTTTTGGGATGATAGGAGATATTAACATAAAGGTATAAAAGTCCTCCCATTTGTTGAAACACAATTGAGCAGGAGAAGGGACACACACAGACAAGGAGGGTACTTCACAAGATGAAAGTGGTATTCTGGTGACAGCCATCCAATTTTAGGGAGTACTGTCTATGAATAATGGCCTGCAGGATCTCATCTCAGGAGTTTGATAGGGAGGTATCAGATTGGGTGTAGCTATCCTTTCTAATCCATGATGCCTCATCCCACTGCAGGGAGCAATCTGCAAATGCATATTAAAGCTCAAAGCTGGCATGTCTAGTTCTTATGGCTCCATATCCTGAAAAGAGTTATTGACATCTTCCATTCCACTTAATGCTTGCATGTATCACATCTTGTCATCTGCGGTATTTTCATTTTACCAGAAAAGATGATTGAAAATAATGCGTCTACTGAGTATGCCCTTTGAATTATCGAAGTTAACTCCAACTTTGGCATGTAAGTATAGTACACAAATATTCAATGTTTATGAAAGCGATGATTCCGAATATTACATGAGCATGCAAATTTAACGGTTCTATTCAACAACACGTAGCGGAGTTGAATAGAACGATTAAACTTGCATCGAATGTAATATTCCAATCCTTCACACGAATGATAAAACATTTAATATTTGTTTTTACAACACACAATATAGCCCTGGTCTAGACCAAAACGTTAAGCCTATCTAGGAGGAGGACTAACGGTTAGGCCTAGATCTAGATCTAATTCTACACGTAGGTCTTGCTGGCAAACGCAAACGGGTGCACGTATGCATCAATGCTTTACGAAACACAAGTTCAGTGTGTCCGAGGATCTATTGCACTGGCTTGCTTGATTTATCTTTCAACACTCGACAATTGCACTGCCATTGAGAGTGAGCGTGGGATAGCTGATTCTTCTGAATGTCATGTGACCTGCATTCATCCAATCAGATGGCAAGGATCTGTACATGTGTTGTATAGTACAGATTATTTGACTTACTTCATCAAAAGGGGTCATGTCAGCTGGCTGTCATAAAATCGCATCCTCAAGTTTGCCACTTTATTGCCATGGAGAATCATACAATTCTTACAGATCTTGCAATACCAGTCATGTCAGCCATAAAAAGATACTTTTGGAAATGAACCAATTTGGTATGTGCTCCACCTCATCAGGCCTCCCTGAAGAATAAGCATGATGCAAAATGTCATGGAAAACAATCTTTTGCTGGTGTCGGACAACAAAACACCACAAATGTTCTGAATCGTTCATGAAACACTAGACTGAGTTTAAATTTTAGTGATTATTACCCAGATTTAATAGTTTTGTTTGCTTTTTTCTACAAATCATTAGTTATACGTTCCGATGGTGATCCTTTACCTCAAGGATAGCTATCTTCAAGGATAAGCTCTGGCCCCCTAACTATGATGCGCATTCACACGACGAAGCTTATCCTCAATGGTAGCTATCCTCGAGGATAGGCTCACTGCCCCCATAACTACACTTATCTACAAGTTCCTATCAACAAGTTCCATCCACACGATGCTTAACTATGAATGGGATAAGAAAATTAATAAATTGCCTGTGTGGTGACGCTTGGAGCAAATACATCATGAATTATTCACAAATATCATAACTAGATATGGCTGCTAGAGTGAAATATGATTGCAGGAATAAAATTAAGCTACATTTTGAGTCAAAAGAGGAAAAAGTAAAAAAACAAACAAACTGAAAGATCATTCATGAATGAATATACATTGCAGATAAGTCAATTAAAAGATAAAAGCTGCCAATTAGAATTTGCCATGTACTCATTTTATCAGGTTATCTGTGAAAGATCAAGGATCACATTCTGTTTCTTTACAAATTCTTTATTTATTCATTAATTTCTGTACAGATTCTTGTGTATCAAGTTATCTCAAAACATTCAATTTCTTATCACTTGAAACTTCAGTCAGTTATATGTTAGAATCTTGGTATAGTGCAACTTTTTTTTTTCGGTGATCACTCCACCTTGACATCAGTATGATGCCATTTTCGAATATCACAACCTCGAACATATCTCATGAAGGAAATACAAATTTTCAATGAAATTTTCATGTGGTATGTTTCAAGTCGATGTCAATACAGCCATTACATGAGAATTGACCTGATATTTATGGAGGTATGCGTACACGTGTTTTGAAATTCTGCTTTGCTCCATTACAGCTCAAAATTTGTTTGCATACGTTACAGGCCAGTTGGAGCAGTTAAAAACATTGACTTGCACCATGTATGCAAAAGCAGCTCATGTGAAATAGAAATTTCCTTCTTTTTTTTAGTGGATCAGATGTCTAAGACGTTGATCAAGTTTCAAGTCAATCTGACTTGATATGATGTCATATGGGCCTCTCAAAAGTGAAATTTGGCAAGTGCATCAATGCCCATATATCCTAACAGTGCAAGTATGCCAAAAAATTGCTCATCTGAAATCTATCATAGCTCATTAGGATGGGCAGTGACCCTCCATTTTTGTTTCATATTCTGACAGCTGATGAGTTGTATGATTTCAGGGATCACTGAGGCTGACCAAACAATTAAAAATTTCAAAATGATATCAAATCTTTAATTCATTTGAGTGTATCTCACTTATCCTTGACCTACGTTCACTCAGATTTCAGTGTGTTGTAGTTCTGGTGCGTAATGTGTAATAATAATTTAATGATGTCATCACTGCAAAGAAAATCTATTGAAAATAACCTTGTAAAATCTGACCATTTTACATGTTATCGATATGGCAGTTCATTTTTTTTTCCCCAAATGCCAAATGATATAACTGTTCATCAAGCGCTAGCCCACTTATCATTTGACACCTTGTATTGATTATCTCTAAAAGTTCATAACTCTTGAAACTTACAGCACTAATGTCTCATGAGCTCAAGATGCTGTAACTTTTTTTTTTCTGATAAATTACTCAACCTTGATTTCATTATGATGTCATTTTCTAAAATCACATAATTGTCTCTATCTCCATTTCAAAATATTGTTTTGCCATGACACTTGGCAAAAATATATTTCATGAAATGATCTTTATGTACTGTGTAAAAAAGATTGCCATGACAATGCACATCCATGTGCATCAAATTTTTTAATGCTCCCATGAAGCTAAAAACCATTTTGCAAATGTTTCAGACCATGTAGAGCATTTCGATTTATTGCGCACTCACACATCCGCGTGTGCAAGATTAGTGGGAGGCTCCCCCCCCCACACTTTTTTTTTTTTTCGCAGAATACATGGGGTCTAATCACTTAGCCCCTCTCCCACTTTATTTTTTTTTACCGCAGAAGTGGCAGCAGAAAAATGTGGCATTTGCTGTCAAGTCAGAAGTTGTACCAGAAAACCAGAAAATTGCTGCTTGCTAAAGTTTGTTTCCTTTTGTTTTGCCTGTCAGAACCCCCCCCCCCCCCACTTTAAAAAATGTGGCACTGGATATTTACTGTAGATCTTATATTAATATTATGTATCAACTTCAACATTCATCTTAAGCCTTGAAAATGTGACCATTATCATGTGTTTTCAATCTGGCACATTATAATTAATACATTTATCGTGGGTTTGGGGTTTTTTCCACGAACAAACTGTGAAAGCATAATATTGCATCATAGATGTGTCAATCTCATGCTAAATAAGTGCTACATAGTCTTGTGTTCACAGACACAGATACATTGACCATGAAATAATACGTGTTAACATTTTATCACTGTTAATGACATCAACCAGTCATTGTCATTACATTGGTCTTCTCTGCAGTGTCCATCATTGATACTGTTTGAAAACTATTGCCAGGTACTGGAGTTCACTCTGGGGATCGATGTTGTGTTCCTGATTCTATGGTGTTTGTGACATCTGTGCTTATCATTTTGCTACAACTTCAGCCTGCTTTCTTTGAGAAATGCATAGGAATCATTTCTATTCATAGGGCTTTGCTCTCCCCCCGAATTGATCTGTATTTTTCAGTAAAACTATCAAATTTTTCCATAAAAAACAAATTGTCTCTATCTCTGTGCAAGGTTTAAAGAAATTATATATTATGTATGTATGATTGTGTAATAGATTTGTAGGGTGTCGTTGTGTTCATTGTGCCTGTCATTGAGATATGTAATTGTGATGCGAGATGTGTTTGTATTGTCATGATTATTTTGGTATAGTGTAATGTCAATGGAAACAAAATTTCTATGTCTGACATAGACCAATAAAGATGAATGAATGAATGAATGAATGAATGAATGAATGAATGAGTGAATGAGTAGAGTGTGGTGCACTATTCTTTCAGTGCACTGTTCTCTCATCCCCTTCAGACACAACGAGGCCAGGTCCATGTGTGTCTGTTAGATGTGCTCTGCACTGAGCCACCCTACCTCCTCTCACCTCACACTTTACATCACCAAGACTCAATAAGGTGATAGAATGAGACAGTAATTATATCATGGATGTACGCTTTCCTACATTACTCTCTAAAAAAATCGAGTGAAAATATTCACTCTTAAAAGAGTGAATACAAAAAAGAGTGAATTTAGAGTGAAAATATTCATTTTCACTCATTTTGGAGTGACCTCAGGATCACTCGAAGATTTAGGAGTGATCCCTGAGGTCACTCTAAAATGAGTGAAAATGAACATTTTCACTCAAAATTCACTCCAATTTCACTCTAAATTCACTCTTTTTTGTATTCACTCTTTTAGGAGTGAATATTTTCACTCGATTTTTTTTTAGAGAGTACTATTGGTCAATGCCAGTACATTCATCATTGTATGAATTGTATCTCATCATTTTAGTCACTCATAAGGATCATGTTAGCAAGTAGTTATGATGGTTGTGTGATGGTAGTCACATAATTTGTGATTGATAAACCCCAGTGACACAATAACAAATAAGTGTCATCCCTTTTCAGAAGACTCTTGAGTGATTTTCTGACTTGAAGGCGAAGTATAGGGCATTTGTGTTATGGTTGGCAATAATTTTTTGTGCATTTCAGTTAACTTTAAAAATTCAGAAAAATAAAAACACCAAGTATACCATGACTACATTATTTATGCATTATATCTGCAAAGCTATTATATGTGTAAACTATCACATGATTAAATTTTAAGACTTAAATGAGAGTTTGACTGAGATTTGCATGTCTGATCGCACATCACCACTGGCAATCCAGATCCCAGACTTTTCAATCTGAACCGAAGTTACAGCTGAAAGTATTACACTGAGAGCATGTTTCAAACATGATATAATCTACATGCTTGCTATAACTCCAGTTACAGTACATCAGGGCCCAAAATGCAACTCAAGAAATTTGAAGTTTCCCAAATGGCATGTTGCTGCCTTTTAAAGACAATTGTGTTGCTGAAAAGATGTCCATTTGATTTCAATTGCAAATATCAAACACAACTTTCAGGAATTAAATGCAACTTTGCACAAAGTCACATTTGATTCCCAACCCTTTGAGGACAGGCTGATTTTGCTACAACACACATTTCCCATAGACACCTGCCCGAGTATACTCTGGACTCGTCTTTAACGGGTTAATAGTCAGTAAAATCGACGAATTCAAAATTATGTACGCATAGATAGCTGCATGCTCTTCCCAGACGTATGTATAATGCTGTAGCTGATTGACACATACAACTCACATTAAAACAACTCCCTCAAAATTTAAATGATGTTTCTTGTCGCAACCAGCAGAGTGGTTTTCCTTTCAGCATGGTGCGCAGATTCACTGAATAAAAATATCATGATTAATACATGTCTGAAACTCATCAAAATGCACACAACAAACTGTGGTGGTAAAATCTCCAGATCAATGCAAAGAACAGCATTATATAATCCCTTATCCCATTACTGTATAAGCTGTTATTTTCGCGAGGTTTAATTTTCACAAATTTGTGAATCAGTGTTAGACCACAAATTTAACAACATGCGAAAGTGTCCCCATGCACTAGGGTAAGAGTGTACTTTATACAACAGCATGTGTCAATTTGTGAAAACAACATCTCACGAAAATGTCTGTTATCTCCTTATTTGTGAAAATAACTGTATGCAAAAAATAACAGCTTATACAGTAACTAGTCTAAACTAACTGTAACTTATCTTAATCGCATCGATGCATGTGTTTTGAGGGACTGAATTCACCATAAAGAATGCAAGTTAAATTATTGAGCAACCAATATCTGTGCAGTGAGTATCGAGGTAGTCTTCCCTAGGGTTCTGCAAAACTTCATTCACTCAAGTATATGACACAGATCGCATGTTCAAGTGCACTTTTCCGTATTTTCCATCATCATTGGTTGTAATGTACAGACTGTGTGCTCACTGTTTACAAGAGTTATGTTCAGCTAATTTCAGAATTAGGCTAGTCTTCAATGATTTTATTTTTGAATAGTGGATAAAAATAAAATGCAAGTCACTTTCAGCAACATAAAGGATCCAGCACAACTTTGGATGATACATGTGTTTGATCCCTAGTTTTAAATTGCAAGTCAAGTTTCTAGCAATGGGGCACAGAATTTCAGTATGTTAATATTTTTTATGCTCTGTGTAAAGGGGTATCTCACTGAGCAACGAATGTTGATTCTAGGGAATCTCAGGGTTCGATAACAGTTGCAATCAAATCCGTAAACAATTGCAATCAAATTTGCAAACACTTTTCATTGTCGTTAAGGGATTTACTTGTCACAAAGAAATTTCGAACATGTTCAAAACTTCTTTGCAACAATAAAAATGCCTTAATTATGATATCACATTTTTGTCGTTCAGTGATCTTTATGGCTCATGCCTTTTCGTACGAGTATGTTATTGTGAATTATTGCATAGCCACAGAGGTCTTGGAAAGAACAAGAACAAAGTCATCAGCAATGGCAATAAAAGCATTGTCAGTGGCATGTTGTTTCATGCAATCAGTTTGTTATGTGTAGTAGTAAAAAGAAAGGTAGAACAGTCAATCATGGAATTATGAATACTCCTATAGCCTTAACTTCTAAGAGAAGTATGGATAAGAATATACGTGGTAATAACCACATGCTACCTTCTTTGTAGGACATGTATAAAGATTTATTGATGCCCTAGGGAATAATTTGTTGTTTATGATTTATTGTCGAGCCCACCGGAGGTGAGGGGAGACTAAGGGATCGCCTGTGGCGTCTGTCCGTCTGTCGTTCGTCGTCCGTCCGTAACGCTACAAAAACTTGAATAACCCTCTACTGAGGACTTCAATTTCAATCAGACTTGGAGGGAAGAGTGGTCATACAAAGTTACACATTTTACCAAACATGAAGGTCATCTCAAGGTCAAAGGTCACAGGCAGGGGTCAATGAACTTTTGGGCCCAATGTTAAGTTTTATGGCGCGTTTCGATTATGGCTCATAACTTTTGATGTACTGTATACGCCAAATATTTCGCGAGGTTTTTATTTTCGCAAATTTTGCGAGTCAGCTGCTATTCCAAAATTAAAAACACGCGAAAATATTGACTCTGATCCTGATTTGAATGTGACGTATGCACAGTACAGTACACGACTCCACGATCGCGAATTTAACCCCTCGCAAAATCGTCGGGAAATCTCGATTCGCGAAAATTTAGACTCGCGAAATATATGGCATATACAGTATGTCCGTTTGTGACCAAACTTGGATGGTAGATGTCCCTTTGGGAGTTGAAGGTCACCACAAGGTCAAAAGTCACAGACAGGGGTCAACAAACTTTTAGGGCCCAATGTTAAGTTTTTATGGCGCATTTCGATTATGGCTCATAACTTTTGATCCCTATGTCTGTTTGTGACCAAACTTGGATGGTAGATGACCCCTGGGGAGTTGAAGTTCATCACAAGGTCAAAGGTCACAGACAGGGGTCAATAAACTTTTAGGCCCAATGTTAAGTTTTTATGGCGTGTTTCGATTATGGCTCATAACTTTGATCCGTATATCTGTTTGTGACCAAACTTGGATGGTAAATGTCCCTTGGGGAGTTGAAGGTCACCACAAGGTCAAGGGTCACAAGCAGGGTCAATGAACTTTCAGGAGTTAAAAAAACATTAATTTCTTCTACACGAATGAGCGAGACACATTTTGGCACTTGCCTTGTTTGAAAACTTGGCTTACAAACAATGGAATGATCATCCTCCCATAACACTGTATGCTGATTCTTTTCCATCTTTGCCTCCCAGAAATCATAGATGACATTACATCTCATGTTGGAAAGACAGATCAACGACTCATCAGAGAGACGAAGCACGCACGGAAAGTCACAGAGAAAGCCAAAGATTGCAGTAAGTGTAAAATTTTGACGGATAACCATTCCCATTTCATTAGAAGTAGATACAGGATTGATGTTGTATATGGTAATGTAAGACTTTGCACAAATGTAATTATACATTTAAAGGTTTTTTATGCACATCATTTGATATTTTGTTTTATATTATGTACAATTGTATTATTATTCAAGATATCTGATTCATTTTATCCAGAAAAACCAAGACAACAAATTTTAATTGAATATGCAAAACACAAAATCCAGATTATATGATATCAGGGTGATTCTTCACTAAGTGTCAACTTTGAGTTTCTGGAAAGCCAAATGAAAATATTTGTTGTTTGACGTGCTCATTTCTTTCTGATAGGTACAAACATCTTTACTGCAGGGAAAATAGGTCTGGCACAATCTTCATAAGGATCAATTTTTGCTTTTTCTGCCCATTTTTTCAGCCTTTGTTACTACATTGCAGCATGCCTGTCACATTTCATAATAGTTAGTACTGAACATTTAAACATGGTTATTAATGGAAAGTCAAGGTTTCTTGCTCCACTATATCAATCTACAGAAAAATTTCCTCAACGTAGTTATGAGTTATTATTATTTTTTGTTGTTGTTGAACATATATTGGTTCCAAGCCACTTTGTAATCTACTGCCAAAGAAAAAACACCTATTTTGACAAACATGGCAATCGTCACATTTTTACTGTCCTGCCGTAGAGCTGTTAAAATTTTGCATGTATAGATGGTGGCGTATTCTTTATTTATAATTTGTTTGACTTTTTTGGTTATTAGTGCATTGGTTTACTATTGAAATGATATGACAAGCCATGACAGAGATGCCTGAGTTCATGAGAGGCATGTGATATAGATGATCTTGCATGTACATTTCTTGCACGCATTTTTGCACGCTGTGACAGACAAGAGCGGCCAAACACTTTTAGTTTGGAGGGGGGGGGGGATCTCAAAGGGGGGCACATTTATGTGAGAGTGTGAGATCCTGGCGAGGGAGCGAGGGAGCGAAGCAACTAACAACAGAGTATAAAAGTTGCATTTATAGAGTATTTAAAAACAAATTTCTAGAGAATTAAACATAGTAAAAAATCACTGTGAAGGACTATGATCATAACTAATGAAAACTATTCATTTTAAGTTACAGGCAGAGTGAGTTGACTCAAAATAACAGAAGTTACATTCGCCATGCAATATCCTTTCAGAAACATATATACACAATTATATGCACGAATGACGTGAGTGAGAGCTCAGAATCATCATAAATTTGTGTTTCTCATGAACATACGTACATGTATGTCACAAGTGATGTGTGCTTATTAGCCAATATGTACTATTCTTCGAGCAATATAGATATCACTTGCACCATCTTGGGATTGGCCATTACCTCTTAAGATTTCATAATGCGGATGAGCCGCTGGGTGCATTGCTTGCATAGGCTAGGTCAGCGCCAGCATGCATTGGGGAGCCATTTTCATTTTGTCATGCGGTTTTGTCTGAAATGTATTCATTAAAAGCTTTAAACTTGATCGCATCGTTCGAGCAATGAAAAATATTCTTATATTGCTAGAAAGCTTAGAAGAAAAGGAAAAATGAAAAGGTTTACTATAAAAGGTATGTTTCAGGGGGCACACTCATCGAAGTATGCGAGGCGACCATCTATACACCAAATTTACTTTAAGCATAAGTCCCCTGTTAGGGGCGAAAATTTTCACATTTTTTCAGTTATGAAATCAACAATTTTTAAACAAGAAAAGTGACTTTATTGTTCATTCTGGTCTTCAAATAATTGATTAATCATTTCTTACCTTTCAGGGCGGCACATGGGGGGGGGGGGGGGGGCAAAAACTCTCAAATAAAATTTTTGGGGGCAAGTGCCCCCTCTGCCCCCCCTTTCTGGCACCCTTAGTGACAGATATGACTTGAGCGTGTCAAAGAGAATGGATTCGAATCATAGTATCAAGGTTTAGTATTTTATTTCAATTTAGCAAAGTTATGTTGACATGTTCCTTAGCAATACAGTACTTCATGCCATTTTACCATGCTTTGGCAAGACATGATAAATACCTGTATACAAGTACACAGTTACAGGTTGTTATTCAAAGGTTCGTGATTTCGGAAGTTTGTTAATCTGTAAATGAAATAAGGTTTGTTATTCCAAAAGTTTGTTAACCCAAAAATAAAGTAAGGTTCCTTATTCAAAAGGTTCATTTATACAAAAATGAAATAAGGTTTGCTAATCTGAAAATAAATAAGTTTTTCATTCCAAAAATGATATACTGTGTTGTAGTTTAAAAAAAAAATCAGTAGGATATTGCACAGTGAAAATTTAATGAAAACAACCACACAAACACAGGCTTGTTTATGAATGCACAAACAGACATGATATACATACTTATTGATAAACTTGAATACAATCGTAACTTGTAGTTGTCTTATTGATGAAAAAAGAAGTATTCTTTCCTCCTCTGTATGCTAGCCTTCCCCCTCTTCTACATCATCACATAGGATGAGCCATTCTTTCCTGCAGATTATGTAGTTTTTGGAATAACAAACCTAATTCATGTGCAGATTAACAAACCTTGTTATATTTTTGGAAAAGGA